>NC_084488.1:116713565-117030755 GCF_030035675.1 Rhineura floridana
AATCTGAACAGAGTGGTTTACAACAGATGCTACTGGAGATCGCTGATTTAGAGGGTCACCATAAGTCGTAATAGACTTGTTAAGTACACTAGTTTTTCTTCTTTGTGAATAATATTATGTATACTTTGGCCCTAGGAGTTTGTCCCGAAAGTGATGCAGAGCTTACACATATTTTTTTAAAAGGCCCTACCTGCACTATATGTATAAAGGTTATACCATTTTAAACAATCATGGCTTTCCCAAAGAATCCTGGGAAGTGTAGTTTGTTAAGGATGCTCAGAGTTGTTAGGAGGCCTCTATTCTCCTCATAGAGCTACAGTTTTTAGAGAGGTTTAATAGTCAATTCCTTTCCCCAGGGAACTTTGGGAATCATAGCTCTCTGAAGTGTATAGTTGTTGTTATGTGCCTTCAAGTTGATTACGACTTATGGAGACCCTATGAATCAGCGACCTCCAAGAGCATCTGTCATAAACCACCCTGTTCATCTTGTAAGTTCAGGTCTGTGGCTTTCTTTATGGAATCAATCCACCTCTTGTTTGGCCTTCCTCTTTTTCTACTCCCTTCTGTTTTTCCAAGCATTATTATCTTTTCTAATGAATCATGTCTTCTCATTCTGTGTCCAAAGTATGATAACCTCAGTTTCATCATTTTAGCTTCTAGTGATAGTTCTGGTTTAACTTGTTCTAACACCCAATTATTTGTCTTTTTCGCAGTCCATGGTATGCGCAAAGCTCTCCTCCAACACCACATTTCAAATGAGTTGGTTTTTTGCCTATTAGTGTTGTCTTTTCTAGTGAATCATGTCTTCTCATGATGTGTCCAAAGAATGATGACCTCAGTTTCAACATTTTAGTTTCTAGTGATAGTTCTGGTTTGAAGTGTATAGGGGTCTCCTAACAACTCTCAGCCCCCTTAACAAATTACAGCCCCCAGGATTCTTTGGGGAAAATTATGACTGTTTAAAGTGACATAATACTGCTTTAAATATATAACGCAGAGGGGGTCTTCAGGTTCATTCCCTGGCATTGCAAGTCAAAAGGATCCACTAGCAGATGATTAAAGACCTGCAGCCAATCAGAGTAAACTAGATGGACAAGTAGCCTGACCTGGTACAAGATAGCTTTCTATGCCTATCTTGGCTGTTTTATAGTTATAAAGAGATATGCAGTTGCCTTCTAGTTTAAAGAAATCCAGAAGTACTTGAGATGCATTAAAGGTTTAAGTATCAGTAGAGATATGGAAGCCTGAATTCCGTGATGTTTGGGTCCAGTCTGACTCATGGAACTCTGTACTAACTCTTCTGCTGCATTATTTGATCATTCTTTCCATGCATATGTGTTCTTGGAAATGCCAAAGCAAGGTATACAGAAAGGGGTGCACGTGTAGGACACCTATACACAGGAGGAGTTAATGTGTTTCCGCAACATCTAATTCATTCTGAATCATTAAAAAAACCTGGAGAGTGAAGAAGTCGTATGTTCTTAAGTCCTTGTGTTGCCAGTGCCCAGAGCCCCGCGTTCCCACTCCTCCTCACCCGTCTCTCCCTCAGCTCAGCAGCGGCGGCGGCGTCTCTGCCTGGGGGGCCCCATTGCGGCCGCTCCCGCCCAGCGGCACCCACAGCATGAGGGGTAAAGCGGGGCATCCTTTCCGGAGCAGGGGAACTGGCTCTGGGGCTAAGGAGGAGCTGGCCTGGCCTGGCCTGGCCTCCACTGCCACCGCCTCTTTGCGGCTCCTGCTGAGGCTGCCAGGCCGCTCAGGCGCTGTCTCCTAGCAACCGCACCTGGCCCCGCCTGCTCCCAAGACGGCGCCCAAGTGGCCTGGCAGCCTCAGCAGGAGGCACGAAGAGGTGGTGGCGGTGGAGGCCAGGCCAGGCCAGGCCAGGCTGGGGCGGCTGCTCCTTAGCCCTGGTCTCGCCCTGGGCCCCCGGAGCTGGAGCACCGATGAGCTAAGCGGCTGCGTTGGGGAGGAATCGGCTGCTTGGCTGACCCGCTTCCCGGTGCCTGGGGGGGCAGCTCTGGGTGTCACCCCTCTCATGGTGTCACCCGGGTGCAGGCCGCACCCCCTGCACCCCCGTAGTTATGCCCCTGTATGAATGATCTATGCCAGAAGAACAGGAGGAGTGCAATCCTAGCCCAGCCACAGTGGTCCATGTGTTGGTAACTCAGGACTGGATTACCAAAGTGTGGTTCATGTGGAGCTGTCCTTAAGGATGCTCTAGAAGCTGCAGATATTGTAGCATGCTGTGGCTAAGTTGTTAAGTGGACCAATCTACCACAAGTATATAACAGAGGGATGGGAAACCTCAGGGCCAGTGGTCAAATGTGGCCCTCCAGGCCTCTCTAGCTGGCCTCAAGAAACTCTCTCCAGGCCAAATACCCTCCCCCAAAATCAAATTTCTCCCTTATCCCAAGGCATGATGCAACTCATCTGCTTCTCAGTGGGGAAAAAATCATTTCCCCCCTGTTTTAGTGAGTGGGGTACAAAGATACTTCAGTAAAGAATATGGATGAGATCTAAAGTGTTTTTAAATTTGTATATTTGTTTTTAATGTTTTTAATTGTTGTAAACCGCCCCGGGAGCTTCGGCTATGGGGCGGTATACAAATGTAATTAATCATCATCATCATCATCATCATCATCATCATTATCATCATTATCATCATCATCATCATCCGATGGTGGTTTGAAATATTCCGTTGAACGCATACTAACAAGCCAGTATTGATTCGAGTCCTTTCTTTGTCTGATAGCCACTGCTTTTACTAATCTATTTTTTCCCTTACAAGAAGAATTGATATTAATATTGACATTTTTAAAAGAAATATCAATAATTTGTAAGGAAATATCAATACTTTGAAAGGAAATAGTGATAAAATTAGCATTCTTACTATTAATATTTTAGAGGCATATTTTTTTTAAAAAAAGTTTTAAAAAATAACCATGGAAAATCACTACGTAAAGATCCAATCTGCAACAACAGACAACAATCGAATTAATGGAAAATTCAGTACCAAATCTGAATTGGGAGGAATTGTAGCACATCCCTAGTGCAGAGAGGATGAGATTCCCCACCAGGTCCAAAAACCTTCAAAAATCCCCCCTCCCCAAACAGCAATGTACTTAAAGAGCATTAGTTGTGACAATTATTTTATGCCTTGGAATCATCAGAGAGAAGGAGGCGGGAGAAATAATCACACATGGTCTGAAACATAGGGCCCCTTCACAAATTCCTTTCATACAGAGAGCAAACACATGAAGGGGGCATAGTATTGCACTACTATTTAATTAATGAATTAACATCCCACTCTTCCTCCCAAAGGAGGCCAGGACAGCCAACAAGTAATAAAATGTCTTTAAAACAACTTAAAAGCAATTCCTAAACAGATGCAGACTGGGATAAAGATCTCTACTTAAAATACTTGTTGAAAGAGGAAGGTCTTATGTGGGTGCCAAAAAGGCAACAGAGATGACACCTGTCTTATATTTAAGGGAAGGGGATACCACTACACTAAAGGTTCATTTCTTATGTTGTGCAGAATGGACCTCTTGATAAGATGGTATCTGCAGGAGGCCCTCGCCTGCAGAGCACAGTGATCGACTGGGTGTATAAGGAGTGAGATGATCTTTCAGGCACTAGCCCTGCCCTGATGTCACTGTTCTTGTTGGCCCTGCCCTGAGACCTCCACTGGAATGCTGAAAGTCTGGAAAGAGTTGTTTATGGGTTCAAGGCAGGGCTGGCTGGAGTCATGGCTGATGGCATCATCCTGTTCCTCCACCCCCATGGAGGAGAAGATGAAACAACCCACAGGTAGAGCAGACCCCTCTCCCCACACACACATCCCCTGTGGTACTTCAGATGTTGTTGGACTACAACTCTTATCATCCCTGATCATGAGTCATACTGGCTGAAGCTGAGGGCAGGAGAGAGTCTAACAACATTTGGAGGGTTGCAGGTTGCTTCCCCCACCCCCAGCAGAATTCCCTGACAGGATGTGAAATTAACAGTAGTTAGATGCTGCTGCTGCTGCTGCTGATGATGATAGTAATAATAATGGAACATGTTTCAATTGCCACAAAGCATTCAGGTAGAATTTAATGCCCTTGCCAGTTTTTCACAGCACCCCTATCAAAAATATTGATCTGTACAAACATCCAGCTTTTATTCAAGCCTTGTTTTGTAAAAGAAAATCTCTTCAAATAGGAAAGCTAATGTTTACTTTCCTGTGTTGGGATCTGTAAATGAGAAATGCTATTTGAATGCCTTGATGATGATGATGATGATTTCTGTTTTTTGCTGTTAGTCATACACACACACACATATATATATTGGTTTTGCAGTAGCAAACCTCTATAAATGTTATAAAATCACCATTTGTACATTTATAGCATTTCAAAGTGCAATAAGGCAGGAAATGAATACAAAATCAGAATATTTGGGAAGATTAAGATAATCTTTTTTATTATTTCTTAATGTAATTTCATCATCTGTGTGTGTGTGTGTGCGTGCATGCGTGTGTGTGCATTTTTCCCCCTGAAGCTGTTGGAGAAGATGAAAAATAAAATAGCAGGCAAGAACTTAATCAAATGGATCATGAAAATACTGAAAGAGAAAGCATCCCTGAGGATTACTGAATGATTTGAAAAGTTTACTCATTGGAAAACAAACTGTTTGATGGAGGGAACATGCAATGAATACAGATTGGAAAATTAAGGGGAATAAACTGTGTGCATATATCTAGATCTATCTCTATCTCTCTATATATATCAAATCACTGCACAAAGGCATTGGAAGATCATTATTTTAATGATTTTCTCAAATGCTGAAGGTATAAATATGAACCAGGAAACAGATTTTTGCCTGCCAAGTATTCTTTCATCTGCATGTGAATGCAAATGAATGAGAAGATATATAGCTCCGCATTATTGATCACTCCAGAGTCTGCAACTTAAAACATCCACCATGTCTTTGATGTCATTGTTAGGAAGCTTCAGTGGCAAGCAATAAATTGCAAAGATGAATTTTTAGGGTTGCTTCTAACTTCCCCTTTCAACTTTTTCCCCCAGATTTGGGGGTTCCAAATCACATGAGCTTGTTTCCAGGGTGGCACCAACACATTACCGACCGACCATGCTTTCATTTTTTTTTTTAAAAAAAGGCTTTGTTCAGTGATTTTGGTTAGGACAGTAATGCAGGTGTGGGGAACTGTAGCTGGCTAGAAATGCACACTAATCTTTTGTTGCAAGGCAGTGAATGAACACGGCCCATGTGAGGTGCTGCTGATGAATTGTTGTGAACTGGGTTATTTATTTTTTCTGTATGTTGATTATATTGGTGGGCATCAGTGAGGAAGGGCCACTACTTATGTAAAAAGTGCTTATAGAGAAAGACTGTAGCTCAGTGGCAGAATATCTGCTTTGCATCCAGAAGGTTCCAGGTTCAATCCCTGGCATCTCCAGATAGGGCTAATGTCCCCTTTCTGGAATCTGGAGGGATTCTGCCAGTCAGTGTAGATAATACTCAGCTAGATAGTCCAATGATTTGACTTGGTATAAGGCAGTTTTCTATGTTCTGCGTTTAAAGCAGATGCTACAATCCTTCCCCAGAATGGCTTTCTACATAAGTAGCCACTTCCCTGGGTATTAAGATTCTGGTTTTGGAGTACAATGAAAACCAGTGTGGTGTAGTGGTAAAGGTGTTAGACTATGACCTGGGAGACCAGGGTTCAAATCCTCACATAGTCATGAAGCTCACTGGGTGACCTTGGGCCAGTCACTGCCTCTCAGCCTCAAGAAAACCCTATTCGTAGGGTCACCATAAATCAGAATCAACTTGAAGGCATTTACATTTTTTTTTTTAGTACAAACCCCTAAGTAGCTTGGAGTGAGGATACCTGAACGATTGTCTTACCCCTTATTAGGATGGGTGAGAATTTCAATAGAGTCCGCATTTTAAGCAGACTTTATCTAATTCACACTTTCCAAATCAGTATGAGAATCGAAACACAGCCGTCCTTAGAAATTCGCATTTATTAGAATTTTGTGTTGCAGTTCGCCAACAAAACAATATTTACAAAAATGTATATATGAGGGGGCAATGTGCATAAAATGGATATATGAGTGAAAATAACAAGCAAAAATGCATTAGATAATGATAAATTGCTTACAAAAATGTGTTTGTGTAGCTTTGTTAGAACTGCTTACAAAAATGTGTTTATTAGGAAAAAATTGGCACTAAAATGTTGGAGAATATTCATGAGGATTTTTTTTTAAAAATGCATATTGCTGCAGAAATGGGAAGAACTGGATTTAAGATTGGAAAATGAGAAACTCAGAGAACTGAAATTGACAGATCTTTCCATCCCTACCCCTTATATACCCAGTCAATCCCTGTGCCCTGCAGGTGAGGGTCTCCTGCAGATATCATCCTATCAGGAGGTCCATTCTGCACAACATAGGAAGCAGTTCTTTAGTGTAGTGGCACAGACACTTTGAAATTCCCTCCCCCTTAAATATTAAACAGGCACCATCTCTGTTATCTTTTCGGCGCCTACAGAAGATCTTCCTCTTTAATAAGCCTTTCAAGTAGAGACCTTACCCAGTCTGTGTCTGTGTTGGAATTACTTTTTTAGATTTTTTAAAGCTTCTTTTAAAGCTTTTTAAAAGCTGTTTCATTTTAATGTGTTTTTAAGGACGTTTTGTTTTGATACATTCCCAAGTCTTTTGCTTTAAAAGTGTTTTTAGTGTTTTAGAGAGTTTTTGCTGCCCTGGGCTCCTTTTTGTTCCCTTTTCATACTGATTGGCTTGTACATAGGGACATGGCTGGGACCCTGCTCCCCAAAAAGTAACATTTCTATGATTGCCCCAGATGACTAGAGCCCTGCCTAATAGGCTCATAAAGTGGTTTATAAAGCATTAAAAACATTAAAAATATAAACATCCATAATTAAAACACACAACGGCTAACTTAACTCCATGTATTTCAGTGAGTCTACTCTGAGCATGACTTAGGTGAGTGCCACCCAATAAAACAATCTCATTAAAACATTAAAATAAAACATTCACCCAACTTCTGCCACATCCCCAGCATTTCAATTCATCTCAACCTTTGAAAACATTTTAAATGTTCAAAGAGGGCTCCTTTTAAGTAAACCAAATATTCCTTTTAAAAAGCCAAGGGATATACATAAAGGCACAAGGATTTCTGTGGAAGCCACAAGGGTTTCTTCATTTATATCCAATGTTCAGTGAGACACACTTTTATACCAGTTTGGGTTAATTGGGACATTGCAAGGTTTAAATAGCAAGCCATTTCTGTTACTGAATACACCCCTTTAAAATTATTTTAGAAGACACATTTAGAAATAATATAACCCAGGTAAAAATAGTGCAATTAATGCATAGTATAATAACTCCAGTCTTGAAATGCCCCAAATCCACTATTATCAATGACTAGAGATCCATTTTCCTTTTTTAAAAAAAAATCAGATCACTTCAATATGAATGTAATTTTCCCCATTTTGCACATGTTATATAGAAGATTCCTGACATTTAAAGGATCCCTTAAATTTTGAAGCACATAAATATATATTTAAATAAATGCATATTAAATCTACGTATTTGTTTATATACTAAAATAATAGATATTAAATACATATTTTGTGATATAATATGCATTCAAGTACTTGTTAAAATATGTGCTTACATACAACTTCTTGTACGAAGTTATCTAATTTAAACATATGCAGATTAATGGTGAAACAGGACAGAATAGACTGAAGAATAAAGATGTGAAACTGATATGGACCAGGAATACCACTCTGAACATGGAATAGGTCCAGAGGACAGTAACAAGGATGATCAGAGGACTAGAAACAAAGCCCTATGAGGAGAGACCGAAAGAACTGGGCATGAGAAGAGAGTCACTGAGAAGACTGAGGGGAGATATGATAGCACTCTCAAGTATGTGAAAGATTGTCATATAGAGGAGGAGGGTCAGGATCTCAATTGTCCCAGAGTGTGGGATGCAGAATAATGGGCTCAAGTTACAGGAAGCCAGATTTTGACTGAACATCAGGAAAAACTTCATGTTAGAGTGGTACAACAATGGAACCAATGGTGGGCTCTCCAACACTGGAGGCATTAAAAAGGCAGGTGGATGGCCACCTGTTGAGTATGCTTTAAGTTAGATTTCTGCACTGAGCAGGGGGTTGGACTCATTGTCTTTATAGGCCCCTTCCAACTCTACTGTTCTATGATTCTATGTCTCCCCCTTTCAGGGCCGGAAGCTTTCCAAGTGGGAGCACATTTGCGGCAGGACTTGAAGGCTGGCCAGAGGGCCTTGGGCGGAAAGCACATAAAGCTCTTTCCCCCCAACACAATCCCTCCTTCACTGTTACAGTGCAGCACCTTAGATCAGCTGGTCTCTTTAGATGGGAATAAGTAGGTGATTTTTTGTTCTCATCTGAGATTGGCTTAGCAGATGGAGATTTTTTTTTTTTTGCCTGCTCCACCCTTTTTTTTTATCGGGAAATGCAGCTAGCGGTGGATGCTGGATAACTAGGTTAATGGGAATTGGTCACTTGGCAGGTGTGTGTGGGGAAACGGAAGAGGTGGATACGGGTGGTGAGTACCCTGGGGCACATTTAGGTGAGTAGTGGGTCCAGAGACTTGATCTTGGGACTGTGAGGTCTTGGGGAATTGGGGTATGGCTCGCTGTTGGGGTTAACTTATGTCATTCCCTCAGAATTTTGAGGCTTTGAGAGGGTGTGAGTCAGGAAAACCTCCCTCCTCACCCCAAGGGGTGTGGCAGAGGGAAAAAGCTGGAGTTAAGCCCAGCTTAACCCCACGGATCATAGCCTTGCCCAGGAACGACAGGTTTAGGAGCTTAATTAAGAGACAATTTTCCCGCACATCATCCCACTTCCTTATGCAGTTTAGTTTTAATGTTCACAACATTTGAGTTGCAGTTAATGAAGTGGCCCTAGTTTTATCCCAAACCTATGTCTTGCCTCTTTATTTCTGGTCCCTGTCACAATACAGGAATTCATCCCTGCCTTCTTATAATATCTTTTTTTTACCTACTAGCCACAATACTTATATTCTACCTCCAATGTTAGAGGCACTACGTTTCTGTATACCAGTTGCTGGGAATTGCTGTTGCATTCAGGTCCTGCTTGTGGGCTTCCCAGAGGCATCTGGTTGGCCACAGTGAGCACATGATGCTGGATGATGATGAACCATTGGCTTGATTCAGCAGTCAGGCTCTTCTTATATTCATACTGGAATCACAACTGGGAAGAGTATTGTTGTGTCCAGGTCCTGCTTGAAAGCTTCTCATGGGCAATTCTCATTGACCTGATCCAGCAGGGGTTTTCTTCTATTCTTGTGCACTTATATTGCCTTATAATGTCCCCAGATTTCTGCCTCTTACCATTTGCATTTTCTTTCTTAAGGAAAGAAGAAACATCTGGGATGAAAATATATCCCCAGAGAACTAAATTAATTTTGTATTATCAAATGTTTTCTAATATGAAATTTCGTGGTAAATTTGGAGTCTCCAAGTTCACGCAGAGAGTAGACAACATTGACAAAATCTTGACATAGAGTTGCCACTAAAATGTAAATGCTTAGCAAATTTAGAGATTCCTGCTCAAGAGAAACATCGGAGGACTTTTATGGGGAGCAAAAAGTGTTTCGATAAGCTAAGCATTTTTTTAAAAAATTGTCTGAGGGTTTTGGACATCTCTAAAAGAAGCCACCAAATAAATATTTCCAGAAATAGCTGTGAAAATACTGAGCTCCATCGAGAGATGCAGCATCCTTTGCTGATTGAAGAATGCTCCTGGTGAAGGAAAGATTGGCAGGTAAGGTGAGACAGTGGCAAGGCAGCAATACAACTGCTCCCCCCCTTTGGCTGATGAGGAGGTGTGCCCGCCCTCCACTAGCCATATCTGCCAGGCTGTGGTTATATGAGTGGCTGTGGATGCTGTATACCCACTCTTCTCTAAAGCCCCAAGTGTCAGGTACTTTTATTGGTGGGATCTCCACATGGCATCATAACTCCACAATCCCCAATCTAGGGTTTATCAACTTCACTAGCCTGTAACACATGCAATGAGAGAATATCCCAGAAGCCTCTGTCACATCTTCTCATTGCCCAGTAGGATGATGTAAGGGGTTGCTGGGAGGCTGATCTGGAAGATAAACCATGGAGTGGTGTTCTCCAAGCAATGCCATTCTCAGATTTCAGCTGGTCAGTCTTCAATGAGGACAGGAGAGATGTGGTCAAATCCAGGCTGCTAATGTCCTATTGTTGCACTAAATCACAAGCAGTGGTTTGTTTTAAGAATATAAGAAGAGCCTGATGGATCTGCCCAATGGCCCTTCTAGTCCAGCATCCTGTTATCACAGTGCCCAACCAGATGCCCATTATGAGAAGCCCACAAGCAGGACCTGAGTGCAAGAGCACTCTCGCCTCCTGTGGCTACCGGCAGCTGGTTTTCAGAAGCATACGATATCTGACTATGGTAGCAGAACACAACCATCATGGCTAGTAGCCATGACTAGCCTTTTGTTTTGATTGCCTTTCCCCTCATCCAATGGTGCCAGTTTTATTATATTGTTTATCAGGCTGCCTGGGCTTGCCATTGCTGCAATTCAGATAAGTTAATTGCTTCATTAATGACAAATAAATGGTCTTGGTAATTGTCACCCCCCCAACTCCCCATCCCAGCGGGGATACACACAGGTTACTATAAATCATAGGTTAAGGCAGCATGGCAGACCGTGGGGTGGGGGAGAGGAATCAGCTATAAATATGAATGTGTTCCCCAGCTTTAGATAACACATGAACTAATTATGTTTGTTGTCTCTTGATTAATTGAAATAGCCCTGAATTTACCATATTCAGTATCAGCAATCCTTTATTAGTAATGCCTAAATAAACCTGGCTTAGAGCAGTAAAAATAATGAAGTACAGAGGGATGAATAATTTACGTAGAGTAACTTGCTGCATGCAGAAAAAATGTGTTTTGGGGAAGCTTTAATAAGTCATCTTGGCTTGAACTTTTTTGTTACTTCAACATGTCTCCAACCTAACGTGATAATTGGTGGCTTGGCCCACCGAGGATCATCTATAATTTCAGGACACACACAAACACTTCAGCAGTAACCTGGACACAGATTCTGAGGAGTGAATGTGAGAGCTCACGGTGGCTCAGTGAGTCATGCCTCTTTGCCCACAATGAAGCTGGTGACCAATGCCAGTGCCAAAGAGATACTGTGGATCAGCACCAAAGCAGGACCCAGTAACCAAGATGAGCTATATGGGCTACATAAATTCTTCATCCCAGAAATATGGTATGCATAATATGGGATGAAGTATGATCTGAAATATATATACTGTAGTAAAAAAAGTACAAATACCCTGGGTATATGGAAGACAGTAGGGTTATCCAGGCAACCCTCCCCAAAGGGTTTACTGAACGTGTAGGGGAAAGCAATATCATTCCCACTAACCAAGTCTCCTGATGCACCTGTTGGCAACACTTCCCTGTGTTCCCTATCAGATGGGCCAGGATCCCCACTTCTGTGGAGGAGGCCTATATGTATAGGTTCCATCCCTACAGACAGTAGGGGTTGTGGCCAGTAGGCTAGTGGACATTTCAGCATCAGAGGGAATAGCTATAATATTTCCAAATGGGACTAATAAAACCCAGACAGATACTTAGTTTTTCTTCTTTGTTTCCCCAGTTTTGTTTTTGATGACAATCACATTTCACATCACTTTGTTTAGCATATATAGAAGACAACACTATATCCAGGTAGTGAGTACTAATATATAAAGCTTTGAGGAAGCCATTGATTCTGTTCTGCTACACCTGACCCAGAAGGCCAGGATGCAGGATCTGGATTTATGTAATTTCTTCTTATTCATAAGAGTGACATATGTACCTAAAACATAATTTGACACCTATGGCCTTTGATGCCACGTGTGTGTGTGTGTGTGCGTGTGCGCGCATGTGCGTGTGCATACTAGGGGGCCTTTGCCCCCCCCCGCATACTTTGCTCACCAACTACCTCACTCACTCTACTCGCCAACTAGGGACTCCCAAACACACACACACACACACACACACACACACACACACACACACACACACACACATGGACCCCCAAACCCCCCAAGACTCCCAAGCACACACCTAGTGACTCCCAATCTTCCTGAAACTCCCAAACACACATATATACACACACACGCACACACAGAGTCCCAATCCCCAACCCCCCAGGGAACCACAAACACACACACATTGGGACTCCCAACCCCCGACTCCCAAATACACAGCCACACACACAGAGACACAGGGACTCCTAATCCCCCAACCTGTAGGATTCCCCCCACTGGATTCCCCCATCCCGCAAGACTCCCAAACACACACACATGCATGGACTACCAACTTCCCAACCTCCCAGGACTTCCCAAACACACATAAACACACAAAGGAACTCCCAAACAGGTCACCACCCCCAAACAGATTGCTAAGCTTCCTTCTTTCCTCCTCTTTAGACCTTCTCCTATGAGAAGGGAGGTGGGCTGTCGAGGTGAGTGACACAGGAACAGTGGGGAGTGGCTGGGGGAGTGCCTCAGCAACCTTTCTTCTCTTCTGCCACTTCCTTCCTCCTTGCCTTCTGCTACTGAGGCTATCAATGGGGGGAGCAGCAATAGCAGAGCAGGATGGTTGATTAAGAGCTACCCGGGGCTGTCGTGACTGTTTGTCCATGGCCTGTCCAGGTCACCTCACTCTCCCACCTTCCTGGTCCACTTGCCTCATGCCTGCTTTCCTCGCCTGCTGGTCTGCCGTCCTTGCTTGCCTCACACCTGCCATGCCCATGCCACCTCTCCAGCTTCCATGGGATGCTGCCATCACACTGCATGATGGTGTGACGGCTTACAAAAATATTAAATAGATAGATAGATAGACAGACAGACAGGCAGGCAGGCAGGCAGGCAGACAGATAGATAGATAAACAGATAGATAGATAGAATCATAGAATATTAGAGATGGAAGGGGCCTATAAGGCCATCAAGTCCAACCCCCTGCTCAATGCAGGAATCCAAACAAAACATTCCCGGCAGATGGCTGTCCAGCTGCCTCTTGAATGCCTCCAGTGTCGGAGAGCCCACTACCTCTCTAGGTCATTGGTCCCATTGTCATATGGCTCTAACAGGAAGTTTTTCCTGATGTCCAGTCGAAATCTGGCTTCCTACAACTTGAGCCCATTATTCCATGTCCTGCACTCTGGGACGATCGAGACAAGATCCCGGCCCTCCTCTATGTGACAACCTTTCATGTACTTGAAGAGTGCTATCATATCTACCCTCAGTCTTCTGTTCTCCAGATAGATAGAACCTACCCTGTTCTTGTAACTGTGATTTGTTTTAAACTGTTAGTAATATTGTTTTTTAAAATTGCTGTAACCCTCCCTCTAACCTTATGGTGAATGGCAGATGATGATGATGATGATAATTAAAAACAAAACAGCAACAGCAATAATGTTGTTTCTTTCCCTAATGTGGAGAAATAGGTGATATCTAGATTAGAGGATGCTAGCAAAGAGGGAAGGGGTGGGGAACGTTAGGCCTAGGGGCTGAATGTGCCCCTCAACATTTTTCTATTTGGCCCTCAGAACTCTCTGCCAGCTGCACCCCCTCTCCACAGGCCACACCCTTCACTGGCTTTCACTTCATCCTCAAGTATTTTGGCCTGGTTGGAAAGTGCCTTTGAACTCTGATGATGCCTCTTGCCTGCTTGGATGGAGGACAGAGAGGGGTGTGCGAGCATGTATAGAAACTAGCCTACTGCATAAAGATAAAATTGGCAAATTTTGCCCTGCCCACTTTTGCCTCTGGCCACACCCACTACTGACATGTACACTTTGGAAGGTTGTCAAGAATGGAATGCCACCATAGGGCTGAAAAATGTTCCAACAACTCAAGATAGGGCTTATCATCATCATCATCATTTTTACTCACCCATATCTTCATGATCCTGAGTTCAGCAGTGACTATGGCAGTGGGTTGGAGGCAACAGTGTCACCAGTAAGGATACAGATTCCTGATTTTGAACCTGATGCTATTGATCAGGAGCCCACTGAAACTGAAGCTGGCAGTCAGGAGCCCACTGAACCAGATGTGACAGCACCAGAGCCCATAGAACCAGAACTCTTAAAAATACCTTCCCCTGGTCCTGACGAACTGAGTTCCTGCCTCAGAACCTCATCAGTCCAAAGACATAAGGAGAGTACCAGGTGAGAGGCCATGGAGTGGAAAAGAAGTGCCCACCTTCAGGCCAAAGGGTTGGCCCTTTAACTTCTTCAGAGGTGGATGGAACCTACGAGAGGTGGATTAAAAGCACAGGGTCAAAGGCCTCAGTTCATTTCCTTGTTAAGAACACAAGAAGAGCCCTGCTGGTTCAGGCCAATGACCCATCTAGTCCAGCATCCTGTTCTCACAGTGGCCAACCAGATGCCTATGGGAAGCCCATAAGCAGGACCTGAGCATGAAAGCACTTTTCCCACTTGTGATTCCCAGCAACTGGTATTTAGAAGCACACTGCCTCTGACAGTGGAGACAGAACATAGCCATCATGGCTAGTAGCCATTATAGCCTTCTCCTCCAGGAATTTGTCTAATCCTCTTTTAAAGCCATCCAAGTTGATGACCATTGCTACTTCTTGTGGGCCAAATTCCAGAGTTTATCTATGTGCTGTGTGAAGAAGCACTTTCTTTTGTCAGTCCTGAATCTTGCAACATTCCATTTTGCCAGAGGTCCAGGAACAGTTCTGGCCACCTCATCTCAAAAAGGATATTCTAGAGTTGGAAAAGGTTCAGAAGAGGGCAACCAGAATGATCAAGGGGATGGAGCAACTCCCTTATGAGGAAAGGTTGCAGTATTTGGGGCTTTTTAGTTTAGAGAAAAGGCAGGTCAGAAGAGACATGACAGAAGTATATAAAATTATGCATGGCATTGAAAAAATGGATAGAGAAAAGTTCTTCTCCCTCTCTCATAATACTAGAACTCGTGGACATTCAAAGAAGCTGAATGTTGGACAATTCAGGACAGACAAAAGGAAGTACTTCTTTACTCAGCGCATAGTTAAACTATGGAATTTGCTCCCACAAGATGCAGTAATGGCCACCAGCTTGGATGGCTTTAAAAGAAGATTAGACCAATTCATGGAGGACAGGGCTATCAATGGCTACTAGCCGTGATGGCTGTGCTCAGAGGCGGCATGCTTCTGAAAACCAGTTGCCGGAAGCCTCAGGAGACGAGAGTGTTCTTGCACTCATGTCCTGCTTGCGGGCTTCCCCCAGGAACCTGGTTGGCCACTGTGAGGACAGGATGCTGGACTAGATGGGCCACTGGCCTGATCCAGCTGGCTGTTCTTATGTTCTTATGAACTCTAGTGTTATTAGAGAGTGAAAGGAGCTCTCCATGGTGCTGAAACGGTTGGTTGTTTCACCTGCCTTGCCCTGTGGGTTGTTTCCTGAGACCAGAACAGGACATTTTTACTCTGAACTGCATGCAAATTGTTCCTTAGCTTTGCTTCCTTCTTGGATGGCGCTGTTTCAATAAATTAACAAAAAACAGATGGAGAAGCACACCCACTTATCTCTTTATAACCCACTGAAGTAATTAAGCAATTATTCCTTCAAAATAATAAAGCTCCAGAAACAGGGGGTGGGGGTGGGAGAGACACCAGCCCTACACATCTCCCCTTATCAACATTTGTTATTACAATGGATTAATAGCATTAAGAAAATAAAGCTGAGTTAATATCAGCTTGGTGAAATTACATTCTAGATAACTGAAGATCACCCTTTGGCCAAAGCATGTAGTCGAAATTGCCATTGTTGATTTGCATTTATTTGCTAAAGATCAAATAGAAAAAAAGAAGGGGTAAAATGTAATCACAAAAGAACAGACAGAGGGAAGGATGGAAGAATTGTGCAGCTGTAATGACAGTTTGGGGTACATAAGAACATAAATATGCACTTGCTCGATCAGTCCAGGGATGGGGGACCTTTTTTGACCAGAGGGCAGCATTCCATTGTGGCCATCCCTCTAGGATCTTTATGCCAGTGGTGAGCATTGTGAATACAAAAGTTGCAGTGACGATCACAAAAACACATAAATACACAATTATATGCATGCATATATACCTATACACACATAGATACATATATACAGCCTCTCACACATGTACCCAGCAATCAGGATTGGGAAAAAAAGTTTTTCTCCAGCCTAATTGCCAGCAGGGAAGCAAACATCCTCTCCCAATACAAATGGACCCAGACCCTTAGATCTTCATCTGAGGCCCTTGTCCGGGTCCCTCTTCTGAAGGAAGCTCAGAGAGTGATGACAACTATGACCCTCCCTGAAAGCCACAAACACCACATTTGGCTTCAGAAAAGCCTTCTATTGATTGCAACAGAAGGATTCCCCCCCAAGATTAATTGTAAAGGTAGCAGTGAGCAGGGGATGCCGCAGGGCAGAAGGAGAGGCCCCCTGACTGTTGGTCCTCCTGCCAATATGCTCAATCATCCTGTTTCCATAATTGTCAGTGAGCTGCCAATAAGCAGGACATGAATGCAACAACTCCTTCCTGTTGTTTGCCTTTGGCCTCTGGTATTCATACACACACTGCTTTTGTGCATAGAAATCTGTAACAGTTCATACTTAGGAGCTTCTTTTTTTCTGACAAGTTATGCAGGGAACATAAAAAACAGAGGACATTGTGGTGGAACCTAGAGGAATTGGATGAATCCTCTTTTAGTACTCTTTCAGGCAACAAGCAGAGGATGGTAATTCATGGACAGATTCCCAGGGTAATTTTCTGCATAATACACTTCAGATAGAGAAAGTGGAGGTGTTGTGTATGAGAGGATGTGAGAGAGAGAACTGATAGGGAGCACAGATGGGGCTCAGCTTAATATATCCATTTAATTAGTTAACTATATACATCATCCCTTCTCTTCAGTGCAAAGTGACTTATATAAGACTATAGCACAGTGGCTCTGATGCACACAAAAAACTCCATTGTATGCAAAGATGTCCTTGCATGTATAATAAAGAATCCTGACACACAAAGCATTTCCCATCATAGAAAAGATGAGGATGTGAAAGGATTTGCATTTTGACCACATAATGTTCATGTACAACCTTCCCGTAATCTTCCAGAAAGAAGAGGAAATGCCACTCCAGACAAGAGGAAAAAACAGAATCCAGATTTGCAGAAAATTGGAACGTGCTCATTTATGCATGCAGAATGCAAATTTGGAAATAAACAATATAGTTTAAATAGAAATATAGTAGCTTCCACTACAGTGAGAAAGACGGTGAGCAGGTGAGTCTCTGCTCTACCTTCTTGGAGTTCTAGGGGTCATATCCAATGCTGCAGAGTTTCATACACACAACAGGACTCCCTCTTCCTTTCCTGTCCTTCCTAGTCTCCCCCTCATGCCCTCAAAATCAGCTCTAGAGGGTTGAGGGATCCTGTAGACCAGAGTTTGGGGGTATGCGGGGGAGGATAGAAAACAGAAGTCCCATTGCACCAACAGAATCCCACTGACATATCACTAGATAGAACCTTTTATCTTTAAAGCAGACTTAGATCAGATAGGCCTTCATGTAAAGACACCACTCAGAGGACTGCCCTTTGACAGCATTTTGAATAGAGGACTGTTCTCTGTAAAGCAGAACACAATGCTACCCTAAGCCATCTTCAGGTTGCAATGCAAACTGCTGACTTTGGCCTATTAAGCCCCCAAATACTTCGAAAATGTTTATACTCCTCTGTCTCTCATCATGCCTTTAAGATCAACTAAGCCTCTCATAATCATGAAAGAGCATTGTGATATCTTAAAGACTAACACCTTTTATTATTGTGTAAGCTTTCATGGATTAGAGTCCACTTTTATGGGCTGACCTCATATTCAATGTATGTAAATTTCCCATCTAAGAGTCTTTATAAGGTTTGTATTAATGTATAGAATGCTATATGTCCAGGTATGCAGACTTCTTCATAGTATCCAGTCAAGCCTTACAAAGTTCAAAGTGAAAAAAGGTTTTCTGTCTCCCCTCCTTTTTCTAGTTCTGTGCAGTCAGCCAATGTACTGTTGCTTGTATAAACAAAGGAGATAACATGTAGCTGCCAGCTACAGCTGCCTTATATGTTGTGGACAACACCTGCTTCTGGTTAAAGTGACTAGTTGGAAGGTTAATTGGTTCCCCTTGCTGCCCCTGGCAGACAGCACAGAAAGATGCTGTGTAGAGGCAGCAACTGATAAGGAGACAGCTCTTGAGCAAGGTCATAGCCTTGCAACACTCCTATAAGTAGAGGGGATCGGGAACAGTCTTTTATCAGTCTATCACTGGAGAGCTGGTCAACCATTGCTGTGTTGCTGCTGGAGGTCTGAGCTTGCCTTGCCTTAGATTACTGTGAATGAGATGATTCCATTTCTTTATGGACAAGTGATTGAAATGCATTGACATGGAAATGTAGCTTGTTTGATGTTGATTCCTTGTAATATAACTTCATTATTGTTGCAATGTAACTTGTATAATGTATAACTCTGAAATGATAGCACATTATACTTAAAGATAAGTTAACTGCATACTGCAGTGTATACCAATGTATAAGCCTGATATTTGACTTCTGATCATAACTGATTCTGACTCAGTGGCTAAAGCCATTGTATGCATTACTAGTAAAGCTGTTGAATGTTTAAAGAATTAATATAATAAGATTTATAAAAATAATCCTGTTGAACTCCCATTTTTCCTGAGATATCCCTAAACCTTAGTAGGTTCTTTGGTGGAACCTTTGACCATTAGTTCACCTAGACCAGCCTTTCCCAACCAGTGTGCCTCCAGATGTTGTTGGACCACAACTCCCATCAGCCTCAGCTAGCATTGCCAATGGTCAGGAAGATGGGAGTTGTAGTCCAACAACATCTGGAGGCACACTGGTTGGGAAAGGCTGAACTAGACAGATCTAACTTCTGGCAAAAACTGTGGAAACTCAGGTGAGCACAAAGTTTGTCATATAAGATGTCTGTATAGATAATAAAATACTGAGATACTAAGGGGAGTACACAAGAACCCTCAATCCAGTGTGTTCATGAGATAGAGATGGTTTGAGGCCATTTCAGGATGGCACCCTAGATAGGACATCTTCTTTAAGTCCTTTACATGAGTTCAACAAGTGAATTAGCGGCACTGAAGAGGAAATCTGATAACATGCAGATAAATCAGGCTTTCCTAACTATTCGCTCTAAAAGAGCCAAGAAATCATTAGAACAAACATAAAGGCTCAAGCCTCATCAGCCAGAAATAGTTGAGAAAGAGGGAGAGTAGATATACTCCTGTACCTCAGGGTATGACAAGTCTTGAGAAGACACTGCTTCAATCATAGCATATAAAGAAGGCTTTTTGGCTACTTTTCATAGAGTAAGTGAAAGAAAGCCTGTTGATGGAGAATTTGTCATCTTTGACATGTATATCATAGTAGCCTATGCAGCAGATACAGGTGAAGATCTCTCAGGTTGGACGTATGTGTGTGATCATGTATATGCCAGAGCAGATGTATTCACACGAGCATGTGAAGCAAGGGTTGCTGCATGGTTGGGAGAGATGCCAGACAGACCACCAGGAGTAACAAAGTATAGGCCAGTAGAAGAGCAACAGATCACTTGATCAACGAGGGAAGGAATTGCTCCTGCTTGACAACAGCCACCACCTCCACGTCCTTCTCCCCCTCCTGCTCCAGGCAGGGCCCAGATCCCCAAGCCTGAGCTCTTGCAGCTGCCCTCTGACATAAACTGCCGGCAGCAGCAGCAGCAGCAGCAGAAGCCCGCGGAGCAGCAGCTGAGTGAGCCCAAGGACATGGAGAGGAAGACAATATCGAACCAGCATCGCTGTAATAAATGCCTGTTGCCCTTCTGCCTCTCGAGAACTGCCGCCCCCGCTAACACCACCTCCTCTTTCTAGCAGTGCAGATAATGATAATGTTGTTTCTATTTAATTTAATGTTTATATATTGTATTGTTTATATTGTATATTATTGTATTTTTATACCTGTGTTTATTTTTCTTGTAAGCCGCCTTGAGGGCCTTTGGCCGAAAGGCAGGGTATAAATAAAATTTAATAATAATAATAATAATAATAATAAAAATAATCAAAGATAAGAGTACCACCACACTATGGAGAAGAAAACCCTGAGTTTCAGGAGCGAGGTGCAGCTTGGGAGAATTGGGGTAGAGCCAACAGTGCCACCACATCTTCCAGAAGAGGGGAAAACAGAGGAAGAAATCACCAACAAACAATGAGTGAACGTAGTCAGCCTCCCATAGAAGCAAGAACTATACAGCATGTATGCATTATATTTTAAGAAGACACAGAGAAAGAAGATGTACATGTACCCAGAGAAGAATAGTTCACTGGAACAACAGCTTTTGTGAGTCCCTATCACCAAATGTATCCCTATATCCAGTGTTCCACTCTCCCTAAATTCACCCTCATGGGTGCTAGCAGTACACATGCATGAAGTGTAATCCTTAGTTGCAGGTACACACGGGATGGTATTCCATATTAGTCCTTCTCAGAGCAGACCCATTGAAGTTAATAGACATGACTAACCTAAAGTTCAATAATTTCAATGCGTCTACTATGAGTAGGAGCTAGCCGAATACAAGCCATGATGATGGGGGGGGGGGGGAGTTGTAAGCAGTGAGGTCCATTTCTGATGTCAGATTTGTGTCCATCAATAATTTTGTGTAGGTACTGGTCTTTATGTACAATGGAGAATGGCATTGCTAGCAGATGATGGCATATATTACATTGGAAGACATGAAGGTGAATGGATATTATGGATGACATGATTAGGTTCTGTAAGAGAACCACTGGAAAGAAATCTGACACCAAAAATAGTAATATTCATAAAGTGGCTTCATGTATACCCTGATTTATTATTTGTGGTGATTTGTGGAAGGTTCTCAAGTTTCCGAGTTGGATTGCACCATTAATAAGGTGTCTCAAGGCAGATTGGATCCTGTTAGATAATCAGATCCTTTTAGAAAGAAATGAAATGAATCTTTATTGCTCAGAGCCATAGGCTACCGCAATTAAACACATGTAAAAGGAAAATAGAGGAGGGCAATGGTAAACCACCTCAGAATACCGCTTACCATGAAAACCCTATTCATTGGGTCGCCATAAGTCAGAATCGACTTAAAGGCAGTCTATGTTTTTCATTTTCAAAAGGAAAATACAAAATACTTATTAAAATACAAGTAATATTTCAACAAAACACAGTTCAACAGCATACAGTAAAAAAAACACAATACATTTCAAATAAGATTTCCTCTCCCGAGCGAAAGATATCCTGACCCACCCCATGTCTTAGTGTATAAATACTACAGTCATAATAGCGTTGGGGCAGATCCCACTCACCCCACAAGGTGTTTTTGGTATCTTACTCTTACTTTTCCCACAACTAGAGCAAATTTTGCCACCTGAGTAGTTATAAATATATCATTGCCTACCAGCAATATATCTGCTCCAGGGGAGGTCTATCTGACAAGGAGCAAAGGCTATAGGAAATAAATTTTAACCTTGGGGACTTATATAGGGGGCAGCTTAGTAAATAATGTATAATGTCCTCAACTTCACCAGATTGACAGATACACATTCTTTGTTGGGTTGGAATGTTAGAAAACCTTCCATCCAGAAAAGCAGAGGGCATAGTAAAGCTGTGAATGATTTTCTCAGGGGTGCGACTGTCAGAAATGTGAAGTATTGTACCATGCCAATCATTATAGATAACTGGTGCTCTTGACTGAATTTTGATGCTATTTTACAGTTTGGGTTGATGTGTTATAGGTATCATACTTTTATCGTGCATTTCTTTTGTAACATGTGTTTACATATTGGGCCCAAAAGTGGTATATAAATAAACCACACTATACCCATCAGAGATTCTTGAAGCTTCCGAGTAGCTCTGTAGCATCAGAGATCCAAAACAAGCAGACAGACAGAGAAAAACCGCATAACCAGGTTCTCTTTTCTTCTTTGATAAATGAAACCAAGATGACTGGGGAAATACCCAGAGCTCAAGACGGGCTGGATTTTTTTCACTGTTCCTCTTCTGTGTCTACAAATCATGTTGGATTGTTTAACCTGTTGGGGAGCACTGCTGATTTAAAATCCAACATGTTATTTTATATATTTCAATAGTTTCTATAATGTTGATTTTTCCCCGTCCTTCACAGCTGGTTCGCCCACCCCATTTTCCTTCCTATTGATTGCAATGGGGGGGGAAATACCAGGCCACTGTTGCACTTTCAACCCCATTGTGAGGATGTGTCACGAGAACAGGAGGGCTTGAGATCCATCACACTAATAATTTTCATATTAGTGCCATTGGAGCATTGATGATTGTGGAGGAATGCTGTCTATGTGTTTGCATTAAAAATGTTACATGACCTCTGTGACTGCCATGAGGCCTTGTTTTGGGGCATCGTTGCAAGCCTGCTTGGCAGTGGTTCTTGGTGACAAGTTCTCAGAGGAGAGAGACATGATTGCTTTAAGATTCTAGTAGGTGGGGCCTGAACAGGTAAATTCTGATTGGCTGGAGGTTCCAGACAGCTAGGAGTTAACAGCCAGTCAGGGAGTTGGCAGAAAGAGCAGAGTTGGTTGTTGGAGTTGGAGTGAAGAGTTGGTTGATGGGAATAGCTGAGGGAAGAACTGAGGCCTATATATTATTCCCCAGGGTGGCACTGGTGAAGATCAGAAGGAAGCCAGTGACTGAATGAGTCTAAGGGTTGCCCTGAAGAAAGGTCTTGCCACATGGAAGTGACACAAGTGTGGGTTTAACACTGGCTAAACTGCCCAACAGCCAGGAGTGCAACCAGAGGAGCTCTGGGGGCACAGAGGCAGATTTGTCCCAGTAGCTGGACTGGGTTGTGGAAATAATTGGCTGAGATGGAGGTTTAAGGAAATCAGCCTGAAGGGAGAGCCACTTAAAGGCTGATGACAGCAACGGTATCTATGGAGACTTTAAAGTCCCCAAATAAGCAACTGTATTCCCTTTTGTAAACAATATCCCTGTTATAAACCTACAACATAGTTTAAGATTTATACTGACTCTCAGTGGTGCTGTCATCACACACCTAAAGCCTTCCAGACACACTACTAGGAGGGTTTAAAGAACTATTCTGTGTGAAGTGGTCGTAGTGAAAGGGTTGCACAAGCCTGTTTTACATGAAGTGAGGCTGAGGAACCAGGGGAATCCCTGACAATGATGAAGTGGCATGCTCAGAAGAGGTTTCGCTGCAAGGGTGGAGCTCTTTCTCTGCCCATGGACCTCCATCTCTGGAGGAAATTCCCTCAGTCCTATGCCTCCTAATTTGTGCAGACTGTTGGTGAGAGCTGTGCTGAAGCCACCTATCACCAATCCTGGGTCTCATCCTTGTCATGCCAAACGCTGTATCACCTGTGTGTACCTCAGGGAGACAGCTACTTTCCAAAGCACTAGGACAGGCAGAACATATTACATCAAACAGAACATCACCTGCAGGTTCTGCAATATAAATTATGTCATCGAATGCAAACAACCAGGATGCCGTATCCAATATGTAGGAAAAACTACAACTGACCTACGCACATGCTTCAGAAACCACAAATCGGCAATCTTGACAAAAAAAGGGGAGCAACCAGCTGCAAAACATTTCAACACTGAGGGCCACAGCATGTTGGACATTTATAACAGCTATAGAGATGCCAACAGATCCAGCAGTATTGACTAAGAGGGAGAACTTTTGGATATGCTCTCTGGACACGTAGGTACCACATGGCCTTAACCTGGAGGACAGTACCACCATCACTTAGCTTCTGCAAAGGAAGCCCCTCTGAGGTTTCCATCCTCAAAGCTCTACAACTGCCACCTTGGTAACAACATTTATATGTTAAATACGATGAAGGCGGAAGCTGAAACATTTTAGTAGTACAATAAAAACCTCTGTTTTGTTAATCACAATTATGTGCATATATTTTTAGGTGATTAATGGAATCCTTATAGGGATCCAGAGCAAGCTGAGGTGAAGTTCTGTTTGTTGCTTTCAGAACTACTTTTTAATGGTTAAAAAATCAATTAAAACAGTTTAAACTATTTCAGCTCCAAGTCAGCACATATCTTTTTAAGAAAAGGGACAGGCCAAAACAAAATGAGTCTTTAAAACCCACTTAAAGGTTGGCAATGATGAGGTCCATACATATTGAATTGTCCAGAGTGACTGAACAACCAGCCAGATGGGCGACTAATAAATTTAATAAATAAATAAATAAATTGAAATAGAGCTCCACAAAGGTGGGGCCACAATAGAGAAGCCCAGTCCCTCATGCCTTCCAACCTAATGGATCTCTCTGGAGGGCACATGGGCAGGGCTCCCAAAATGGATCTCTTGGTGGCCTACTTTGCACACACAGGAAATGCTTGCACTACAGTTGGGGAGTGGATGACTGAATGCTCCTCTATGTAATAAAAGACCTCCCTGCACCTAGATAGGTGTCAAGGAAGAGAGCTGAGTGTAGCCTTCTTGCTGAGTTGCTAATTTCCTATGTTCAGGGACTTATTTATTTTTCCAGCAGCTGTTGATGGGGTGGCGCAGGCAAGGTGGTGGGGTGCACCAGGCTTCCAAATGCCAAGTGTTGCTGTCACTGCTGCTTACTGAGAAGGAGGAGAGGAGGAGCAAACTCAGCCCAGTGTGTAAATTTCAATGTAAAATGTAAATTTAATTTTTAGGTCGCCTATCTGGCCGAAGCCACTCTAGGCGACGTACATATTAAATTTCAATAAAATACAATAAAATACAATAATTACAATAAAATACAATATAATATAATAAAATTTACAATATAAATACAATATAATCAGCAGTAACAAAAATAACAACATATGCAGTACACAACAACGGGCATTCAGTATGTAATTAGCCCATCCCGGCGGTCCCAAACGCCTGTCCAAACAGCCACGTTTTTAAGGCTCGGCGGAAGGTATCCAGGGAAGGGGCTTGCCGAAGATCAAACGGGAGGCAATTCCAGAGAGTGGGGGCCGCCACCGAAAAAGCCCTATCTCTAGTCCCCACCAACCTAGCTGCTTTTGTTGGTGGGATTGAGAGAAGGCCCTGCGTGGCTGATCTTGTCAGGCGGCATAATTGGTGATGCTGGAGGTGCTCTTTCAGATAAACTGGGCCGAAACCGTATAGGGATTTAAAGGCTAACACCAACACCTTGAATTGGGCCTGGAAAACTACTGGAAGCCAGTGTAGATTGAATAATACTGGCGTAATATGGTGTAGTGTGGGGTATAGAGCAAGACTGGCTTCACTGCCATGCCCGTACCGCATTGAACTGCCTGTGCCTTGCCCCCCCCCTTGGTAAGCATCAGCGATGCTTGGAATTGGGAAGCCAGATGCACAACGCCACCCTGCCTGTGCCACTTGCCAACCTCTGCTGTATTTTTCATATGGACACATTCCATTATATGCCACATAGGCACAGACACACAGTATGAAGTGCTACAATCCAGGAACAAGATTTACCCTCTTTTCTGCTATATGTGCAAACTATTTTCAAAGCAATCCTTCACTCTGGAGGCATTAGGGAGCAAAAAAAAGGCATTTGTGATAGTTTGTCTCACATAGCAAGAGAGCTGATCCATGCATCACTACTTCCACCAGCTCTCCAAGAAACAGATCAATAATATAAATGTGTGTGCTTGCTTTTTAATGAAATGATATCACCATAATTTGTTTGGACATAAATCATATTTCTTTGACCAAGGAGCAGGCTGTTGCTATTTCACATGCAGCCACTCAACCTACTTGGGGATGGTAATCTAGGTACCATCACAGGAAAGTATTTTTTACACTCATAAAATCAAATGGGTACCATACTTCCCCTTTATGTGATATTTCTTAAGGGAGACATCAAAACTATCAATGGAAAGAATATGAATTAGTTGCAATTTAGGTGGACAGAGTTTTACTGACCCAGTGAATGGAGAACAGAAGGCGTCTGGCTTCTAGGAATTTGGGTGTGTGTTGTGTGCATTACGACTTACTGTGACCCTATGAATCAGCGACCTCCAATAACATCTGTTGTAGGTCCTAGTATTTTGTTGTTGTTTTCAAACATACAGGCATGTCTACCAATATTTCCTTTTGGTTTTCACTTCAAATGTTTCATACAGACATGAACATCGAGAGGAATTTAGTGGCAACTCTTAATTAACTCATCATAACAAAACATTCCTGTTGATGATACCTTAAATAATATCTGGAATGTGTAAATAATATTTCAACCATCTTAAAAGGGAAACGGGTAAGAAGATCTTCACTCTGGACCTGGTGGGATGGAGGCAGCTTCAAATTAATAACATAAAGTTCAACCAGGATATCTATTTGCATGTGTAAATATTACAAAATGCAGACATCTAAAAATGTCCACTTAAAGGTTATCAATATATCCCCCCAGACAATGATGTAGATTAAAATCCACTATTCACACAAACATGATATTAATTATCTCTGATCTGGGAGTGTGAGATTCTCTTTGTTTCTGTTAGAATGTCAGATTTCCCTCTCCTCTCTAAGATATTGGAGGAGGAGAGGAGGAGGAGGAGGAAATAATACACTAGGGCCCCACTCATACAACGGGTTACATTCCAGACCTCTTCCTAAAAGCAAAACCAGCTGACAAGTGAAACTTCATCAATAAAATGGTGCCCGATGCCCAAAAAACGCAGTAAAAGCGGAACAAGTGCCATATGAGTGGGGCCTTACTCTAATTGAAGGCCGCTGTATTAGCAGAATGCCAAAAAGAGGACCACCAAAAAGTGGAGCCCTACTGTAATCTTATCTTTGCACAAAGTTGGGGGGGCGAGGAACTAATGTTCTTTTTCGAGGCCAAAGGATTAGCTACTCTTAAAGAAAGACAATCTATGCAAGCTCTAAAGATGCAATAAAAAAGAAATTTCAAGATATAAACCATGAATGCCAAGCAAATACAGTAGAGGGCCTCAAAAGAGCATCTTTTGGTTCCCCATAACCTTTGAAGGTTGCCCTTCAATTATACATTCAGTGCCTTATCTACAAGGAGTCCATGTTTAATATGTCTTCTTCTTCTTCTTCTTCTTCTTCTTCTTCTTCTTCTTCTTCTTCTTCTTCTTCTTCTTCTGATAATTTCCTCTTTCAAAAAGTAGAAGAAGGAACAAGGGGATCGGCAATCCTGGACCTGATCTTAACTAACACGGGCGAATTGGTCACGGGAATTAAAGCGGTCGGTACCTTGGGGGAAAGTGACCACGTAATGCTGGAATTTGTGATTCTGGGGAAAGCCAAAGAAGAATATAGTCAAACATGGACCTTGGATTTCAGGAAAGCCGATTTTAGCAAGCTCAGGGAAATGATGGGTAGGATCCCGTGGCTAGATAGACTAAAGAAAAAAGGAGCCCAAGAAGCGTGGGAGTTCATGAAGAACGTATTACAAAAAGCACAATTGCAAACAATTCCAAAGAGAAAGAAAAACAGAAGACATCGGAAAAAGCCAATGTGGCTACACGGAAGACTGGTGGAGGAGGTAAAAGTAAAAAAGAGCATGTATAAAGAATGGAAGGAAGGATGCATCACCAAGGAAGAGTACCGACGAGTGGCTCGGGCTTGCAGGAATAGCGTAAGGAAAGCTAAAACCCAGAATGAGCTGAGGCTGGCGAGGGAAGCGAGGAACAACAAAAAGGGGTTTTTCAGATTTATTTATTTATTTATTTATTTATTTTATTACATTTTTAGACCGCCCTATAGCAATAAGCTCCCAGGGCGGTGTACAGATATGTTCGAAGCAAGAGAAAGACCAAGGAAATGGTGGGACTGCTGCTCAATGAGGATGGCAAAATGTTGACAGATAACAAGGAAAAGGCAGAACTGCTCAACGCCTATTTTGCCTCCATTTTCTCCCAAAAAGGGAACAGTGTGCAACCTTGCATCGGTAGCAATCTCAGTAAGGGGTCGGGATTGCAGTTTGAGATTGATAAAGAGATAGTCAGGAAATACCTAGTTAACCTAAATGAGTTCAAATCTCCAGGGCCTGATGAACTGCATCCCAGAGTATTGAAGGAACTTGTGGATGTACTCTCGGAACCTCTTGCCATCATCTTTGAGAAATCCTGGAGAACGGGAGAGGTGCCGGAGGATTGGAGATGGGCAAATGTCGTCCTGCTCTTTAAAAAGGGTAAAAAAGAAAATCCGGGGAATTACAGGCCGGTCAGTCTGACTTCAATACCGGGAAAGATATTAGAACGGACAATAAAAGAGTCCATTGGCAACTATCTAGATGACAATGCTGTGATTAGTAGGAGCCAGCATGGGTTTGTCAAGAAAAAATCCTGTCAAACTAATTTCATCTCTTTTTTTGATCGGGTCACTAGCCTAGTAGATGGTGGAAATGCTGTAGATGTCATCTATCTAGATTTCAGCAAAGAATTTGACATAGGGATAGCTAACACAATGGAAGACAGGAATAAAATCCAAAGGGACCTGGATAGACTAGAAAATTGGGCTGAAATTAATAAAATGACATTCAATAAAGACAAATGCAGGATTCTGCATTTAGGCCACAAAAACAAAATGCACGGGTACAGGATGGGAAATACCCGGCTTAGCAGTAGTGTGTGTGAGAAGGACCCTGGAATTGTAGTGGATTGCAAGTTGAACATGACCCAGCAGTGTGATGCTGAGGCAAAAAAGGCAAACACGGTTTTGGGATGCATAAACAGAGCTATAGTTTCCAGGTTGAGGGAAGTAATAGTCCCACTATATTCTGCATTAGTCAGGCCTCATCTGGAATACTGCGTTCAGTTCTGGGCGCCTCATTTTAAGAAAGATATAGACAAGTTAGAGCGGGTTCAGAAGAGGGCGACGAGGATGATAGCTGGTATGGAGAACAAGTCTTATGAGGAAAGGTTGAAGGAACTTGGCATGTTCAGTCTGGTGAAGAGAAGGCTGAGGGGTGACATGATTATACTCTTTAAGTACCTGAAGGGCTGTCACAGCCTCAGAGGGTAGGACTTGGTCTAATGGTTTTAAGTTGCAGGAGCGTAGATTCAGATTGGACATTAGAAGGAACTTCTTGACAGTAAGGGCAGTTCGGCAATGGAACCGACTGCCTAGGGAGGTGGTGGGATCCCCTTCGCTGGATGTCTTCAAGCAGAGGCTGGACAGCTATCTGCGGGAGATGCTCTAGCTGTGGATTTCCTGCTGTGAGCAGGGGGTTGGACTCGATGGCCTACAAGGCCCCTTCCAACTCTATGATTCTATGATTCTTCTTCTTCTTCTTCTTCTTCTTCTTCTTGTCATCATGGTTGTTGTGGTTATTGCTGTTTAAATTTATATCCCTTCCATCTTCCCAAAGAAGCTCAGGATGGCAAACAAGTGATAAAACCACATCTTAAAGCAATTCCAATTCAGATGCAGACCAGAAAATAAGAAGCTGCCTTGTACTGAATCAGACCTGAATCAACAGCTCTCCAGGTTCTCAGAGAGGATTCCCTCTCTGTCCTATCTAGAGATGCAGAGGATTGAACCTGGAACTTAGATGCTCTACCACTGAGCTACGGCCTTAAGGTCTTTACTTAAAAGAGTAGAAAGAGGAAGGTCTTCAGCTGGTGTTGAAAAGACAACAGAGAGGGTGGAAATTCTAAATACACAGAGTAGAAAGCCTTGACCAGGGTGTAGCTAATTATATGGCAGGCTGATTATATGGCAAGCTTTCTCTTCAAAATAAAGTAGCCTTTGGATAGATGGTTTGTATACAAATACCTTGTCCCAAATTATTTTTAAAAAGTGGCTGTTATAATATGTGTATGTGAGGCTCACAGCCGAAGTGCCTTCTCTTGACTAGTCTTCAAGGCTTTTAAGCACCATCAAAGTCCCCTGTCCCTAAGTTAAGGTTAATTAACTAAGGCTGCAATCCAACTCCTCCACACATGCACACACTCTCTTTACACTGGGCTATGGGAGGGATGGACTGAACAAAGGTGGATCTATGTTCACTGCAACCCACTCTGGCTGAATCCTGCATAAACCCGAATCAGCACAATTCAGTTTGGGATCTGGGATTCATCTGGAGCTGGGGCACAGCTTTACTTGCTTATAAAATTATAATTCCCATTCAACCTGGATTTTTACTGTAGTGTAATGTACATGTAGTGTAATGTAGTGAAATCCTCCTGGCTCCCCATACCAGGAACTGCCTGAGTCAACTCTCAGACCCTTGTGCTTTTAGGTTCGGTTCTGCAATACAATCAGACTTCTGCCTCATGTCTTTTCCCTCCATAGACTGTTTCTATTAAAAGTATTTGCTGTTTATGCATCCTCTGCATCACCTCTTCATGATACGTTTCATTTACAAAAGAACAAATTATTACATATATCATCAAAATCTTCAGTCCTGTCTTCTCCAAAGGAAATTTAACCTGTAAAGAAGCTGTGGGAATATATACTACCATCGGGTTTGCATCTGTTCTCATAGTTGCACGCGGATGATTGTGGCACAAACTTTTTGTTGTTGCTGCAGCTCCTGTTATTATCATTCCCCCCAAATTCTGCTAGCACTCCATTTTCCTCTTTTGACCCCAAGCTCAACAATTAATGGTTAATGTCACATCTAACTTTTCCATTAAAATAATGTGCAAGCAAAATTCAGAGCAGCAATTACAGATCGCTTGAATCAGTCTAATTGCACTAATTGACACAGAACTGTGATTGTCATAATTCAGAAAATAGTCACCTCTAATTAATATGCATCTTGCAATTATAAACCTGAAAAAATGTTTTATAGTCTCATATGAATATAGATATGTTTTTAAGATGTTGTGCCACGTTCCACACAAATGTTTTACTCAGTTTGTAAGATTGGGATGGGGGTATTTGTGGCTTTCACATCATGTAACTGTTCTTCAATCTACTCAGAATCAATACATTCAAAAGGCGCTACCCAAAACTGTGGGTTTTTGTACACCAAGAAAAATTATGCATCAGTTAGAGTTGCATCTGTATATTCATTTCTCTACAGATGTAGAAATATAGGAAAGTGACTGCTTCTCCATCGAACTCAGTACTGTCAGCTCTGACTGGTAGTGGCTCCTCAGAGTCTTAGAGACTACAGGCAGAATTTTCTGAAAATTTCAATGTCAAGCTTAACCACATGGATTTTTTTTTCTAATTCCCATCTCTCTCTGTGATTTCAGAAAGAGGCAAGGTGGGTTTTTTAAACTGGATTCACTAAGATTATGAACCATATCACGTATTATACGCATTATCATACATATTCTTATATGTATATTATATACATATTATATGCATATATACTCTAAATTTCCTAAATGTGCGTGTGTGTAGTTTTGCACATAATTGGTTGGACTTTATTTTTTTTTAATTTTTTTAATGCACAAATGGCTTAGACATAAGTGAATGTTCAATAAAGATGCGGTCTGATGTGAACAAAGCTCATTTGGTTTGAACTCAGCAAATTTCATGTAGAGATCTATTTAAAATAGATTCCTCCTCCATACCTTGTAAATAGAGGTGTTTCACATCACTTGCTAACTAACCGACCCCTTTAAGCAATTACGCTTAAGTACATCGAGAAATGTGGGACAGAAATTGGCCCACACAGTTTGTGACCCATCAAACTGAATGCAGCCCATCAGCTATGTCTGGTGGAGTAACAAAAATCACAAAATCCAACCCTCCCACAAATAATTATATGCTAGGAAGCAAAGGCAGTGTCAATAACTGTAATAGCATGATAATTCACATTGAGTGGACATGGGGAAATTGGAAAGAGGAATAATGATGATGATAATCCGGAATACGATGGTCAAGTCATCAGCGGCAACGGTAAAACGTAATAATTACAACTGCCAACTACTTGGGCAGCACATGGTTTAAATATTAAAATGTAGTGGTTAAGGTCCTGGACTACAACCTGGGAGACCAGGGTTCGAATCCCCACATAGCCATGAAGCTCACTGGGTGACCTTGGGCCAGTCACTGCTTGACCTTGGGCCAGTCACTGCCTCTCAGCCTCACGAAAACGCTATTCATAGGGCTGCCAGAAGTTGGAATCGACTTGAAGGCAGTACATTTACATTTTTACTTGCCAACATGGGTGGAAAGTTGCTCAAAAGGCCATCAGTGCAGATGAGATATCACTTAATTTTATGGATAAATCCAGTGGAGGGTGTTCCATTAGGATAAATGGCGCACTGCCCTACCAAACTCATTGTGCCCTCAGCCAGCCCGCACCTGCCTGCCTGCCTACTTACTGACAACCAATCTGGGGGGTGGCATTGCCCGTGGCACCTTCCTCCTCCTTATGTCTCAATGTTGTCCTTGCAGAACTTATTACAGAGGAGGATTAGGACAAAACTAGAATTTGCTGGCTCTGCTTGTCATTGGCTCCGCCTCTCTGCCTTCTACCCTACCAGTCCCAATGGACACTAACCACCATTGCTTAAATTCCAAAGAAGACTCATCAATTCATCCATTTCTGGTAAATTTCAGGGCTAGAATTCCTGTGCCTCCAGTTTTGTTTTTGTTGGTTTACCCAGTGTACCCTCTCCACTCCTTTTTCATTATATATCTTGATAAATTAATAGTCTGCTTAACTTTTTTTTTTTGCAAAGCAGTATACAAAGGATAAGAATGCATAATAAAATGGCATAAACCCAATATAAAATAAAATAACTTCTCATATCCAAGATCAACAGCAGTATACTTCTTCATCCACAGCATAATCGGAGAGAGTCTGGGTGATATATGTAAGCACGTAATCACTGGGGAATGCCTCCTTTCCAGAGGAAGGGTATTTCTGACTGATGTATGGTGGCCTGCCAGAAACATGGCAGACCCCCCCCCCCAGTTTTTGCAGCTTTGGGCAGGCAAGAAGAAGGGAAGATATACTATAGAACAGAGGTGGGAAATCTTTTGTAGCCCAAGGGCTGAATTTCCTTCTAGAAAACGTGTGGGGGGGAGGGCACACAGCAATGCTAGGAAGGATCAGAGGCAAAAGTAGATAGAGGAAACAAGTGTGGATTTTGTCTTTGCACAGTAGGCTAGTTTCTACAGACATTCATGCATCTCACTCTATCCCCCATCCAGACAAGCAAGAAGAATGATCAGAGTTCAAGGATACAAAAAAAAAAAACAGAGAGGGTGCGAGGCAAATGGTCTGGTGTAAGTCCTGAGGGGCGAGGGGAGGTCTGGAGAGATGCATACAGCCCCTGGGCCTGAGATCCTCTGTTCCTGCTATAGAAACAAAGGATTGGATGGAGCAGTGTAGGCCATTAGTCCAACCCGCTGCTTGATGCAGGAATGTCAGAGCAGTAGTGCAGTGGCAAATTGAGAAGTGCAGGGTCCCTTCATGATAGACACAGCCCCCCCCCCTTTTGCAGCTGGGTTGAGAATGAGATCCTTGTTAATGCCTTCTCCCACAACAACAGACGTCCCTAAGAGCCAATCAACATGAATTGGGTTTGTGTGTTAGCTACTGAGAAGAGGCTGATTCACCTCCTTTCATTTTGATTGGCTCCAATCAACATAAAAGGACAACGAAGCATGCTAGAAGACACTTCACAGTGGCCAACACACTTTCCTTTCATGCTGATTGGCTCATAGGATGCTAGAGACACAGGGACCCTTCTGACACTCTGCTCTCCAAAAGATAAGAGCTTTAAGAACCCCCCAAGACCCTGGATGACTACACCCCAGTCCAAGAACATAAAGTGATATTAATCGGAATTTGTGATCATGCAGAGGCTTGTAAGGGTGTTCAACCAATTGTGCTTAGAAGGCCTTACTTCAGCTGAATGCGGCTCTCCAGCTTTCTCTACCTGGTTCTTGGAACTCTCCCCAAGTCACTTCCCTTATTGACCCTACTTCAGATATCAAATGTTTTTGCCTGGCTGGAATGTGTCCTCGAGCTCTGAAAACTCTCGGTTGTCAGGATAGACAGGTGTGTGAGAGGGTCTGTAGATACAAGGTGAAGTTTACATTAGTTGCTCCATTCGCTTTGTCCTCTTGCCCCATTAACCGCTAGTATGTAGCCCTTGGAAAGTTGCCCAGAAGGGAATGTGGCCCTTCCTTCCTGCTCAGCATGGGAAAGTTGTCATGTTTGCATGTCCTGTTCAAACAGAATGCCCAATGAAGTAGATTGGCATTAGGTTCAGGCCAGACAAAACAAACTGTGAAATTCTCTGCCATGAAATGTGTTGACAACCATCAGCTTAGATGGCTTTGAAAGGGGATTAGACAAAGTCATGGAAGATAGGTCCATCAGTGGCTATCAGGCATTCAGTGCCTTCTGACTACCTGTCGTTAGGGATGGGTGAATCTGTCCTTTTCAGCTTCTCTCATCTTCTCATTTTTCCAGTCTTAAGTTTGGTTCTCCGCATTTCCACATCAAGTTGAGATATTTTTTTTAAAAAGCCCTCATGAAAATTCATCAGAATCTTGGTGTGGATTTCTCCCGATATACACAGGTTTGTATGCAATTTTGCCTAATGTGCACATGCTTACGAAGCAGTTTTCCCTACTATGCATTTTTGTCTGTTATTTTCACTGATATATGCATTTATATGCACACTTTATTGAAGTGGATGCATGTTTCTACACATTACTTGTCTGGAGAACTACACTGCGAAGTCTGCAGGCATGAGTTTCAGTCTGCATTTTGTTTCGGAAAGTGTGAATTAGGTAATTGAATGTCTCCCCCCACCCCTGTCTGTTGATACCTTTTGTGCCCTGTCTGTGCATCTGGCTTGACATGGCTGAAGAAAGTATGTTGGACTAGATGGATCAGGGCTCTTACGTTCTTTTCTTAAGGATCACCTTTGGGGTATCTTTTTATGGAAAGGCGGTGCACACACATCTGCCAATGAAATTATGCATGTACCTATTTCTGTCATTTACATATCGCTTCCCATAAAACATCCCAAAGTGATTTAAGAATATCAAGAATAAAAATAATAAAAACAGATATACAGATCAATGTCAAGCCCAATAGAGACAGAGACTCAGATAAAAAAACCCTCTTAGAAGACTTGTTGGGAAAGGAAGGTCTGGAATAGGTGCCAAAAGGGTAATAGAGATAGTGCCTGTCAGATATGGGAGGAAGTCCCAAAGGGTAGGTACTGCTACGCTAAAGGCCTGCATTTCATTATGTTAGAGACATTAGGTTAGAGTCAGTTGTGAGTGGGCTCACAGTGTGCAAGCTACAGTGGGAGCAAAAGTAGGGCCCTCTCCCTGACTTTCTACCCAAACACTTTCTTTCCTTCCTAGGTCCTGAGTCTCTCCACTTACTTCTATTATTATGGAGGGTGGTTACTAGATCTAGGGCCTTTTCTGTGGTGGCCCCTGAGTTGTGGAACAGCCTCCCCAAAGAGGTACGCCTGGCGCCTACACTTCTATCTTTCCGGTGCCAGGTAAAGACCTTTTTATGCTCCCAGGCATTTTAACCTTTTAATTTTCTTAATCTTTCTACTTTTAACATGTATCCTTCTTAATTTGTGTTGTATTTCGTTTTTGTTGTGCTTTCTGTTGTTTGTTTGTACATGTTTTTGTGATTTTTTACTATGATATATTGTATTTTATCTTGTTTGTTCACCGCCCTGAGAACTATTCTGCTAAGGGCGGTATATAAATTGAAATAATAATAATTATAATTATGCATGATACACCCTTTCTCTCTTTTTTTTAACTCCAAACTTGTAAAAAACACACACAAATATTTAACACAATTAAATATTTACAAGCCTTAATATTTTATAGCACCCTCCCACCCAAGCTCAGAAGTTACAAGCACATGACCTGTTGGAGTCACACCTTTACCATGGATTCAGTTAGCAACATAGTCCTTGAGACATGTTGGTTTCTTTAGAAGGTGGGCTGATCTGGACATTGTTGGTTCTTGCCCATTGTCCCTTTCATTTAGATCTGACCCTTAGGTCTTATCTAATCCTTGGGGCTTGGTCTCTAAGGAATTCCAGATTCTGGCAATTGATGTGACATATCCTGATGTAATCCTTCTTCCTGCTTGTAAGAGCAGAGATGTATGTGACTGTGACATAGTACACTGCCTTCTGTGCCCCATCAGGGCATGTGCTGGGCTTGTCTGGCAACCCTGTGATGGGGTATTTTGATGGGCCAGGAGAGACATGTAGGGGTCAGACTCTGAGGTGACAGCTTTATGCAGCAGTTTCTTTGCTGTTTTAACAGCAGACTACTTTTCCATTGCTCCGTGGATATGCTAGTGAGGAGGTAAGCTGGTCACATTCCCAATGCTGTGAGAATACTTTGAATTCTTCACAGGTGAACTTGGGTCCATTGCCATTGATGACTGTGTCAAGTATCCTATACCTGGAAAAGTGTACCTTTAGCTTTTGGATCACCTCTCTGGCTCCTGTATCCTGTAGGCTATCAATTTCCCAGAAGCTGGAGTAGTAATCTACTGTAATGAGGTATTGTTTTCCTTCAAATGTAAAAAGGTCTATACCAATATTCTCCCATGGTCGTGTGGGACGCTAATTTGGCAATAAGGTCTGTTTCTGTTGATGGTTGTCATGGATGGTGGATGTCCAACCTGTTCTGGATGGGGTAGCACTCCCTCTGATGCAGCAGGTTCGTAGTTTGGGGGTTCTCCTAGAACCATCTCTGTCACTTGAGGCTCAGGTAGCCTCAGTGTCACGGAGTACCTTCTCTCAACTTTGGTTGGTGGCCCAGCTATGCCCCTATCTGGACAGGGATAGCCTGGCTTCAGTTGTCCATGCTCTGGTAACCTCCAGATTAGATTACTGCAATGCGCTGTACATGGGGCTGGCTTTGAAGACAGTTCAGAAACTGCAGCAGAGCTTGGAAAAGTTACTTTTTTGAACTACAACTCCCATCAGCCCAATCCAGTGACCATGCTGGCTGGGGCTGATGGGAGTTGTAGTTCAAAAAAGTAACTTTTCCAAGCTCTGAACTGCAGCTTGTACAAAATGCAGCTGCCAGATTGGTAACAGGGACCAGACGGTTCAAACACAAAAAACCAATTCTGGCCTGCTTGCATTGTCTGTCTATATGTTTCTGAGCCTGATTCAAGGTGCTGCTTTTAACATATAAAGCCTTACATGGCTTGGGACCACAATACCTGACAAAAAAGCCTCTCCCGACACGAACCCACTTGCTCAATATCAAACGCCCTCCTCTAGGTGCCTACTCCAAGGGAAGCTTGGAGGATGGCTACAAGGGAAAGGGCCTTTTCAGTGTGGCTCCCCAAATTATGGAATGATCTCCCCGATGAAGTTCGCCTGGCGCCAACATTGTTATCTTTTCGGTGCCAGATCAAGACTTTCCTTTTCTCCCAGGCATTCTAACAGCATGTGCTGAGCTCTCACCCCAGGACTTTTACCTGGTTTTAAACTTTGCATGGTTTTAAAATTGTACATTCAATGTTTTTAATTTTTGTAAATCACACAGAGAACTTTGGCTATGGGGTGGCATATAAATGTAATAAATAAATAAATAAATAAATAATACAGCAGTAGCTCTCACACCTTCCCATATATGCCTTCAGCTGTATGCACATTCCAGGCCAATACACACTCTGTAGCCTGTTAAAGGTAGCAATCATTCCCATATGTGAGGCATGCATTTTTTCAATGACTGTCATGCACAAAGAGGCTGGAATGACAAGGGTCTGCCCACAATATATGAGACCATCTTGGACACTGAGTTTTTCTTTAAACTGAAAATATGCCTCTGCTCCTACTGGCACTTGGCTTTTCCTTGCAGGCCATCCATCCAGAATTACTTGCTTGACTACTTGAAGCTGAATATCCTGCTCTGTAACCTCTTTTATTTCCTGTAGCTTGGCTGTTTAGATTGGAAGGTAGTGCAACATGTTGACTGACTCAGTGTCCTTATCCCCCTGCACAGCTCTTCCTACGTTTGGTTCGTAGGCACAACTCAATGTGTCTGCCAAATCCAGTGTTTTCTGGGACAATATCTGATCTCTACCTGGTATTCCTTTGGTGCATCAACATGCACTGCAGTCATTTAAGTGCACTGAGAAGAGGCTTTGTTATAATTGTCTCTAGAGGTTTGTGATCAGAAAGTAGTATGACTGGGTGCCTGTAAGTGTACTGGTAGTAGGGTTGCCAGGTTCATGGCCTGAGACTGATCATGTACCTTTAGGAGAAGAGAAAGTCAGCCAAGTGCAGGTGTTCTTGCAACTCTATAATGGGAAAAACCACAAGGTGGAATTCTCCCTTCCCCCTGCACAACTCTGAAAGATACAGAAGACCTCTTGGAGCCTGGGCCTGGCAACCCTAACTGGTAGAAACGCTCTGTTCCAAACTTCAGAGCCAGTAGCTCCTTCTCTATTTCTGCATACCCTTGTTTCTGTCTCTGAGAGGGCTCTGCTTGCCTATTCAATTGGTTGCTCCTGTAAAAGAATCCCACCCAGTCCCTTTTCAGATGCATCGTGTGAGTCAGGAGCTTCCTGACTGATAGTATCCAAGGACAGGGACATCCATGATCAATTTCTTTAATCTCTCAAATGCCTGTTGCTGTGGCCCTGTCGAGTCCCATCTTACAGTCCATTTTGCTAGCTGGCATAGGGGCTCTGCTTCAGTTGCCAGATGCGGACATAATTTAGCCAGGAAGTTTATCATTCCCATGAAGCTTTGTACTCCAGTCACATCCGCTGGAGGTGGCATGTTCTGAATTGCCGTTACCTTGAGGGGATCTGGGCTCAGTCCTTCTGCTGACAACATAAGCCCGATATATGTCACCTGCTGCTGTTTGAATTACATTTTCTCTGGGTTTAGTTTGATGTTTCTCTACCTACAGCTCTGAAAGAGTGACTGCAGTTTGCAATCATAGTCTTTTCTGCCTGTGCATCATTTGTTCTTTCTCCTGTAATCAGAATGTCACCCACAATTATCTCCATACCAGGCAAACCTTTGAGTGCCTGATTTAGTTTCCTCTGAAACACTTCTGGAGCTGGGGAGAGGCATAGGAAGGTAGAGCTATCTGTAGCGACCAAAAGGTGTAGCAAATATAGTCAACTTACTTGACTCTTCATCCAGCTTTACATGCCAAAAGCTATTGCTGATGTCACCAACAGTGAATATTTAGGCTCTGGAGAGATCAGACAAGATATCACCGAATGTAGGCAATGGATAATGGCATCTTTTGAGTGCTCTGTTTAAGGGCTTGGGGTCTATGCAAATCCTTAATTTGCCTAATGGCTTCTTTACTACAAATATGCTGCTTATCCAGGGAGCGTTAGATTCTTCTGCAATGATGATGCCTCTTTTTTGCAAGCTGTCTAGTTCTTTACCAACGGGCTCATTCAATGCCACTGGAAGTTTCCTCCATGGCAAGCAGACTGGGTCTATTAGTGGGTTGATTTCTAGATGTATGGACTGCCTTCAAGTCGATCCCGACTTATGGCAACCCTATGAATAGGGTTTTCATGGTAAGCAGTATTCAGAGAGGGTTTTCCCTTGCCTCCCTCTGAGGCTAGTCCTCCCCAGCTGGCTAGGGCCCGCTCAGCTTGCCACAGCTGCACAAGCCGGCCCCTTCCTTGTCCGCAACTGCCAGCTGGGGGGCAACTGGGCTCCTTGGGACAATGCAGCTTGCCCGTGGCTGCACAGGTGGCAGGGCACGTAACCCCTGAGCCACTCACTGTGGGGGTGATCTTTAGCTGGCCCTTTACACCCAGGAGACACTAGCAGGGATTTGAACTCACAGACTCTGGACTCCCAGCCATGCTCTCCTCCCCACTGGAGTCAGTGTGGCATAGTGGTTAGAGTGTTGGACTATGACCTGGGAGACCAGGGTTCGAATCCCCACACAGCCATGAAGCTCACTGGGTGACCTTGGGCCAGTCATTGCCTCTCAGACTCAGAGGAAGGCAATGGTAAACCCCCTCTGAATACCGCTTAGCATGAAAACCCTATTCATAGGGTCGCCATAAGTCAGGATCGACTTGAAGGTAGTCCATTTCCATCTCCATCTCCATCAAAACAGCCGTCTCCCTTGAAAACATCTCCATAGTTCTCCAGGATACCTTCCATAGTCCAGGGTTTGGGAGAATCCTGTATTGTACAGACAAAGCTCTAGTGCTGCAGTCATCAAGTCCATTGCTTGGATGGCTGCATTACCTAAAAAGGTGGGTTGGTCCCTTTCCTGCACAACTATAAATGCAAGTTGGTAAGTTTTGCTGTTTTGGGGGAGCAGCTGCTCTGCGTGATGCTTATGCTTGAGTTTAATTCATATTGGGAAATCACATTGCATGATACACCACTATCCAGCTGAAATCTCAAAGGTTGTTGGCCCAATAACATTATTGCAAATAATCTTGTGGCTGTTGATGGGCCCAGTGTCTGGGCTTGATATGGCTTAGGGCTCGGAGAGACTGTCATGACCCATATCCTCAGCACCGTCTGTGGAGTCTGCAACCTCCTGCAGATGTCTCAGGACATTCCCCTTGCCTTTTTTCCCCTACACACAATCTGGAAGTGGTTCAGTTTGCCACAGTGTGCACACTGCTGGCCAAATTTTGTCTTTCTCTGTTCATGCTGCCTGCCACACTAGATGCAGCTCACAATGGGAGCAGGACCCTGATTCGCTTGTTCCTGCTTTGATTTGGTTAGCTTTTTTTCTGACTATGTATAAAGCAGGGTGTAGTCCTTGCAGCTGATAGTCCTGTATGCCACACACAATTCTGTCCCTTGTCAGGGAATCATCTAGCTCTCCCCAGTTGCATGTGCTTGCTAAAGTTTGCAGGGCTATGAGATAGCTATCCAGTCTTTCTCTTTCTGGCTGGTTTCTTGTAAAGAATGTATATCTCTCCACTGTCTCATTGCACTTTGGAGAACACCGGGCTTCCAAAGCTGCCAGCATGCAGTCCATGTTGAGTCAGTGCTGAGTATGGCTAGTATAGCTCTTTCTCCCCTGTTCCTCAATAAGGTAAAATAAACGTTTCACTTTCCTGCCATCTTCCTTTGCAGGCATAGTCAGGTCTGTGTAGAGCTGTTTCCAGCAGGTCCGTTCCTGAGCTAGACTTTTAACTGCAAAATTCAGGGCCCCTGCAGGTTTCAGTCCATTTGCCATGTTTGCTTCTTGTGGGAATCTCTCCAGAGATTCTTAAAGAATGGTTCCCACCATGTTTCATTAGACAAAGCACTTGCAGGCTGTAGGTTACAGGTAAGATTCAGGTGTGAGTGGGTACACATCTCAGGCTGTACTGTGCAACATGCAGAGAGAGCAAGGGTGGGGCCCTCTCCGTGGCTTCCTGCCCCAGCACTTTCCGTGTCCTTTCTAGGTCCAGAATCTCTCCACTTAGTTCTATTACTCTTGATACAGCCTGATCCCTACATTGTACAGATTGGATCTCCGGCTGGAATGGTATTTGCAGGATCTTCTGCAGAGTGCAGTGATTGGTTGGGTATATAAGGGATGAGCTCATCTTTTAGGTGTCCCAAACAGATTTTGACCAGGATCTTGGTACCTTGGTATACAGTGTCTGTGTCTGTGTGTGTCTTTCTTTGTGTGTATTGGCTGGGTCGGTCCCAACCCACCAGGTTCTCTATATATTCTAGCCTCACCCCGGTTTGGAAAGTATTTTTAGAAGCAGAAGTTGGCAAGCCTGATTGTGATCGAGGGCATATTTGAGAAAGCTGCGAGAAATAAACACATTAAAAGCAAATCCTATTCTTCATTGGCTGAGTTTCCCTTTATAGCCAATTCCCCAAAGATGGGCTAACACTTTAAAATGTGATTGCTAGTTTTATTTCTCCATTTTATGTGGATTTAGGATCACAAGCTATGACTTAATTCTTCTGAGGCGATAGTCCTTAATTTCAGACGAGCTTTTGAGGAAGATATTCACCCTTCCAGCTTTCTAATCTTTTCTAAAGTTTAGCTTTAATTCCTTCTGCTAAAGACAAGCCAGCTCTGTTCTGATTTTTGAGTCAAGTTAATCCAGTGAGGAAGAAATAAATATCTCCAACTGCACATTTTGCAGCCTAAGGAAAGCTAGTGTGAAATAGGAGGAGGGAAACCATCCAGCTTGTTGTTCAGTGCTATACTATTAACAAAAGAAAAGAAAGAAAGAAAGAAAGAAAGAAAGAAAGAAAGAAAGAAAGAAAGAAAGAAAGAAAGAAAGAAAGAAAGAAAGAAAGAAAGAAAGAAAGAAAGAAAGAAAGAATATGTGTTCAGTATCTGAAAGGCAGTGTAATCCAACAAACTGTGCTGCATTTGAATATGGGAGCAGCATATTATTATTATTATTGTTATTATCATTATCATCAAGAAGAAGAAGAAAAAGAAAATTTCTTACCCACCCTTCACCATGAGTTCCCAGGGCATTTTACTGTTCTTGTTTTTAAAATTCCTTTCTTTCTTTTGTATTTATAAATATATTTCTATACCACTATTTCATTTTAAAACATCAAAGTGGTTTGCAAAACGTTTTTGAAAATGTACAGTAAAAACCATTTAAAAATACAGTAAAACCAGAGGTCAGCTACATCTTCTTAATCGCCTGCATAAGCCGGGCAGAACAGATGGGTTTTCAGCAGGTGTTTAAAAGTCAGAAGTTGCCTTCTGATATTATTCGATTTCAGTATAAACCTAGATACAGATTATTATTTAAATTTATATCCTACCCTTCTTCCCATGGTGCCCTACAGTGGCAAGTGCACAAGCAATGAAACAATTATAAAAACCTGCTAACGCAGATGCAGACTAGGAAAAATCTGTACTTAGAAAAGGAAGGTCTTCAGTAGGTGCCAAAAAGACAACAAAAGTTACCTGTCTAAGGCACATCCACACCAGGCATTTATTCCACTATTATTCCACTTTAAGCAGTCATGGCTTCCCCCAAAGGATCCTGGGAAGTATAGTTTGTGAAGGGTGCTGAGAGGAGACCATTATTCCCCTGATAGAGCTCCAATCCCCAGAATTCTCTGGAAAGAGGGGCTGTAAAAAGCAGGAAATTGGCCAGCTATAGCGAATGCACCAGGGGAGCAGGAAACCTGACCTCCTGTCTGAGATACTGTACTGCACTACAAATTTGTCAAAATGCAAACACAATTTGAGTTGGTCTTTCACAGTCCAATCCACTTCCTGTGTAGCTTGGAAGAAATTGGTAACATGTGTCTCTGAGCATATGGTGAGTGGTGGCAACACCTGCCATCTCCAAAGATGGAGAATTGCATTATGTTTGTTGGTGTTCTTCTTACTTTGCTTCTTTCCTGCATTACTATTGTTTCTACAGAGAGTCTAATCTACAAAATGTTATTTCTCTCACTATTCATCCTAGAAATCTGTGTCAAATTTATTTTTATTAATTTCAAAGCCTTTTTATTGATTGATGTCATATGATGATGAAGACAGCCTTCTGTGTTTCACATTGGAGGTAATGGTCTATTTCTATTTTGGGCACATTAACAGTTGAATCAGAAAATGCAGTTTGATGTAAAATCAGAATGATTACAATATGTTGCTACATATGAAATATGTTGCTAGCAATGACTCTAGCTGTTGGAAAAAACAAGCTTAGCCTGCCCAATGTACATGTTTTCAGCCTTCCATGTTCAAACCACTTCATCTAAGGCAAGGTGGGCAAGGTCAATTAAAAGCATAGAGCACAACTAGAATTTTGCTAGAATATATTTCACCTCCCACTGTTTTATCTTGTGCAAACTGAGACACTCCTGATTTCGACTGGAGACTATTCGGGAGAATAGTCAGTGCCATTATTTTAGTGTACATTTTGCAGAGTGTTGCTGTACTTCACATATTCACAGAAATAGAAACAAAAGAAAATGATTTCCTATAGGAAACTTCACTAAAATTGCAAAGTAAATCAGACATCTAAAGTGAGTATCTGAACTATATCAACTGTCTTAATATTGTTGGTTCCTCCCTGCTAAAACAAGATCAGCACAGCATATCTCTCGTTTCTATTATTTTGGGTCAGAGGCACATGTTACCAAATTATTTCAAACTACACAGGAAGTGGATTGGACTGTGAAAGACCAAGCCAAATTATGTTTGCATTTTGCCAAATTTGTAGGGCAGTACAATATCTCAGAGAGGAGGTCAGGTCTCCTGCTCCCCTGGTGCATTCACTAGAGCTGTCCAATTTCCCTTCTTTTTAAAGTTTGATAGATATATCTGTGGGCTATAGGTACATTCTTAAACCGCAGGATTTTTTTGCCTTGCGAGGGGATTGGAAGGGGAGGGGGAGGGGCAAAGGAAGGGGGAGGGAAGGGGCAACAGGAAGGGGATAGGAGGGAGGAGAAGGGAGGGAGGGTTTGATTATTTGCATACTTTTTGAGTTGAATGGGATTTTTTCTGTGCAATCATGTTTAGGATAGGTGAAACTGACCTGGGGGAGGGGTGGGGGGAGGAGGAGGGCAGGAAGGAGAGGAGAGGGGAGGAGATTGGGTGGGTGGGCACTGGGCATAGGGGAAGCCCCTTTCCTTTCCAAAAAGGAAAACATTGTGAACAGTATCATTGCTTTTCAGCATTTCCCCCACCTTTTTATTCTACAGTAGGAACATGCAGCTTCCCACCCAAATTTAAACCAAAGCTGTCACTGGCCACATCCACATCAGGCCTTTATTTCTCTTTAGACAGTCATGGCTTCTCTCAAAGAATCCTGGGAAGTGTAGGTAGTTAAGGGTGTTGAGAGTTGCTAGGAGACGCCATATTCTCCTCACAGATTTACAATCTCCAGAAGAGGGGCTGACTGTTGAACCCCTCTGCCCACTGGAGTTCTCTCAGGGAAATAGAAGTCTCCTCTCAGCACACTTCACAAACTACACTTCCCAGGATTCTTTGAGGGAAGTCATGACTGTCTCATGTGAAATCAAGGTCTGGCCTGGGTGTGGCCCCCTGATTAGTGAAGCCAAGTAGCTGCAAGTCTGGCTTTTCGAACACTGACAGTTGGTTCTTACTGAGCATGCCTGACATTATCATTGAGTTCCATGTAAAAAGAATTAAATTAATTAAAAATTAGCTAGGCATTTTTTAAACTTTTAAATTGCAGAAGATGAAGGTCAGAGTATGAGGCAAGGTCAGTAATAGGGTTACAGATACTCTGTGAACATGGCTGATTTTTAATTAATTTCAACACATCATGAGAACTCTGACAGAAAAAAAGTCCAAAAGGGGTCCGGGTGTTTTTTCTCTGTTTTTACACTTTGAACTCTTGATTCTCTCTTACATGGAGGACAGCGATATCAATGGCTACTAGCCATGATGGCTGTGCTCAGAGGCATCATGCTTCTGAAAACCAGTTGCTGGAAGCCTCAGGAGGGGCGAGTGTTCTTGCACTCGGGTCCTGCTTGCGGGCTTCCCCCAGGCACCTGGTTGGCCACTGTGAGAACAGGATGCTGGACTAGATGGGCCACTGGCCTGATCCAGCAGGCTCTTCTTATGTTCTTATGTTCTTACTGTTTTGTGTATTGCTATGAAAATGTACAGTGTTGTCAAGCGTTTCTGAGTTCAGGACTATATGTTTTGTAAGGTTTTGTTTTGAAATGAGCTTATGGGAAGCAACAGAATGGCATGGGGTAATTTCGATTTAACATTGTGGAATGCAAAAAATCCATGCTGCCTATAGTATACAGCCATTCTCATGGCTGTATAATAAAGTAACCATAAACCAAAAGTCCTGTCCCTTGAGTTGGAGGAGGGGGAATTTCAACAGCAAACCCCATTCACTTGTCAAGAAATATTCCTAAGGCAGACTCACTGTACATTCTCTGCCCTTCCTTTCAAGGGTTGGTTGCACTATACTGCTCCTCAGTCCTTAAGAGCATGATCATTCTTTTCCTTTACATGGTTTTTTAGACCTAGATCTCAGGGCTACTGAGTTGAAAAGAGAAGAGGGGAGTGGAAGCCTAATGCCAGAAAAGAAAACCACCAAATATGCCTGGAAACAGAGCGAAAAAGACTGAAAAATCAATGCCCATTTTGAAATGAGCTCTCACAGCACAGCCTTCTTAATCATGCAGTTTGTCTCTGACAAAACAGAAGAGGAGCGTTTTTTCTATCTCTCTAGAATTCTTAAGCCACAGGCCTGTCTGACTTGGTAAATAATATATGAGCAGGACCAGTTGCTGAGTTGTCATGCAATTATTCTATTGAATGTTTGTGTTACTGATGTGCTCAATAAATGATGAGATTGTTAGTTGTGTATCACCATTTGGTTTTCAAATGATGTTTACTATGACCATAAGATCCCGGGGGTAACTCATGTGACACACACCTTTCCTTTTGCAGTTATGTTTCTAAATCTGAATTTAGGCCTGAGACTGCCGTATAAATATGAGCTGAATATTCTCCATGTTTTTTTTCTCTGAGTTATTCCTCTTCAAGTGTTCCCAACCAAGCAGGGATCACAAAAGTCCTGTTTGAACAATCTACTCACCATTAAGGATAGCATGAAAGTGAAAAGCTGCTCTGAGTAGCCCCTCATTCTGGCATTCATGTGTGCAATGCGTATGTCTGAAAAGAAGGGCATACAGGCGTCCACATAATTGAAAACCCTGATCAGTGTCCCAGACTGTGTGAAATCCTGTATGTACAAATGCTCCTTCCCGTCAGACATTTGTGTTGTAGACATTTGTGCTGTAGAACCATGGTGCAGTGGTAGCTGGTGCCAATTGGCAGTGGTAGGGCAGAAGGCAGAACCTTCAGAATCAGGCAGGTATACATTAATAGTATGCAGTTGCTCGGGGGGTGAATTATGAGGTGAAACGAGGTGATTTAGGAGTCTTTAACCCTTCCCCCACTCAAAATGTGATGTCAACAAAAAATCCTGAGTCTGATCAGGGGCTCCAGGAAATCTCATATTACTCTGTTACTCTTATTTATTAATTTATTAATTTAATTTATTTATTCATTCATTCATTCATTCATTCATTATTTGATGTATATCCCATCCTTCCTCCCAGCAGGAGCCCAGGGCGGCAAACAAAAGCACTAAAACCACTTTAAAACATTAAAAAAGACTTTAAAATACATTAAAACAAAACATCTTTAAAAACATTTTTTTAAAAAAAAAGCTTCCAAGACATCTTTTTTTAAAAAAGGTTAAAACATATTTTTTTTGTTTTTTTAAAAAGGTTTAAAAACTTATTAAAAAGCAATTCCAACACAGATGCAGAATGGGATAGGTCTCAACTTAAAAGTCTTGTTGAAAGAGGAAGGTCTTCAATAGGTGCCGAAAAGATAACAGAGATGGCGCCTGTCTAATATTTAAGAGGAGGGAATTCCACAGGATGGGTGCCGCCACACTAAAGGCCCATTTTCTCTGTTCTGTGGAATAGACCTCCTGATAAGATGATATCTGCAGGAGGCCCTCACCTGCAGAGCGCAGTGATTGACTGGGTACATAAGCGATAAAACAGTCTTTCAGGTATCCTGGTCCCGAGCTGTATAGGGCTTTGTACACCAAGACTAGAACCTTGAACTTGGCCCGGTAGCTAATGGGCAGCCAGTGCAATTATTTCAGCAGCAGGGTGACATGTTGGCAATACCCTGCCCCAGTGAGCAGTCTTGCTGCCGCATTTTGCACTAGCTGCAGCTTCCGGACCAGCCACAAGAGCAGCCCAACATAGAGTGCATTACAGTAATTGAGCCTAGAAATCTCTTGTTTCTGTGCTTGTCCGTTTTAATATCTCTATGTTTTTTCCCTATATTTCTATGTTTCTCTAGGTCCATGGGATTCCCATGTGAACTTACCTTCACTGGGTTAACAAAAGAAAAAAATGGCAACATTATTTCTGCTATAAATCACCCTACACTTTATCTCCATGTGGATTACAATTGTGTTTTTTTCTCATTTCATCAGATTACATTTGGCCTCCCCTTGTCTAATACATAGACAACTGAATGCCACACTGGCCTGTTCTAGCCTAAATAATGTTCCAGAGATTAATAATACATCTGTTCCATAATTTATGTACTTTAATTTCTATATCTCTTTCGCCCGTACATGTTTTGCTTTGTGTCAGTGAAAACCGCTTGAATTTAGCCATTCCAAAAGCAAAGCAATGCAGAATTAATTCTAAACTTGTAAAGGTCTTTGTGTGGTTCTGGAAAGCATAGCCAAGATTATGTTTGAGATATGAAATTGGGCAAAGCTTGCGATGGTGGATATAATCTGGTGATCATAGGGTCAAGGACACATTGTGATAAAATTACCTGGAGGGTTGCAGCCAATCTTAGTGTCTTAGTGTTACTGTTGGAATTTTAAGGTTTTAAGGTGAATTGTATGTTTTATGCTGTGCATCGCCCAGAGTGGCTGGAGAACCAGCCAGATGGGCGACTAACAAATTTAATAAATAAATAAATAAAATAAATCCGTGCCAATACTGAACTACATTCTACATTTATAAATGTGTGTGTGTGCGTGGCTTCTGCAGCTTCATTGTGTATATTATTCAGTCCTGTAGCCAGCCTTCCTTGTCAGGTGAGGCAACCACATTTCTAGGTGGACCATTGTGGGGGGGGCACATAGCACCAGCCAATTCCCTCACCATCACTGGTGAAGAGGACATGAAGGCCAGGGGAAGAATAAGACAGTGAACTTCCCCCTCACCCCTCCTCCATCCAGAACGTGTGTTAACTTACATGAATGAAGTTTAATTTGTTGAATTGTCTCACCCTTTTTTCGAGAGATCCCCAGGAATACCAGACTCAAAAGCTTGACTTTAATTCTTTCACCAGGGGTCTGCCCCTGTGTTCTGATTCTTCATGAACTGAACTACTTTGGCAATGCCAGTGAGCTCCTGAGCTTGGCTTTGATGCTCAGTTTTAGATTCCACCCGAAAACAAATGTGTCCATGCTACAAGCTTAAGGAAGGGCAGAGAGAAAATAAATACTTTAGGGTATTGGTTGGCCCTTGACTCTACAGCATTAACAACTGACTGAGGCCGGGGAGGAGAGGTATGTATGTATGAACATAAGGAAACAAGAAAGTAAGATCAGATCACATGCTTATCTAGTCTAGCTTTCAGTTTTCACAGTGGCCAACCACATGCCTATGAGAGGTCCACAAGGAAAGTGTGAGTTCTATAGCACTCTCCCACTTGAGATCAATTGTATTCAAAGGCATGCTTTGCTCCTGGAGGTAATAAATGCCCATCACAACTATAATTTTTAGTCTTATCTTCTGTAGGACCCAAGGCAAGGCAGGAGAAGGTCTAGCAGGGTCATCCCTGCCTCTGTTACCACAGACATGCTGCTGGGGGCACATGTGCAAACAGACCAAGCCCGTTAGCCAGTCTACCCATAGGAATGCCCACTTGCTTGCCCAGTCCCAAGTGGAAAGAAAAGCCCTGTGAAAGCTGTGTGCCTGCCCCATCCTTTAGTAAGGAGATTCAGGTGTGTGTGTGTCAAGTGTTGTGACAGCATCTTCGCTTGAGTAGCCATGTGCTTTGTGCCTTGTAGTGATTTTAGACCTTGTGAGTTGTATTCTTACCTATTTATTTATATTTATTTATTTGGTTACATTTATATACCGCCCTTAGCAAATAGCTCTCAGGGCGGTAAACAGCATAGGGTAAAATACATACATGGCAATAATAAAATCACAAAAACATATATGACATAAAAACAAATACAGTTATACAGAAAATAAAAATAAAGACTTAGTATACAAGATTAAAAAGCTAAAAAGATTAGAGTGATTAAAATGCCTATGTTCAAGTCATGCGCTAACCTGTAGATTGAAGCCCTAGGCAATAACCAAGCTTAGAGTCCTGAGTTTGATTCTGTTGGGAGAAGCCAGGACAACTGCATAGGCTGGGGAAATTGTGGACAAAAATGCATCTCTTAGGAGCAGTGTATTCAAAAATGCATACAAATCTTCATGCACACATTTTTGTTTTTCTTTTTTTAAAAAAATATAAACATATGCAGAAATAAGGACAACTAAATTTACATTTGGTAAACAGAAACGGTGAGAAATTGACAGGTTCGTCCATCCCTGCCATTGATCCCTATGCCAGAGATAGGGAATGTGTGGCCTTCCAGATGTTGTTGGACTCTAGCTCCCATCACCCCTGACCATTGGGCATGCTGGCTGGGGCTGTTGAGAGTTAGAGACCAACAACTGCTGGAGGGCTGCAGGTTCTCCACCCTTGCCCTATGCCAGTCCTCTCCCGTACCTTCACCTGTGCCCACTGGTGGATGGACTGTGATCTTTATGCCCATTTTAAAAGAAACAATCTCAACTCACCACCCAAGTTTTAAATGGCACACACCATCAGATTATTTCCCCAGTGGAGTTTCTTTTTTCTTTGAGTACAATTGTATTTTCTTCCAGCTTTAGTTTGAATTTACCCATGGTTATTTACAGCTATTATTAGTTTAGCGCTGGAAAGGTCTTCCAATTTAATTTTTGTCTTTTGTTGGCACTTTCCGCTTTGCCAAAAAATACAAATAAAAAAAGCATGTGTGGATTCCATGCCATAAAACAAATTTACTAATAACTTTATTGCAGAAAAACCCACACACATCCAATTAATGCTGAGCAATATCTTAACAATGTTTATGAGAAGAATTTACAAGGTCATATGTGCTTTCTGTATCCTTGCATTAAACAGTGTAGCTATATCCTCCTGGCGTGCTATTAGCATATTCATTCTTTACAATTATAGATGTGTCTTGAATTGAAATTCTATTATGATATCTCTAATAGGCAGGGAAGAAATTTAATAACACCACCACCACCACCAGGTATTGTCAGGGAAAGCAAAGTGAGATGCATGTCTGCTTTCTCCCCTCAGAGAGTTTAATGGACTTTCATTCAACCACAAACAAGGGTAGATAATATATGTTCATTCAGTGCAGATTAAAAACAGATTAAGGGAAGTGTACAGATTAGGAGAAGAGGCTGTAGCTCAGTGGGAGAGCATCAATTGTACATGCAAGTTCGATCCCTGGTATCTCCAGTTAGGGCTGAAAATGTGTCCTCTCTGAAACCCAGGAGAGTTAATGTAGACAGTGCTAAACTAGACATGGTCTGACTCAATATAAGGCAGCTTCCTTTGTTCACCAACCCCAACTTACAGCTTCAGGTCTTCTCTGATGCGCACAAAGAACTCCATTCCGTGCAGACTGCCCCATTTAAATCCATGGAGGAGGAGCCCCCTGTACCCAACAGAGAGATGCCTGTACAAAGCTGCCCCTTTCATTGAAGTGAATATGTAGCACTGCCACGGAAATGTCAACATTCAAAGGGAATATAGAGGTTCCCTCTCAGATGGAACGTCAGGAGAGTTTCATACCCCCTCCTTGAGAAATTTGGTTAGATTCTTGTTGTTGCGGGGGGGTGGAGGAGAGAACTCGGTCAACATAGTGCTGTGCCAATATCTGTCCTCCAGTATTTTTCGAAAACGTATTCTCTGCAAAAGAGGCTTCAGGTTTTCTGCCTCATTCAAAGAGCCCTGAAGAATGTCTTTAGGATTTCAATGGGCGTGGGAGTTTGAGCTTACATTATCGCTGTGAGGTGGCCAAGGGTGCTGTTTTAGATCAGCACACTACAGCATCCCTGGTTGCCCACACTTCCTGATCTGAAAAAGCCCTGTGGGAGGAGTTACCTCATGATGTCTTTGTTTAGGCTTTGGTTGGAGTGTGGGCACTCAAGAAGGCTGCAGGGTGTGGATCACTGATGAGATGATATAATGTCATATTATCTGGAGATATTTTGCCCCTTTAATGCCCTCTCAGTCGCCTATTTTGGGGTCTGAAACTGCTTAATAGTATATGCCATAGTGGAAAGTAGATGCTTAGAGCTGTGTAAGGATGGATGATGCCACCTGATGTTATAAGAGAGGAATGGGGGTCACTTTGTTTGCCACCCTGGGCTCCTGCTGGGAGGAAGGGTGGGATACAAATTAAACAAACAAACAAACAATTGTTATTATTATTATTATTATTATTATTAATAATAATAATAATAATAATAATAATAATAGGCAGTGTTAGGCATCAGAGACTCAGTGGCTCTTTCATGTGGTTAGCTTTCATGAACACTGGGAAAATTGGATGAGCTACAAGAAGAACAGGCACCTAGTTAGTCAAGCAATGTTTTGACTCCTAAGGGTGAGATCATGAGAAGCCACTGTGTGGGAACAGAATAGTAAACATTCAGTGAGCAGTTCCCTTGACGTGGCAGCACCATCTACAAAACTAGAAATGACTCATAAGCCTCAAGCCTTTCTGGTCTGCAAAGGGCCGCAGGAAGTGCACTGCAGGGTGCCACACTTGAGACATCGGACATCGAAGCACACCACTGTCCTGGAGACGTAGGGAGTGCTGTCAGACCAACCCTCAGGAGGTTCCTTCCCTATACTGTCAGGGAGGAGAGTTTCCCAGTAGCTGGATCAGGTTGTATATTATCTGCTCTGTGGGACCATATCTGTTAGCTGTAGCTGAATAAACCACATTAATTAGCACAGCTGATGTCAATCTTTATTACTTTTCTGAACTCATCAAAAATGGCATTTGCCACCCCCTGCCAAACACCAAGGGGGTGACAGAACAGATGATTTGTAGAATGAAAGAAACAACACTCTCAAACACCTCTCAGTCACCTCAAAAGGAAGGAAAGTGCAACAAAAGCACCATGAGAATTTCACCATTTCCCCCTCCCCTTTCAGTGTGATGTAGTGGTTAGAGTGTTGGATTCGGAGCTAGGAGACCAGGGTTCAAATCCCCAGTCAGCCATGAAGCTCACTGGGTGAACTTGGACCAGTCACTGTTTCTCAGCCAAACCCACCTCACAGGGCTATTGTGAGGATAACACCGGGAGGGGGAAAAACCAGGTTTGTAGGTCACCTGGAGCTCCTTGGAGGAAAGTTAGGATAGAAATGTAACAAATAAATAAATAAATAACTTTCAAATGAAATTTCTTTTCTCACTTGTTGATGGAGGATGGTCAAAAATGCAGCAAAACTGTTTTGGCATGACACTGTGTTTATTATTTATTTATTTATTTATGAGATTTATATCCCTGCCCTTACTCCCAGTAGGAGCCCAGGGTGGCAAACAAAAACACCAAAAACACTCTAAAATGGTCTTTAAAATATATTTCAACCAGGGGTGTTGGGTCTCGGGAGGTCTTAGACCCTTTACTTTATGGGAGAAGGGTCCCACTAGGGTCCCTATGTCTCTAGCATCCTACCAGCTAATCAGCATGAAAGGGGAGTGTATTAGCCACTGAGAAGAGTTTTCTAACATACTTCCTTGTCCTTTCCTGCTTATGGGAGCCAACCAGAGTGAAAGGAGGTGAGTCAGCCACTGAGAAGACTCTTCTCAGTAGCTAACACTCTCTTCTTTCATGCTGATTGGCTTCTAAGGATGTCTGTTGTTATGGAAGAAGGCATTAACAAGGATTTTATTCTCAATCCAGCAGCAAAACAAAACACAAGGATGGAAGGGGTGTGGTTGTGACTATCATGAAAGGACCCTGCACTTCTGAATTTGCTACTACACTACTGATTACAACAAAACATCCTTAAAAACATATTAAAACAAAACATCTTTTAAAACATTTTTTAAAAAGCTTTAAAAGCACTTTAAAAGCTTTAAAAACATATTAAAAAGCAATTCCAACACAGATGTTGACTGAGTGCCCCTCCAAAAAAAAATCTAAACAAATTTCTCAAGGAGGGATAGCAGGCTCACATGCCTGCTATCAACTAAGATGGCAGCAGAGGTGTCAGCCCCTTAGGAGCTAATGCTCCTGCTGCCATCTTAGTTGATGGCTGGCATGAACGCTATGCGCACACATCATTCATGTGACACAACACAAGATGAGATAGCCGCACAGCATTCTCAGGGAGGGATTAGAGAGGTAGGTGAAACATGCAGGCAGGCTTGTTGAAGCCCGCACTGTTTGTATTGGGGGGGCTGTTTGGAAGCTTCCTCACTGCAATCTGCGGCAGGAACCACACACTGCCACGGATTGCAGAATGAGAGCACTACCCTGCCACCCTAAGGAGAAGTCCTTCAGGGGCCCCTCTGGGCTGTAGAGACCCTTGGCCAGGGCCCAAGCTGGCCTCCCTCTGGTGCCGGCCCTTAAGATAAGCAGTGCCCCCCTCCCCCAATGATCCAACAATTCTCCCTGTCCTCCCCCCAACACTTGCTACCAATTCCATGGGCCATCTCAGCCACCAAAACAGTGCCATTTGACCCAGGCTTCAGTTCTGCTATAATGACTGAAGGCTGGCCCATTGGGGCAAGAGGACACTGCCCCACCAATCCCAGTCTGCCCTTAGCCAGCCCTCACCTGCCTGCCATCTTATTTACAACTAGTCCAGGAGGTCCCACTGTCATTGTTAGCATCAGTGTCACACTTGTAGAACTCAGCAGGGAGGAGGAAAGGGACAAAACGAGAAGTAGTTGGCTCTGGCTTTGCCTGTTGTTGGCTGTAGCTACACCTACTGTTGGGCTTCCTGCATTCCACCCTACCAGTCCCAATGGGTACCAGCTATCACTGGCTATAATGTATATTCACAGAGAAAGAAGATACTGAGGAACTTCCACTCCCCTGATGGAGAGCGAGGTCCATGAGCAGGGAGAGTGCTTGGTTGCCTGAAACCCCTTGGTTCAATAGAGAAAAACACTGCTACAGTCGTTGCCATTAGCATCCTGCCAGTGGTGGGACTGGAAATGAGTCATTTGAGGTGCATGTTGATCAGGGCTGGCACCAGGCTTGACTGGGCCCTTGGGCACCATCCTGCCCCGGATGCGCGGCTCCTGCCTGTTCCACCTACCTCTCCCCTGTCTTCTGCTGCAGCATGCGCTGCGCTTGCAGGGCTACCATCAACTTACAAGATCTGAACAGGGTGGTTCACGACAGATGCTATTGGAGGTCACTGGTTCATAGGGTCTCCATAAGTCGTAATTGCCTTGAAGGCACATAACAACGACAACAAAGTTGAAAAAAAGTGACCTTGTGTTAAATTCAGGCTGCCATTTTTAAATCTTCATATGACATTGGCTGCAACACCTCTGGTTTCAGTAGACTGAAAATGATACATCCTTTGTTATAGGCTTATTTGCTGTGATGCAACAGAATGGTGGTGAACATTCCGGTCGCTAAACTCACACACGCCTCTGGCTGGAAAACGTCATATGTTGTTCGTGAGAAGCAGTGGCATATGAATGATGGGAGTAGTGTGAATATGTGTCTTGCATGTGGGTACTGTGTATGTGGTATGGATGCCTGTATGGATGTGTGTGTGTGAGGGGGCAGGATGAATGTATCAAAGATATATATTATGTATTGTGTAATTATGTACAGCCAAATCCTATCCACCTCAACACAGAATTAAGTTCCTCTGTGTTCAATCGGGTTTACTCACAAATAAGTGTGCATAAGATTGCAGCCAAAAGGAATATACTAGTTATGCATAATTACACATATTATGCATATTTGCATAATTGCACATAATTAAGGTGCTGAATTCATAATCACAAGGTGATCACACTAGTTTAGATGTCTATTTAAAAAAAGAAATTAGGCAAATCCTTGAATAAGAGGTCTATTGGCAAAGAGCTCTCTCAATAATTCAAAGCTATGACAAATAAATGGAGTTTCCATATTCAGTGCTAGCGTACCTCTAAATACTAGATGTTGGCCACAGGGGTGGACTGTAATCTTCATGGCTTATTGTGAGCTTCCCAAAGGCATTTGACTGACCACTGTTAGAAACAGAGGGTCATATTCAACTGTCCTACTCAGAGGAGACCCACTGAAATTAATGACCCTTAGATATGTCTGTTAACTTCAGTGGGCTTACTCTGAAGAAGACTAGTATTGAATACCACCCAGGATGCTAGATTAGGTGGACACTGGTATAATCCATTTGATGTGTTTACAACAACAATATATCCAGCACTTTAAGTGGATTTCTGCTTATATTTATATGTTCCACATGAAGAATCATTGAATCTCAGTCTAGGAGGACTATTTGTTCCTACTTGAACAAAGAACATGTAGAGCCACTGAAGCATGAGCCAAGGAAAAACATTTTCTGGACGAATTTATAAATCATATGTATCTACTTGGAAGCTTAAAGATAAAAGAAACTCATGTCTTGAAATATGACTTCTGGGCCTGGGAGATAGAAAGGGGAGGGAAGGAACCCCACTCACAGTCTTGGTGATAGCAGATGATAAGAAAAGACACATCCAGTCTCTATATTGTTCATTAGAGCTTTGATTCATAACTGTGCTGTAGGGAAACGCTTGCAGTCCTTACAGTGAAAAGGCCCCATGCCTTTTGTACAGACATTGATTGGGAAAGGCGGGGTTTGTACATAACACACTGGCATCAAACGCGGCACACCCCAACCACAACTCTTAAAAATCCATGTTAGTGAAATACCGTCTGTATTAACTAGCAAGACGTGAACAGATGGGAGACTTTTTATATTGAAGACAAAGACAGCCTTGCCTTCCTGCTCACCACTATGCATGGGGAGGGGGCAAGCACTGATACATAAAATTGTGCATGGTGTAGAGAAAGCGAACAAGGCCTCTCTTGTGATAACAGAACTCAGGACTATCCAATGAAGCTGGATACTGGAAGATTAAGGACAGAGAAAAGAAAATACTATGCAATGATGAAATTTCCTCCCACAGGAGGTAGCAATGTTTACCAATCCAGGTGTCTTCAAAGGGGGTTAGACAAATTCATGGAAGAGGATAAGGCTGTCAATGGCTACTAGCCACGATTGCTATGTGTTCTGTCTCCAGTGTCAGAGACAATATACCTCCTTGGAATACAAGCTGTTGGGAATCACAGGATGGAAGAGTGCTGTTGCACTCAGATCCTGCTGGTGGGCTTTCCATAGGCATCCAGTTGGCTACTGTGAGAACAGGATGCTAGACTAGGTGCACCATTGGCCTGATCCAGTAGATATAGGGTTGCCAGGCTCAGGGCCTGAGAATTATTCTTTATCTTTAAGAGAAGAGAAAATTCAGCCAAGTGCAGGTGTTCTTGCAACACTCTAATGGGAAAAACCACAAGAGGGTATTCTCCCTTCCCCCTACACAACTTTTAAAGATACAGAAAACCTCTTGATTGCCAGGCCCAGCCTCCAAGAGATCTTCTGTATCTTTAAAAGTTGTGCAGGGGAAAGGGAGAATTCCATCTTGTGGTTTTTCCCATTGCAGTGTTGCAAGAACACCTGCACTTGGCTGGATTTTCTCTTCTCTTAAAGATACAGGATCAGTCTCAGGCCCTGAGCCTGGCAACCCTAAGTAGATATCTTCTTATCTTAGGGGGTGGTCGGCTGGCCAGCCAGCCAAACATATACATAGTTACAGATGCCCTTTTTATTGTTGTTGCCCTTAAATATACAGTATATTATTATGTTTTACAATGAAACAGTGCACTTATTTGCAAGTAAATGTGTTTAGCATCAGGGCAGCTGAAGCAACCTCTATTTTATTCCTGTAGTCGTTGGTGTTTTGATGTCAGTGATTGTGAATGCCAAACTGCACATGTTCCGAGTATTTCTGTTTTTAGAAAATCCAGCTGTGGGAAACGTTTTGTTTTTCTTGCTCTAACACATCAGTAACAAAGAAGCTGTTGTGAAAGATGTAATGGTGGCAGAGCTGCTGGGATGGAGAAGGGATATGTTAATTGTGTGCTTGACAGCTGAAGTAATACCTGTGGCTGTCTAAAGAAATACCATGTAAGTTCTTCCAACCTAGGATCTAAAATTACCTGGGTGTGCCACTAAATTGAATCAGTTTTGTGCCTCTTTACTACGGTTGCAATCCAATACACACTTACCTGGGAGTAAGTGCCATTGAAGCCTATGGAGCTAACTTCTGAGTAGACATGTATTGGATTGCAGCCTATGTGACTGAACTGATCAATTGATTTCATTTGGTTATATGCTGCCTTTCCACAGTAAGCTGCTTCCAAAGCAGCTTACAGTGAACGTCCACTTATTATCCAAATACAAAATATTGGGGTAGAATGGGAAGAAACTAATGCTAGTTCTACCCAGAGTAAACCCACTGAAATTAACCCCATCAACCCATTGTACTGCCTTCAAGTTGCTTCCGACTTATGGTGACCCTATGAATAGGGTTTTCATGAGGCTGTGAGGCAGTGACTGGCCCAAGGTCACCCAGTGAGCTTCATGGCAACGTGGGGATTCGAACCCTGGTCTCCCAGGTCATAGTCCAACACCTTAGCCTTAACTTAGGTTTATTAATTTCAGTGAGTCTACTCTGTGTAGGACTTTGTTGAGGACAGCTCTCAAACAGAGCAAAAAATGACCAATTCAGCAAACACTGAATAAATGCAATATTACAAAAGACTTAATAATCTAGACTTAAAAACATAAGTAGAGAACAAAAAGAAAGTTAATAGACAATAAAGTTCCAGCTGCTTGTAGTGGTCTTATTGCACTCCAAGGAATCTCAGCAGCGTGGCTTAAATAAATTCAGAGAGGAAGAGATCTTCACACCAGGCTAGATGATCAACAGTAGGCTACACAAAGCTCTTTAGCTGCACTGATACGTATTATATAGAAGAGGTAGGTTCAAATACAGTGAGCTTTTTCTTTTTAAGCCAGCTTTCATATATGAATGTGGATACTTTGGATATTGCTGTTAATATCTGCAAGTGTGATGAAACTGAATGCATTTCTACATTCTCTGTTCTCTCCACCCACACACACACCAGCATTCCCCATGTTTTGCATAGAATCATTGACCATTTTTATGTCTTATTGAAGCAATTATTTTTACCTGACCCTAATCTCCATTTCCCTTCCCTCTCATTTGGCCATATATTTGAAGGTGAACTTTAGAAGCCCCCTGGCAGAGGTCACAAAGCAAACAATGGTTTTGGAAATTGGCAGGGTGCCCTTTGAATTGGAGACCAGGTCAAAGTTGCCTTTTTCCTCTTCACTTCTTAATCCTTTTACATAATTAGCAGACATGCCACTCAATTACACTCAATTTTCACATTCCATTGGGCTTTACAGTCATCCTTAATATGGAATATTGTGTAGCTCTGCCCTGGTGCTTGCATTTTAAGCGGCATACACACGCACATACTATTTGAACCAAGTTAACTCTTTAGAGAAGGGCGATGTGTATCTTCAGAATAATGTCAGTTTGAGTGGCACCTCAAGCTATTACTTGATGCAATCAAGGGATACACATAGATATGTTGAGGCTCTTCCTGCAGGCCACAGATTTGGCAGTAATTAGGGATGGAAAGATCTGTCAAGTCCAGTTCTCTGAAACTGAAATTCAGTTTTCCACATTTCTGCAGCAATATGCAATTTTTTTTAAAAAAATCCTCATGAATTTCCTTCGGCTTTTTGGTGCAAATTTCTTCTACTTAACACATTTTGCATGCAGTATTGACTAATGTACACAGTTTTGCAAGCAATTTCTCCTAATATAATGCATTTTTAAAAAATGCTGTTTGGTTGGATAACTGCATCTCAAAATTCAGATAAGTGTAAATTTCTTGGGATGGCTATGTTTCGCTTCTCATATTATCTTGGAGAAATGGAGAGAATCAAAATGGATAGTTCTTTCCATGTCTACACAAGAGTAAAGCTATGCTGTATTATTTCTATTACCCAACCCGCTTGCTCTTTCTATCTCTCTCCATGGTAGATTCATTCCCTTTTCTTTATTTACCAGTAGGACATGCCTTGTTTAGAATTTTCTTTCTGACTTTGATTTGTGCTGAAGACATGATAAATCCAAGCTAACGTCTCTGGGGGACTTTTTCATCTTACATCCAGCTTGAGGCTTTGCGCTTTGCAGGTGCTTTTCATCCATAGGTATCAAAGTTCTTCACAAATATTATTAAAGCAAGTAGTATCATAACAGCCCTGGGAAGTAAAGGTAAAAGAAGTTCCCAGAGGATGAAAATATGGCCCAATTTGCAAATTCCTCTCCCCCTTCTTTGTTGATAGGTGATGACCCCTTGCTGCATCGTCACCTTGTAGTGGTGAGTGGGCTTACGTGTTCCAATGAACCCTATGAGCGATGCGGCCAGGAGTCATGTACTCCCAGCAGAGTCACCCATGGTGGTAAGGTCAAGGGAGAGGAACCAGACAAAGAACGATCCAAGAAAGTCCTCAACGGCAGAACAGGCAGAGGATAACAATGTGTACATTACAATGGCTGAGAAGGTGGATGAAGGCTGCAGCAGATAAAAGACTTCCAATCATCGTGGTATCCATGCCATTGGATCAAAGCCTTTTTCTGTCAAGATTGTGTGTTGATCTTCATGCGCTGATCTCCCCACATAAAACAAATTCACTCACAGGTGTCTTCCAGGCAAAGACCTTATCTTGGAAGACAATCTTACTGGGCCACGAGTGATCGCCAATGAATGAACTCCTGTATATATTCCCTGTGCCTTGATACATGTGCAAATATTGTGATCCTGTAATACATGGCAAAATGAATAAAATCTAGGGAAGCTACATACCCCACATCTTTTCACCAGAAAGTCTGGAACAGCTGATCCCTGAGGCAAGGAGGAAGCATAAGATCTTTTTGAATCTGCAAAGCCATTAATGCAAGAGTCACCATCTCACTGAATTTGGATGCTGCTTCCACTTGGGTAAAATTTCCCAATTACTGAGAATTATTGTTGGTGTCGGCAAAGTAAATAACTCTCCAGAGAACTCAAAGAAGTGATCCAAGTTATATAGTGCAAGGGAAAGCAAAGAAATAATCATGGCCCAAAATATGGAGTGCATTAGACCTTGAGCATAGTGTTCCTGTTAAGGAGCTCAGCCTGACTGTCATTTTAAGAATGCCCCCTAGCACCTAGGCTACAGAAATCTCCATGAAATCTTGATAGATTCTTCCACCTAGGCTACAGAAATCTCTAAGAAATATTGTAAGAAGAGGCATAACAAGAAGAGATTTGAGTTACCAAGGGCAAAAGCTGTAGTTTGAATTGGCTAACCTCGATGTGGATTGATCAGTGAGGGTTTCTCACTAATTATACATTGCATAGCAGTGTGAGACCTCTGGGACATGCACTTTTTTTTCTCTCTGCCTGATCTGTAACCTAATCAAGTCATTCCAGACACATCCTAATTTGATCAAATTAAAGCCCTGAGAGAGGAATCTCCATGCTTGAGGCACTGCCGCTACTGGCTGTCATCTTAGTACTTAGAACCCTTCCCCTGAAATGTGCACATGGTAACTACATTGCACAATATTGCTTTGCAGTCTTCAACTGTGGTGGGAAATCTGTACTCAAGTAGATTTTCTTCAGGACCCTAGATCACTATCCTCTTTTGTTCTGGGCCAGGGTTGAGAAACTTGTGGCACTCCAGGTTTACCGAATCTGTTTGACTACAACTCACATCCCATCTTCCATTGCCCATGCTAGCGGGAGCTGATGGGTGTCCAGATGCCCACCCGTGTTCTAGGTAAAGCCCTCCCCTAAGTGATCAAACCTTCCCCTAAACCACAATGTTCAGTTTTCAGCTGCAGCAGAAGGCAGAAGGAATTGAGTTTTAATTCAGAGGCCTTTGAAGTGGCCTCCTCAGAATCACTCATAACATAAGAAGTGAAGTGATCTAAAACAACAAAGCCAACCAGGTCTGAAATAAAACCAGCTTCCAGGATCACTGATCCAAAAGATCAATTTGTAAGTCAGAGGTCAAGATATTTGCAATCCCAGAATCTATCATGATTCTATGATACACTGTGCATATCCTTTGCTTGGGGACATTGTTGCTTGTGAGTTGATTATGCCATCTCATCTACATTTCTATGAATCAGAAGGATTGTGTCACTTATTTTTCATTGGTTTTTAAAACCCACAATCTCCAGATTTCACACAGGTATAAGCGAAGGGCTCATGCATTTTATAAGCAAGCCAAGTCTTCCAAAACACAGTCCAGGCTTTCAAAGTATCAGTTAGAAGATTCATTTAGAGCATGGAAAGGAAAGCTTTAAACCTGCCTTGCTAATGGGTGCTATATTTCAAGTTGCTTGTCTTCTACAGTGTGGGAGGTGATTCTGTACTGGCAATTTGACTTTTGTCTACACAGAGGAAATCACTCTCCCTACAGACTCACTCTTGTTTTTACTGCGGGGATTAGCACTGAAGGTCTAGCTGCAGAAGCTTTTGCTAAACAGTGGCATTTTTAACACATGGGCTTATCAGTTAAATATAGAAATAACTGTGTAGGTAAAGATGCAAGATTTTTAACATCTGGTAATTGTTCCCCACCACTCTAGCAGTTGTCAAGGATCACAGATAATGAAACATTATTCTAAACAAAAATATTCCAGTCAGAGAGCCATAGGGGGAGAAAAGTGATTGGTAACTTCAGGTCTGAATCAGTTCAATATTAATTAGGGATGCACCAATCTGTCCATAGGTCCATGTTTTTACCCATAATTATGTTTCATTCCACCATTAATTTTCAATCTTTTTAAAAAATCCTCTCACTTATTTAAATATGCATTTTCTCTACATGTTTAAATATATGTATTTAAATCCATATTTGCATACATATAAACTGCTTAAAATTACATCACAATACCTGAAGAAATCTGTACTCTGTTTAATATTATTTTTATTTAGTTTTCGATCCCACCCATATTCGCAAAGAAGCCCAGAATGGCAAACAATGAAGCAGTAAAACAACATAATTAAAAATAAAATAAGTAAAAACATTTAAATATATTATTATTTATTTATTATTTATTTCATTTATATCCTGCCCTTCCTTTCAACAGGAGCCCAGGGTGGCAAACAAAGCACTAAAACACTCTAAAACATCATAAAAACAGATCTTAAAATACATTAAAACAAAACAGCATTAAAAACATTAAAAAACAACCTTAAAAAGGGTTAAAAACTTTATTAAAAACATATTAAACAATTCTGACACAGACGCAGACTGGGATAGGTCTCAACTTAAAACGCTTGCTGAAAGAGGAAAGTCTTCAAAAGGCACCGAAAACATAGCAGAGATGGCGCCTGCCTAATATTCAAAGGGAGGGAATTCCACAGGGTAGGTGCTGCCATGCTAAAGATCTGTTTCCTATATTGTGCAGAACGAACCTCCTGATAAGATGGTATCTGCAGGAGGCCCTCACCTGCAGAGCGCAGTGATCGACTGGGCATATAAGGGGTAAGACGGTCTTTCAGGTATCCTGGTCCCAAGCTGTATAGGGCTTTGTACACCAAAACTAGAACCTTGAACTTGACCCAGTAGCAAATGGGCAGCCAGTGCAATTCTTTCAGCAGCGGGGTGACATATTGGCAATACCCTGCCTCAGTGAGCAGTCTTGCAGCCACATTTTGCACCAGCTGCAGCTTCCAGACCAACCTCAAGGGCAGCCCCACGTAGAGCGCATTACAGTAATCCAGCCTAGAGGTTACCAGTGCGTGGACAACAGTGGTCAGGCTATCCTGGTCCAGAAACGGCCACAGCTGTATCACCAGCCGAAGCTGGTAAAAGGCACTCCTAGCCACTGGGGTCACCTGGGCCTCTAGCAACAAATGTGGATCCAGGAGCACCCTCAGGCTATTGACCTGCTATTTCAGAGGGAGTATGACCCCATCCAAAGCAGGCAACTGACCAATTATCCGAATTCGGGAACCACCAACCCACAGCACCTCCATCTTGCTAGGATTCAGACTCAGTTTATTGGCCCTCATTCAGCCCACCACCGAGTCCAGGCAGCGGTCCAGGGCTTGCACAGCCTCTCCTGATTCAGACTTTACAGAGAAATACAGCCGGGCATCATCAGCATACTGCTGACACCTCGCCCCAAAGTTCCTGATGACTGCTCCCAAGGGCTTTATATAGATGTTAAACAGCATGGGGGACAAGATGGTACCCTGCGGCACCCCACAGCACAGTTGCCAGGGGGCCGAAAGACAGTCACCCAATGCTGTTCTCTGAGAACGACCCTGGAGATAGGATGGGAACCACTGTAAAACAGTGCCTCCAATACCCATCTCACCAAGTCGGCCCAGAAGGATACTATGGTCAATGGTATCAAAAGCCACTGAGAGATCAAGTAAGAATAACAGGGTTGCACTCCCCCTGTCCTTCTCCTGATAAAGGTCATCCATCAGGGTGACCAAGGCCGATTCAGTCCCATAACCAGGCCTGAACCCAGACTGGGATGGGTCAAGATAATCTGTTTCATCCAAGAGTACTTGCAGTTGTTGCACCACAACCCTCTCAATCACCTTCCCTAAGTATATCAAGAACATCTAAACATATTTTAAAAATCAGATGTCCTCACAGTTATTTTAAATATATATATATATTTGCAATCAGAATGAAAGAGTGAAAGAATGAAACATCATCAGGGGACATTAACAATAAAATATTCCATTGATCGTGACCTAAATATAAAATTAATATAGGAATTTCATATGTCTAAATATGTGTCTAAATGAGATCTACAGCTACATGTTCAAACACAGAGGACAGTGAAATCTTCAGACCAGTTAGTAGTGAGTGTTTATCCTTCCAGCTTTGTAGTACAAGACTCTTTGCAACACAGCTAATAATTTCATCTTGAGGAAGTCTTGAGGAAATGATGCTGAATTCAAATTCATCCATGCATTACAAGCTGGACTACTTCATATCCTAAACCAGGTAATTGCAAGCATCAGCAACATCACTCATAAACTAAGATTCTGTTGAAATGTGGCTCCTGACAAGGTTCATTACAATCCCAACCTGCAGGCATGGGAAAACTCTGGCCAGTGGGTCTAAAGAGTTCTAATTTTGTCCACAAGGCTGTTTTCCTCAAGCCATGCCCACATGCCCTACACCTGACATTAAGTGTGGGGCAGGTAAAGATGCAGCTGCCTGCCTAAAGTGGGGCATGCAGGCACTGCAGTGCTTGCAAATCTCCATTCCTTTGCCTGTGTGGTTTGATTCTAAACAATGTGATCAAAGGAAAATGTGCTACCTGATGCTAGGGTGATATTGGGTCATTGACAGTATGTCAAGAGAGTAGGGTCTGCCCACTTGTCAAAATGGGATGTAGCAGTTGGATGATCTAAAGATCTAAAAGGTTCTGCTATATACACTAAGGCCCCATCTACACTATACATTTAAATTCTTCCCTGAAAGAATTCTGGGGAGTATAGTGTGGTGGTTAGATTGTCGGACTAGAACCTGGGAGACCAGGGTTCATATCCCAATTCAGCCATGAAGCTTGCTGAGTGACCTTGGGCCAGTCACAGTCTTTCAGCCTAACCTACCTCACAGGGTTGTTTTGAGGATAAAATGGAGAGGGAGAAGAACCACGTATGCCACCATGAGCTCCTTGCAGGAGAGGCGGGATATAAATGTAATAAATAAATAAAGGCACTGAGAGTAGTTAGGAGATTCCTACTCCCCTCAAAGAGTTACCATTCCCAGAGAAGGTTAACAAACAATCCCTTTTACCAGGGAACTCTGGGAATTGTAGCATTGTGAGAGGAATGGGGTCTCCTAACATAAAATAAAAACCTGCTGGATCAGGCTATTGGCCCATCTAGTCCAGCATCCCGTTCTGACAGCGTCCAACCAGATGCCCATGGCAAACCCACAAGCAGGACCTGAGCACAAAAGCACTCTCCTCTCCAGCAGTTTCCAGCAGCTGCTGTACAGAAGCATCCTTCCTCTGACTATGGAGTCAGAGCATAGCTAACTTTCAGAACCCTTCACAAACTACAGTTCCCAGGATTCTTTGGGGGAAGCCATGACTGAAGTGGTATGCTACTGCTTGAAATGTATAGTTCAGATAGGGCCTTATTTGTGATTTAGTCCCATTGAACTGGCTTACTTCTAAGAAGACTTCGACAGGCTTATGTCCCTAGTTCAATTATTCCCAAGTCTTTTATTTCGTAGCTTTCTAATAACCTCTGACAACTGTTGAGTTCTCAAGGTGATATGGTGTAATCAAAGTTGACAATTTCTCCATCATGATCATATTCCTAGGATTGCCACTATTTATTATTATTATTATTATTATTATTACGACCATTGTATGCAACCATAGAATCCATCTTTAAAAAATTGAAAGAAAGACACATATCAGCACACAACATCTAGCTTGGCCCTTAGGGGAAAAGATTTTTTGAAAAGGTAAGATAAGAGTATGAGCATACTTCCTGTAAAGAAGCCATTAAGAGCGGAGCTTTTCAGAGGGGCCAGCAAATGAAGTAAAATTAAGGTATGATAATAAGGAGACATTTTGTTATGAAGCAGACAGACATCATGCCGTGCCAAGGAAAAGTAAATGAATGGAATGAAAGGAAATATCAATAAAATGCAGGGAAAGACAAATGAGAAGAGTTTGTTTTTAGCCTGGGAATTTGTCAATTACAGAGCTAACCAAGCTTAACAAAGTAACACCTCTGCCTGGATGAAGATAACTACTACAAATCACTGTATGCAGTGGAGGAACCAACAGCGATGTGCTGAGACCACCAACTTCTCTTGCACCACCTGATTGATTTCAAACCCTTATTTATATTCAGACTGGTATCTCCCCAGCTCCATCCGTCACCCTTAATACATCTTTTCACTCACAAGCAAAATCAATGCAGAACTGAGATTAAACGTGGGGTTATAAATTTTCCCTTTGGGCAGAGTGATCCTTCTTAGACTGAAATGCTGGAAATCAATGTAAGGGTCCATATTGCTCCATGTTAGACCAAATTCCCAAGAAGATAGGTGTGCCCACCAGTAACCCTGTATGGTACCTATGAAAGGTCTCAGAAAATATCCCCTAAAAATCCACTGTATATGGTTGCTCAGATCCTGTTTGCATTGGTTCAGGACTGGATGTCCACCCTTGCATCTGTTATGAATGGAGGAGAGGTACAAAGAGCTTCTCTCTTTGGATGAGTGTAGGTGTCCTTTTTCCCACTGATGGGGGAGTATCTCTGTACCATTTTCTGGTCCTGTCCCTTTTTCTATTCTTTTTGATGTGGCAGCTATTTTGTCACACACCATGGCAGCTGTTCTGAGATATGCCATGCTCCCTACAGCGGCCATTTTGTGACTGACACCAACACCAAAATTCCAAATGTGCCCACTGGCCCATAGAGATCTAGAGATCACAGGAGAAACAGTAAGAGCAACTTATCCTAGCTGCTCAGGCCAGCAAAACAAGTCTGGCCCAAAAGCCTTCACATGGACCTTGGGTATGTGCAGAAACACTGGCCAAAGCAATCAAGGAAACCTCCTTGTAATCAAGAGGCCAGAATGAATCAGGTATTCCTTCCTGGCCCCTATAAAAGCTTCCAGGGTCATGCATGCTCACCAGTGTGAGCAACTAGGAGCTCTGCTCTTACTGAGACCCTCCAGATGGTGTTGGGTTCCAACTGTCATCTCACCCAGCCAGAATGGGCTACTGTTCAGGGATGATAGGAGGTGCAATCCGCCACCATCACTGAAATTGCACAGGTTTGCTATCCTTCTCTTACTGGGTACAGAGCATCTTTACCCTTCACCCGCACAGATCAGACAGCAACAGTTAAAACCTAGACTGGCATGTTCAAATGACAACATAGCATGTAACCAGAACTCTTGAATCAGACATTTCAACACAGCAAGTTCTGAGAACAATAAATCAGAAAATGGGGGCAGACCTTAAGGTAGACAGGGAAAAGATATACTGCAGGGGTTCCTTTGAAAACAACTAAGAGGTGGTCTGAAGGATGCATTTTTTTTTAAAAAAAATGCATTTTTATAGTAGCCATTACACGTGACCACTCTTTCCCAGGGAAATTAAGATGGTATCTGCAGGGGGCCCTCACCTGCAGAGCGTAGTGATTGACTGGGTATATAAGGGGTAAGATTATCTTTCGAGTATCCTGGTCCCAAGCTGTATAGGGCTTTGTACACCATAAGTAGAACCTTGAATGTAGCCTGGTAGCTAATGGGCAGTCAGTGCAATTCTTTCAGAAGTAGGGTGACATGTTGGCGATACACTGCCACAGTGAGCAGTTGAGCCACTGCATTTTGCACCAGTTGCAACTTCTGGACCAACCTCAAAGGCAGCCCCACATAGAGAGCATTACGGTAATTCAATCTGGAGGTTACCAGTGCTTGGACAACAGTGGTCAGGCTATGCCGGTCCAGAAACAGCCACAGCTGTCTTACCAGCTGAAAGGCACTCCTACGCATTGAGGTCACCTGGGACCCTAGTGACAACGATGGATCCAAGAGCAGCCCCAGATTACGAACCTGCTCTTTCAGGTTTCCATCCAAAGCAGGCCACTGACCAATTATTCGAACTCTGGAACCACCAACCCACAGCGTCTCCATCTTGCTATTATTCAGACTCAGTTTATTGGCCCTCATCTAGCCCACCACCAAATCCAGGTAGCGGTCCATGGCTTGCATGGTCTCTCCCAATTTAGATGTTACAGAGAAACAGAGCTGGGTATTATCAGCATACTGCTGACACCTCACCCCAAATTTCCTGATGACTGCTCCCAAGGGCTTCATATACATGTTAAACAGCGTGGGGGACAAGATGATGCCAGGGGGCCGAAAGACAATCACCCAATGCTATTCTCTGAAAATGACCCTGGAGATAGGATCGGAACCACCGTAAAACAGTGCCTCCAATACCTATCTCACGAAGTCAGCTCAGAAGAATACCATGGCCAACAATATCAAAAGCCACCAAGAGATCAGGTAGGAGTAACAGGGTTGCATTCCCCTTGCATTCTCCTGATAAAGGTCATCCATCAAGACAACCAAGGCCAATTCAGTCCCATAACCAGGCCTGAACCCAGACTAGAATGGGTCAAGACATTCTATTTCATCCAAGAGTACTTGCAATTGCTGTGCCACAACCCTCTCCCCTTCCCTAAAAAGGGGTATTTGCAACCGGGTGGTAGTTATCACAAACCAATGGGTCCAGTGTTGGCTTTTTCAGGATCGATCAGATCACCACCATTTTTAGGGTGGCTGGAACCACTCCCTCCCTCAACAATGCATTGACGACACCCTGAATCCACTCGGTCAAACTTCCTCAGCAAGCTCTAATAAGCCAAGAAGGGCAAGAGTCGAGAGGACATGTTGCTGGCCTCATCATCGCAAGCACCTTGTCTACGTCACCAGGCCGCATCAACTGAAACTGTTCCCAAGAAGTTGCAGCAGATGTTGCACTGGACACCTCATTGGGGACTACAGTAGATGTGGATGGGGCATCAAGACTGCTATGGAAGCGAGCAACTTTACCCTCAAAGTGTCTTGCAAAAAACGCACAGTGGGCCTCCAAAGGGTCTAAAACTCCATTTCCTGGAGTTGATGTCAACAGACCCTTGACAATACAGAAAAGATTTCAGGGGAAAGATGGTTGCCCTCCAGCCACTTTCCCCCCCAATATAATTTCCTTGGGAGGGATATAGAAGCATAGGAAGCTCCCTTATACTGAGTCAGACCATTGGTCCATCTCGGTCAGTATTAACTACAGTAAATGGCAGCAGCTCTCCAGGGTTTCAGGCAGGAGACATTCGCAGCCTTCCCTGGAGATTCTGGGGATTGGTTCAGGTACCTTCTGCATGCCAAACGGGTACTCTCTCACTGAGCTGTGCCCCTTCCCTACAACATGGAACAGGTGTTTCTTTTGAGAATACAGCCGCACACACATGACACATTTCAATCTCTTCAATACCATTTATAACTAGCACATCACAGAAGGCAAGCTAAGGCTGAAGGTAATTTATTTAAGCATCAACTAACGGCCAGGCCCAGTGGAATAACAGGGGACTGCCTGGCAGTGTTGAAGCAAGGCATTTAGACAAATGGAGAGGTGACCTGGAATGCTCCTTAACTCTTGCTCTGCTTTCTGCTTGAAGGTCACAGGGAAAGGAGATCAGGACCGTAACTCAATTGAAAAATGTATACAGTGTTCATTGCTTCTTCTTCTTTTACTACATTGCCTAGTTAGCTAAACGGCTGAAGTCCCGGTTAGATATTCCTCTTGCAGCACACCAGAGCAATATTCCATTTAGTAATTTTTATTTTTTGATTAAGGAGAATAAGAAAAGGGAATAAGAGGAGAGCCGAGAAGGGATAAAAGGTCTGCAAAGACACTTGCAAAAGAAAAGGCTGAAAGAATCTGGTGTGCTTAGCCTGGAGAAGAGATTATTAAGCCACAGACAATTTGACAGTTTTTCAAATATATAAAGCAAGGCATGTGAGGGGTGAAAAGAAATGTCTCAAATCTCAAGTTTTGAACTTATTATCTCATTATTAGGTCATGACCCAGTCCCCTGTGGGCACACAGCTCATATTTGAAAGTATTGCCATAGGGTTTGATAGCACCATCTTCCTTCTCTCAGTAAGTTAGAAAGCACCACACCAGTCACTATAGGGTCCATATGCATCTCTGGTCACATCCACAGTATACATTTAAAGTGCATGACTTCCCCCAAAGAATCCTGGGAGCTGAAGTTTGTCAAGGTTGCCAGGAATTGCAGCTCTCTGTGAAGTAAACTACAATGCCCAGGACTGTGCTTTAAATGTAAGCTGTGGATGCGACCCTCTCTCTCTGAGCCACAGAACAGCCAGTGCGATGGGGAGGTCCCCTAGAGCCATCCTCCCGACAACAACATCACTGCCACTTACTGGAATGGGGTTGCAGTGAGGCAAGGTGGGCATGCAGTTGGGGCTGCAGGGCTGCGGAGGCTCTGGATTGACAGTGGAGCCAATCCAGCACTCTCACCAGTGTGTCCAAGGAGCACCATCCTCGCCACTGCCCTGCCCAGTCTCTACACCATCCTGGTAAGGGACAGCAACACCACGGTCAGGAGGGAAACCCTCATTGCACCTGCTCTCCTGGAAAAAAAGTTACTTGAGCTCTGAGCACAAGTATTTTTTCTTTCATAAAATCATAGAATAGTAGAGTTGGAAGGGTCTATAAGGCCATCAAGTCCAACCCCCTGCTCAATGCATGCAGGAATCCAAATCAGAGCATTCCCGACAGATGGCTGTCCAGCTGTCTCTTGAATGCCTCCAGTGTCAGAGAGCCCACTACCTCTCCAGGACATTGGTTCCATTGTCGTATGGCTCTAACAGTTAGGAAGTTTTTCCTGATGTTCAGTTGAAATCTGGCTTCCTGTCATTATTCCGTGTCCGTGTTCATTTCTTACATTTACATAAGGTGCTGGACAGAAAGCCATCTCAGCGAATCCATAGCAAGAAAAGAGACATACATTCGCTCTCTTCATTTCTTAAACATTTCTCAAATGTCTTTCCTGAAAACAGCAGGGGAGCCTTGCCTTGCCTTGCCTTGCCTTGCCTCGCCTTGAAATGGCTTTTAACAGCTTTTAACAGCTTTTACCTTGCTCCTCTACTTGCAATGACCATGGAGAGAGATGGTCATAGTGGATGCGTTGGCTGTCCTGCAGTTACCTTTCCCCTAACTCCTTATGTGGTCCTGACTCTCTCTCTCTCTCTCTCTCTCTCTCTCTCTCTCAAAGTTAGAGTGAACCTTTTTGCCTCTGTTAGAAAGTAAGTTGGTTGGGTGGTTGGGTGGGTGGTGGTGGTGGTGGTTTACTGCCCCATAGCCGAAGCTGTCTGGGCAGTTTACAACAATTAAAAACATTAAAAACAAATATACAAATATATAAATAAAAAAAACAATTTAAAAACACATGCTAAAATGCCTGGGAGAAGAGGAAAGTCTCCATTAGGATGAATGGGCCACTGACCCACCAAGCACAGTTTCCCCTCAGGCAGCCCAGGGAGGCCCTGCTTTCCAGCTTCTTCCTCCTTGTTCTCAGTGTTGCCCCTTGTTGAAAGGTTGTCACATAGAGGAGGGCCAGGATCTTTTTTCAGTCATTCCAGAGTTCAGGACATGGAAGAATGGGCTCAAGTTACAGGAAGCCAGATTTACGCTGAACATCAGGAAAAACCTCCTGACTGTTAGAGTGCTACAACAATGGAACCAATGACCTAGGGAGGCATCTGGACACCCACCTGTTCGGTATGCTTCAAGTTGGATTCCTGCCTTGAGCAGGGGGTTGGACTCAATGGCTTTATAGGCTACTTACAACTCTACTATTTTATGATCCTCTTATTCTAACTCAGCAGGGAGGAGGATGGGGACAAAACCAGGATGAGTTGGCTTGGGCTGTCATTGTTCGGTATTATAAAAATACGAGAGAGAAGTAGGAACTAATTTGGTTGGTCCTATTTCTTAGAAGAGATATAAAAACACAAGCAGCAGAGTAAGAATGTAACCAGCCCCACCTTTCTCTATATAAATAACAACAGACACAATCTTCTTAGGTAAAAGATAAGAAACATTTACTCACGACCTCCTCATATGTTAGAAACATAGGCTGTAGCTTAGATGAAAGAAAATAGAAGGTATTCAGTCCATCTTAGTCTTAGAGTGATGCTCTCAGCAGAGAGCATCTGCCATGCGGCCTCTCTCAATGGTGGATTGATCAGCAATGGAGAATATGCTAGAAATCCCCCAGGACAAAGGAGGAGGAAACCAGGTAACTAACCCCACCCACTAGGAAGTTACATCATGGTAAAACGGGTACATGGGATATTCCCCAAATATCCCTTAAAGGGAACATGCAACATTTGCCTATTCCAACAGTCATTAGCTCTGGCTTCACCGATGATAGGTCTCCCTTCCTTCTGCCCTCCCACTTCTAATGAGCATCAGCCACCACTGGTGCATGGTCAGAAATTTGAAACCTCAAAATGAGATACAAGATCACTTGCCTTCTTGCCTGCTTTTGTAAGAACATAAGAAGAGCCTGGATGCTGGATCAGGCCAAAGGTCCATCTAGTCCAACATCCTGTTCTCTCAGTGGCCACCCAGATGCCTATGAGAAACCAACAAGCAGGGCATGAGTGCAACAGTACTGTCTATACACTTGTTCCTTGTATGAGACTTTCACCCTCTCTCTGTTCCTATCTGCAGCCCCCAGTCATCACAGGCTGGGTTATTTTTTCTAATTTAGTCCCCACCCCCACTCACTTATTCTCTCTTTTTCAGAATCCTCTATACACACTGAAGTTCCAAGGGGCAGGACTGGGATTTTCAGTTAGGGCAGGGACAGGGACTGGTGCAAAATATTATCAAAAGGGGTGTGTTGGTGTCTGCTCTCTTGACAGAGGCCAAAAGTGGTTCAGCCCCATAAAAAAGTAAGGAAATGGCAAAAAGGGGTTGGTTATTTCTGCCTGCAAGATTGGCTGTCAACTTCCCCAAAAACATATAAACAGATTTTTTTTTCAAAAAGAGACTTTTATGTTTCCACACCGCTCCAATTTTCCAAAGGATGCCAAAGCTGCCCTGAAGTCCGTACCCCTTGGGGAAGAGGGACCAAAGCATTATTGTGGAATGCCATAAAAATACTTCTTCTGCTACTTTGACTTGCGTGATATAGTCTGTAGGATTAGACGTTGTGGTTAATTAAGCTCATTAAAGCGGACGAATATGAGATGAATAGGAAAATGTAAGAATGTAAATGGAGAACAAGTTGCACACAAGGGGATTATTTTCATTCCAGATTATCAATTTGAAGGTAATTTGAGCTTTTATTACTCTGAACAAAGGAAGCCTTTGGATTGCAAAGCCTTTCAGAAATGGCTTTTGAGGCTGTGATAAGCATTATATTCTCTCTCATCTGTTACGGGAAGTTTCACAGCATCTAGGCTAGGGATGAGGGAGAAATTCATTCAGTTCACATTTAACGGTGGATCTATCAAATTTTCATTTCCTGAAACAATATGAAAATTAATACACACCCATCCTTTGAACTTCGCACTTTCCAGATTTTGTGATACAGTTCACCGATCAAGCAACGTTTACAAAAATGCACGTATCATGGGAAAGTGTGCATAAAAATGAAGATATTCCTGAAAGCAACAAACAAAAGCACATTAGATTTGGGAAAGTTGCTTGCAAACTTTGGAGATTAGTCAAAACTGTATTTAAAAATGTGTTTATTAGGCAAAATCCACACTTAAATTCTGATTAATTTGCATGAGGATTTTTTTAAAAAAAACAAATAGTAAATTGCTGCAGAAACATGGAGAAATGAATATAAGATTGGAAAACTGACAAACAGAGAGAGCCAAAATTGACCGTTCTTTTCATCCTTAGTCTGGGCACTCAGGACATGTGAATGGCTTGTGCTTGGGCCCTACATGAGTGAGTTACCTAGGACTGCCTACACTCAGGTCTGAAAGCCTACTGTAGGAACAGAAGGGCACAGGGATTCCGCTGGATTGGCTAGCCACATGAAAGCTCCTGGTTATCCTGTTCCCCTAGGGCTTGGGACTCCCTGAGGAAGTGGTAGCAATTGGCATGGTAAGGCAAGGCAAGGCAGATCAGGACCATGGACAACTCCTAGTGGGTGCTGCTGCGTAAGGTTTGGAAGTTGTTGTCTCAGCAAAGGATTGGAGTCATATAAAGGCTTAAGAAGGCTGACAAAACCTTCCCTTCCAGTGGCTCTGCCCTCCTGGGAGAGTTGTAGTTCTTAAATGACCCATAAATTATACATTCTTCAGGTCATGTCCCTATGTGATTGTGGAGCAAGAAATGCTTCAGGCTGGGATGGTATAGAAGGAAGTGTTGAGGGCTCCTCCCCCTGGGGGGTGATTTGTGACCCATCTAAAGCTGCATTGTTCTTGAAGTTATGCTGGGACCTGGCCTCAGGGGACATGACACTAATTGGTGCCATTACCAGACCAGTGTCATGGGTGGTCAAATCTAGTCTGGGAGAGTTTGTTCTCTGGCTCAGGATCCCTGAAGTCAATCGCTAGAACTGGAGTTTGGATTCTGTGAATCGGAGTGCATCTGTTCAGGTGCATTTCCTCTTCCCTGTTTCTACCCAAACACCAAGTTCATCTGATTTCAGGGATCCTGAGCTAAAAAATGGAGAAGAAGCTAGATCCTGCTAGCCGTAGCTCCAACCAGTCCTTGGTAAATAACACCTTCATTTTCCCCCTAGTGTCTGCCATCTTGCAAACAACACATAGAATTAGTCATATTCCCCAGAGTACCAGGTGTGACCTGCAAAGTTTCCCATGTTCCATATTCACATACAAATCTAAGCTGCAGAGGACACTGATACCAATCACACATCAAAACAATTCTCTTCTTTCATTACAAGCAGCCAAAACACTCTTTCTTCTGGACAACAAGGAGGTAATTAAAGCCACAAAGAAAAAGTCGCCGGCATTACTGACACTTTTCAAAGGTGTGCAGTGTCCTTAGGAAAGACAGATGCGTGGAATGTTAAAACATGAGAGCTAATAAACTGAGACTCAATCCAGACAAGACTGAGACACTGTTGGTGAATGCCTTCCCTGCCCAGATGGTGGATGCTTACCCTGTTCTAGATGGGGTTACACTCCCCTTGAAGGAACAGGTTCGTAGTCTTGGGTTTCTTTTCGATCCTTCCTTGTCTCTGGAGGCGCAAGTGGCCACGGTGGCAAGGAATGCATTCTACCACCTTTGGTTGGTAGCCCAGCTACGCCCCTATCTGGACAGGGATGACCTCGCCTCAGTTGTTCATGCTCTGGTAACTTCTAGGTTGGATTACTGTAATGCGCTCTATGTAGGGCTGCAATTGAAGACAGTTCGGAAGCTTCAGCTAGTGCAAAACGCAGCAGCCAGACTGCTGACAAGGACCAGCCGGTCAGCGCATATAACACCTGTTCTGGCCCGTTTGCACTGGCTACCTATTTGCTTCCGAGCCAGATTCAAGGTGCTGGTTTTGACCTATAAAGCCTTACACGGCGTGGGACCGCAGTATCTTGTGGAACGCCTCTCCCGCTATGAACCGACCCGGTCACTTCGCTCAGCGTCTAAGGCCCTCCTCCGGGTACCAACCCATCGGGAAGCCCGGAGGACAGTTACTCGATCTAGGGCCTTTTCTGTAGTGACCCCCGAATTGTGGAATAGCCTCCCCGAAGAAATACGCCTGGCGCCAACGCTTCTATCTTTTCGGCGCCAGGTTAAGACCTGGCTATGCTCCCAGGCATTTTAATGCGTTTAATGTTACAATTTTAAATCTCTTTGTTTCAGTTTATTTATTGTGATATTTTGTATTTCTGTACTTTTAATCTTTTGTACACCGCCCAGAGAGCTATTCGCTATGGGCGGTTTAAAAATGAAATAAAATAAATAAATAAATAAATAAATAAAACCTGCAGCTGCTAGAAAATCTCCCTTCACTTGAAAACAGCTTCATCATGGAGCAGTAAGGAAGGCCCTGCTCCATAAAAAGCAATGGGATTTGTTGTCATCCTCCCCTTTTAAATTAAATTAATTTAATTCCTTTTAATCTGCATTCCTTTTAATTTGCTATGCCATTTTCTATGAGGTCTGTGATCTTCAAAGACAAGGGATATGCATGAAGCATAGGGGGGGTTGGGGGGGAGGGGATCAGTGCAGAAAAGATGTATGTACAGCTGTATGTACAGTGTTAATCTGAAAGGGTCCTACAGACATGTAGCTGTACACATGTAGGGCCCTTGCACATGGCCCTGGACCAATCAGGATTCCCGGTTATGTAGACGTCCCCTGTGCATATACAGTAGTACACATGTAGGGCCCTATGAAACTAATGCTGGGGATAACAGGGCAGCCCACTCTCCCATGAGCATAATCCCCTGCTGCTGAACAGGCCTATAGTTTCATAAGAATGTTATCCCATTCATTACATCAGATTTTTAACCTCCTGTTGCTTTGGACAATAACTTCCGTCATCCCTGACCATTGGCCATGTTGGCTGGGGCTGATGGGAGTTGGAGTCCAAAAACATCTAGAGGGTACTAGCTTGGGGAAGGCTGCACTATGTGATTGCTCATTGGCTTGCATCACCTATGTATGTGACTGATGGGGGAAGCTTTCCCTGACTCACAGTTGGCTTCATTTGCTTTCACTGACGTTCTTCTGTAGCCATTTCTGACTGGGATGATAAAATGACATTGTGGAATCATTCACTAAATCCTCCTTGATTGGATGGGACCACCCATGTGACTAATTTAAAAGTGAGACAGCAACAGAGAGGGGAGGCAACAACAGCAAATAGGATGGTGCACTATCCTAGGGAAATCTTCACTGTTATGGTGAGTTTCCTTTCATGACAGCATTATGTTTAACTATTCACCATGCTTAGTATCCTGTTCTCTTCCATTTGGAACATATTAATTGTAATGTTTTTATTTGTTTTTATAATTGCATATTTTATTGTTGCAACCCGCCTTGGGACCTTATGATAAAGGGCGGGTAAGAAATCTTAGGAATAAATAAGTCATTTGGTTTTCTTAACTTTTGCAGGCAAACTGGGAAAGGTTCAGAGAAGGGCAACAAGGATGATCAGGGGACTGGAAACAAAGCCCTAAGAGGGGAGACTGAAAGAACTGGGTATGTTTAGCCTTGAGAAGAGAAGACTGGGGGGAGATATGATAGCACTCTTCAAGTACTTGAAAGGTTGCCACACAGAGGAGGGCCAGGATCTCTTCGCGATCATCCCAGAGTGTAGGACATGGAAAAATGGCTCAAGTTACAGGAACTCAGATTTTGGTTGAACATCAGGAAAAACTTCCTAACTGTTAGAGTGGTATGGCAATGGAGCCAATTACTTAGGGAGGTGGTGGGCTGTCCAACACATTCAAGAGGCAGTTGGACAGCCACCTGTCAGGTATGGTTTAAGTTGGATTATTATTATTATTATTTTATTATTATTATTATTGGATTCTTGCATTGAGCAGGAGGTTGGACTTGATGGCCTTACATGTCCCTTCCAGCTCTACCATTCTATGATTCTATAATTTTCCTCCTAGTCGTATTCCCTTAGCTCAGTGGCAGGGAACTTCTGGCTTGCAGGCCTAATTAGACCCAGCTGGGGTCCTAATTTGTCCTACAAGCCATTGTTCTTAATTCATACCCACCTGATTCACACCTGACATCATATGTGACATAAGGTGTGGGGCAGGTAAAGATTCATCTGAAAAGAACAATTGGAAGCTTAAAGTGTACTCCTGATTCTTCTTTAGCAAGCACACTGACCATCACTGATCATCACTGACAGCCAGCCCCTTTGAGGTTGTAAATTGGCATCATAATGACACCATGTGATTGACCCACGCTCTGTCCCACCCACCTATCAAAAATGGTCCCCAGAGAGTGCTCGAGTTATTCATGTAGCTCTCAGGGTCAATTATTCCTCACTCCAGCCTAAATCCATAGCATCCATCATTCACCATGGTGAGCTGTTTCATTCAGCACTAAGTGAATCTGGAATTTCTCAGATGAGAACATTCTGGAGGGGGGTATCTGCATCTTTCATTTTCTAGTCTCTCACTCTCTCCCCCTCAAAATAATTATTGGAGAATTCTGCCCCCTTTGCAGAGGATAATGCCCCCCTCTCTCCACTCCACTGCCTGCAAACAGAGTGGAGAATTTTGGGACAATTTGAGAATTTGCTTATACCTACTAAGTGATGAATTGAATATTCTTAGGCGGTCATCTCAGAAGCAAGAGTTTGCAATTCACTTCCATCCAGCTGCAATTTCTTGGAACACTCTAACTCAGTTTGAGATTCATGTGTTGAATGCTTCAAACTTGACTGAATTTCACTTACTTTAACAAAGTCTGTTAGAACAAAAGTTCTTGGCTTTTTGTAATTGGAATGTAATTTTTTTAATGGAAAATAATATTATTACAGAAGCTGCTGTTTCTTCCAAATGCATTTCAGATGCATTGCTGTCACCTCCATTTTGTCAAGGAGCAAAACATAAAACTGGCAAGGTCTTTTTTAATCAGTTCAAGTCGGGAATTGATGTCATGATATACTGGGTTCATCTGTCCATTACTGAGCAAATTGCATGATTATTAATTTCACCTCCATTTAAGAACATAAGAACATAAGAAGAGCCTGCTGGATCAGGCCAGTGGCCCATCTAGTCCAGCATCCTGTTCTCACAGTGGCCAACCAGGTGCCTGGGGGAAGCCCGCAAGCAGGACCCGAGTGCAAGAACACTCTCCCCTCCTGAGGCTTCCGGCAACTGGTTTTCAGAAGCATGCTGCCTCTGACTAGGGTGGCAGAGCACAGCCATCATGGCTAGTAGCCATTGATAGCCCTGTCCTCCATGAATTGGTCTAATCTTCTTTTAAAGCCATCCAAGCTGGTGGCCATTACTGCATCTTGTGGGAGCAAATTCCATAGTTTAACTATGTGCTGAGTAAAGAAGTACTTCCTTTTGTCTGTCCTGAATCTTCCAACATTCACCTTCTTTGAATGTTCACGAGTTCTAGTATTATGAGAGAGGGAGAAGAACTTTTCTCTATCCACTTTCTCCATGCCATGCATAATTTTATACACTTCTATCATGTCTCCTCTGACTCACCTTTTCTCTAAACTAAAAAGCCCCAAATGCTGCAACCTTTCCTCGTAAGGGAGTCGCTCCATCCCCTTGATCATTCTGGTTGCCCTCTTCTGAACCTTTTCCAACTCTAGAATATCCTTTTTGAGATGAGGCGACCAGAACTGTACACAGTATTCCAAATGCGGCCGCACCATAGATTTATACAACGGCATTATGATATCGGCTGTTTTATTTTCAATACCTTTCCTAATTATCGCTAGCATGGAATTTGCCTTTTTCACAGCTGCCGCACACTGGGTCGACATTTTCATCGTGCTGTCCACTACAACCCCGAGGTCTCTCTCCTGGTCGGTCACCGCCAGTTCAGACCCCATGAGCGTATATGTGAAATTCAGATTTTTTGCTCCAATATGCATAATTTTACACTTGTTTATATTGAATTGCATTTGCCATTTTTCCGCCCATTCACTCAGTTTGGAGAGCTCTTTTTGGAGCTCTTCGCAATCCCTTTTTGTTTTAACAACCCTGAACAATTTAGTGTCGTCAGCAAACTTGGCCACTTCACAGCTCACTCCTAATTCTAGGTCATTAATGAACAAGTTGAAAAGTACAGGTCCCAATACCGATCCTTGAGGGACTCCACTTTCTACAGCCCTCCATTGGGAGAACTGTCCGTTTATTCCTACTCTCTGCTTTCTGCTTCTTAACCAATTCCTTATCCACAAGAGGACCTCTCCTCTTATTCCATGACTGCTAAGCTTCCTCAGAAGTCTTTGGTGAGGTACCTTGTCAAACGCTTTTTGAAAGTCTAAGTACACTATGTCCACTGGATCACCTCTATCTATATGCTTGTTGACACTCTCAAAGAATTCTAATTTGGTTTTATTCACAAGGCATCTGAAATTGCAGCTCTCTCTCTCTATATATATATATAGAGAGAGAGAGAGAGAGAGCTCCAATTGTCCAAGAGACTTTTTTTTAATTGTCTGTGGCAGTTTATTTCCTATGATAGTTTGCCAAGACTGTTTCAATTAGGTAAAGCTTCAAAGGTTATTAGAAGGACTAAAATGTGCCCAGACCAGGACAAAAAGAGAAGGCTGTTTAGCCAACCTATGGTTTGGCCCAATCTCTGGATGGCCCCCACTCCCACCTCATGCTAGAAGAAGCATAGATGAGGCAGGGCAGTGGTATTTTATGTAGCCTCTGGATGAGCCAATCATGAAAAGTAGCACCCTACCGTAAAAGTAGGAGGCATCACACGTAACATTCTCATTGAGCTAGCAGTGCTCCACATCCACAATCCCCATTGGGTAGCAGAGTGGAACCAGTCAACTGTTTCTGGGGGTTGAATATAGATTTTTGGAGTTTTTCTTATAATTGGCCACAAGGGGCCTCCTAGTCCATATGGATTAATGGGGTGAGTATTTTGCAACTCAGCTGAAATGGCTTCAGCATGTATTGACTGCTATAACCAGGCTAGGTAACCAGACTCATTGCCGATTGGGAAGGAGTTAAGCACAGGCTTCACTAGTATGATATGTGGTGGCCCAATGCTACCACATCTATGTTGTCATGCATAGATGCACTTCATGAACGAAGCTCTGAGTGAGGTGGGATCCATTGCCACCTCATACAGGACATGTTCTGCTGTATGTGTGTGTCTATGATTTGTAGAAATCCAAAGAAAATGTTGGGGTGGGTACCCTCAATTACTTATTTCTCCCCCAATATATTTGTGGTATTTTGGTGTGCATAGATGCACTTGACTGAGCCTTGAGCCTGAAGGAGGCTCTGTGCTGGGTGGTATCCAATGGCATCTCGTAGAGGGCACTCTTCTGGATGTGTTGGTGTGTGACTTATGCTAGACCAAAGCGTATCTGGGAACAGGCACCACTGCTTACTTTTTTCTACATACCTTGACTTCTGTTGGTGTGTACAGATGCACTTTACAATGCCTTGAGCATGAAGGAAGCTCTAGGGTAAGTGGAATCCATTTCAGTCTCATAGAAGATATGCTCCTGTATGTGTGGATGTATGAGCTGTCATGATGCAAAAACAATTTCAGAGTAGGCACCACCAGTTCCTTATTTTTATGGTCTTATGATGTCATCATGCATTTATGTGAATTTCGCAAGCAGGATAACTTAAGAGTGAAAAAAAATATTGTTGGCCTAGGGGTGGGGAGACTCCTCCAATCATGGAAATGTATGATATGGGGAATCTCAAATACTATTTTGGGGTTCAGAGACATATACCTGTTACTTTGGAGTACAGGAACATATGAACTTTCCTTCTTTTTTAGTGTTTCAAACTTTTGAGGAAACAAGGAACTGAGAATTACTAACTCACTTCGAAAATGTCCAGAAAATTTTTGTTACATTGTCTTCACATTTCCTGCCATTGGAGATTGCAATGGAAAATACATATGGCCCGCTACCAGTAAGTCACTTCTTCATTAAGCTGTAAAAGTAAAATCCAGTTCAATTTTTTTTTAAAAAAGACATTGCTTCTTGTTGCAATGAAACAGAGAAAAAAGCACTAAGAGGATTTAGAATATGTAAACTAAGTTGATTTTTTAAAAAATCTCTCAGTAGAACTGAATATCTAGCTAGCATTCAAATTATTTCAAGTCTGACTTCCGGGAAGGGTGACTTAGCCTGTGCCTGCTTTTGAGACGGGCTCCTGCCTCAAAAGAAGCTTATTCAGATATATCAGTCAGATTTTTTTTTTTTTGACTGATTAAACTTCTCCCGGGTAGGGAGAAACGAAGAGATTAACCTCAAAGCCTATTTTTGTTGGGACGACCAGATCTCATTAATTTATGGGACGAGGTCCAGCCGACGAAGGTGGGACGGATTTTCAACAACAAGCTCTATCTGATAAAGCGAACGTTCATCTTATCTTCTAAGAGAGAACGCACTAACAGGCAAGCACCCTTCTTTCTATATTTTTCTTTTACTTGACTTAAATTGTTGCTGTTTAAAAGAGATTTGCCAGATTGATCGGTTTTTGACATCTCACTGGGGAGCCATAACTTCTCTCTGCTACTCACTAATTAATAGCTTATCTCTGTTTTTGTTGCAAAAAGCTGTCCTGGATTTGCATTCTAAAGATATACACAGAAGAGGGATTTCTATTCCAGATTCTTATTTTGAAGAATATTATATTGTCTGAGACTACTCTCTTTTTGGTCTATTTTATTTTGACGAATCTGTTTCCTGACGACCGCCATTAATTGTTTCGATCCTGGGAACTGCATTTTGTTTACTTAAGCATGGAGAGATAAGGCTGTCTGCTCTGTTTATACTGTGATGTCACCAAGTTTGGAGTATTAACCCAATTGTTGCTGAAATAAGAAGTGGTTTTCCTATATTTTTCTTTTAAAATGGCAATTAAGAAAGTGGCTGAGAATCTGGAAATAACTATGTTTCAGAAAATAATGGATGAGATTGAGATAACGAAACAAAACCTGCGACAGGGTTGTAAGGAGCTGAAAATTGAATTGAGTAAAATGAAGCAGGAGATTAAAGATATAGGGGTCCCTGTGAGAGAGGTGACCCTGGAAGGGGTCCCTGTGAGAGAGGAGACCCCGGAGATTGGAACAAACGTGGAACAGGAAAAAGATTTGGAGTCTATGGACTTTAGAAACAAAATCTATTGTTTGGAGACACAGGAGATTAAAGACATAGGGGTCCTTGTGAGAGAGGAGACCCTGGAGACTGGAACAGGGGTCCCTGTGAGAGAGGAGACCCTGGAGACTGGAACAGGGGTCCCTGTGAGAGAGGAGATCCCGGAGATTGGAACAAACGTGGAACAGGAACAAGATTTGGAGTCTATGGACTTTAGAAATAAAATCTATTGTTTGGAACTCAATGTTATCTCTGAAGAAATTAATGAAGATTCTAGAGATAAAGTTATCAATGGCATGGATAATCTTCTGGACTGGAATGATGTGATGGAGCCCAATATAGAGAAAATCTATGGAATTAACTGCAGCCATGTGACAATGGAAAAACTTTCAAGAGATGACCCAGTGTATTTTGAAAAAAAGAACAGAGATATGATTTTACAGCAGTATTTCAGCAACCTATTCAGAATGGATGGCAAGAAAATATTTGGGATAGAGGTAATTCCCATCAGACTCTTACTATATGACTATGGCTTTGACAGCAAGATTATTATGGAATACTGATAATGGAAGATTGGATACTGAAATTACTGGACTTAACAAGACTACTGAAGATGGAAGATGGAAAATGGAACTAATAGGGATAATAGAACAATGGCTACTGAAATTACTGAACCTAACAGATTCTGATGTGATGGATTAATTGAAATGTTTATTTTGACTATGGTTATGACAATAAGATTATCATAATTAGTAATGAGATGGATTAATCGATATGCTTATCTGGAAAAAAAAAATTGATAGATATATTTCTTAAAGAATTGAAACCTCTCTTTGACTTTTTGTGGAAAGAATAAAGTAATGTTTATGAGATTTGATGATTAAGTAAGATAACTACTGGAGGAAAGTGATTTTATAATATGACTTAAGAGACAGGATTGTTATATATTATAGACTTATAACTGATTTGATCTTTGACAAATGGGAAGTCAATATTTTACTCTTTATTTTTTATTTTTGTTTTTTTTTTCTTTTTCTTTTTTTGTTTAACTATTTTTGATTTTGTTTTTTGTCTTTGAATGTTTTATGATTTCGTCTTGTATGTTTTATGAAAATCTGAATAAAAATTATTGAAAAAAAAAATTATTTCAAGTCTAAAATCATTATGTTAACTTGCACTTTAGGGAGGATATATGAGGAATTATTTTCTTAATCTAGTAGTAATACTGGGCATAATAACCCCAAATTGATATAGTGCTTCTTAGATTAGTCTTTGTTTGTGTTCATTCTGCTTTCTAGAGGAGCTGAATCACGCTGCCTGTGAGGGAAGGTGAATCTGTCAATTTCAGTCTCTCTCAATTATCCAGTTATCCAATCGGAAATTCAGTTCTCTGCATTTCCACAGCAATTACGATTTATTTATCAATTTACTGATTAAATCCTCATGAAAATTCATCACCTTTTAAATGCAATTTTCTCCTAATAAACACATTTTTGTATGCACTTTTGACTACCATGCATATGTTTACAAGCCATTTTCCCTAATATATTACCTCTTGTGTACTATTTTTCACTACTATATGGTGACTGTTGTTTCTGTTTTATTGTTTTGTGATTATTCTATGTTACATTTACTTGTGTTTTTAACAATGTTGTAAGTCACTTGGAGACATGTGGGTAACAAGTTAATAATAATAATAATAATAATAGTAATAACAACAACAACAACAACAATAATAAAATGTTGTTCTTATGTGTCTTCAAGTCGATTACGACTTATGGCAATCCTATGAAACAGTGACCTCCAAGAGCATCTGTTCAGATCTTGTAAGTTCACGTCTGTGGCTTCCTTTATGGAATCAATCCATCTCTTGTTTAGCCTTCCTCTTTTTCTACTCCCTTCTGTTTTTCCTAGCATTATTGTCTTTTCTAGTGAATCATGTCTTCTCATTATGTGTCCAGAGTATGATAACCTCAGTTTCATCATTTTAGCTTCTAAAGATAGTTCTGATTTAATTTTTAAGGAATCACAAGGGTGATGGGTCCCCAACACACATGTCTGTCAGACCCTGTGTGTTAAAAATTCTTTTGATAAAGATGGTCCTTTCAGTTTGTAATTCTCTACGTTCTGACCCAGGAGTTCTTCTGGGACTATGTGAAAGATATGATGTTTCTTGAGCTTTCAGGAAAATTCTTGGAGAATTGGTATATCAACAGCCTGGAATAAGGCATCACAGATTGAACACTACAGAAGGGATATTTGTATCACCACAAGTGAAGCATAATGATTTTTTCAGTGGATCCAATTTACACAGTCAGCTTCATCGAACCCCTGTGCAAATATACTGAATGGGCAATGTATTTGTGTGTATCAGACCCCATTTCCCTCACTGTACCTGGCCTTCATAGTTCTGAGATCCTATATGCACATGGCCTATGAACATGCATCCCAACACAAGAGACTCCAACTACATTATCTACATCATGAAAAAATGGAGAATATAGACTGCACATACAGGACCCATGTATCATAGACTGTACTTCGTTGGGCCTAATAAAGTATACATTACTCCAGGAATAGGGGTGTAGTCGTCTGGAGTTTTTTGGGGGGGCTTAAATCCTTTACTTTTTTGGGAGTAGGGTCCCAGCAGGGTCCCTATGTCTCCAGCATCCTATGTGCCAATTATCATGAAAGGGGAGTATGTTAGTCACTTCTAACAAGTTTTCTTGTCTTTTCCTGCTGATTGGAGCCAATCAGAGTGATAGGAGATGAGCCAGCCAATTAGTAGACCCTTTTAAGGAGCTAACACTCCCCCCTTTCAGGCTTATTGGCTCCTATGGACATCCATTGTTATGGGAGAAAGCATTAACAAGGATCACAGGTCCAGGCTATTTGACAGATCGTATCTCCCTCCATGAACCTGTCCGGGATTTGAGATCTTCAGGTGAGGCCCTTCTTGTGCTCCCTACACCTTCACAAGCATATTTGACGCGGACACGAGACAGGGCCTTTTCGGTGGCCGCCCCTAGGCTGTGGAACTCCCTTCCGAGTGAGGTGCGATCAGCTCCCTCCTTGCCGTCTTTCCGGTGACAAGTAAAGACTGTTTTATTTCAACGGGCATTTGGGATAGAGAACGACCAAGATTAAATGTCACAGGATTGGTGACTACAGTATATGATTTTATTATTTTAAATTGTCCGCTGTTTTTAACGTATGTTTTATGGTTTTTAATTTTTCTCATAGTTTAATTCTATTTTAATTGTATATTTCTGTATGTTTTAATGGTGTTGTTTTCAGTTATAAGCCGCTCTGAGTCCTATTGGAAAAAGGGCGGGGTAGAAATAAAGTTTATTATTATTATTATCACATTCTCAACCCTTTATGGAATCAATCCACCTCTTGTTTGGCCTTCCTCTTTTTCTACTCCCTTCTGTTTTTCCCAGCATTATTGTCTTTTCTAGTGAATCATGTCTTCTCATGATGTGTCCAAAGTATGATAACCTCAGTTTCATCATTTAGCTTCTAATGATAGTTCTGATTTAATTTGTTCTAAGACACAATTATTTGTCTTTTTCACAGTCCATGGTATGTGCAATGCTCTCCTCCAACATCACGTTTCAAATGCTGATTTTTCTTTTATCTGCTTTTTTCACTGTCCAACTTACACATACATACATACATACATAGAGATCAGGAATACCATGGTCAATAAGAAGAAGAAATGCCTTTTTGTGTACACTTTCCCTGAATAGAGAGACAGTGTTTCATAGTGGTTATAGGATTGGACTAGGACCTGGGAGACCAGAGTTCAAATCTCCAGTCAGCCATGAAGCTCACTGGGTGACCTTTGGCCAGTCACTGTATGTCGTCTTAACCTACCTGAAAGGGTTGTTGTGAAGATAAAATACGGAGGGAGAAAACCATGTTTGCCGTCCTGAGCTCATTGTAGGAAAGTTGGGATATTAATGTAATAAATAAAATAAACAATATTTGCATTTTTGTGCAGATCAGTTGGTTAGAAAACAGCACTGCAAAATTAGGAGAATGTGACATATGCCTGCATTTCAGTTGCATAGGTTTAGAAAATAAGGGGTCGCAAACAGAAAGACTGGAAATCTGGGTCATGCAATTGCAGTGCAAGGGAGTGGGTGGCTGAATATAAACGTTGTTCTATGCCCAGAAAATTATGTTGGCGTCCCTGTATATAGGTGCTATTATTCACTCTTAAGAAGAAGAAAAAAGTCAGCTTATTTCTTTCCTATTTATATGCCTTGTTGTTCTTTCATGTGGGACACATTCACAACCGTTCCATTTCCAGCATGGTGCCAGAATCAATGGAGGCAGGGATCAATATGTTGTAGCTGGCCAAAGGAACTGCATTACAGAGGTTTTAACAGCAGCAGATTTGACATGTTGGAAACAGCTCAAATGACATTTCTCAGAACAAAGAGAGAGAGAGAGAGAAGCCTGAAAGACTATTTGGTTAGGCTGTTAGGCCTACCCCACCACCCCAAAAATGTAATATGCTAACTGAAATGTGTAGGGCATGTTGTACCATTTAAACATTTGAGCTATTGGGTAGATGTGTAAAAGGATTTTTAACCTCCATTGCTTTAACAATATTAAGTCTAAAAAACTGTAATTCTTCACTTTATTTGAAGAGAACGTGTCACTGGTGAGTGACCTATTCAATTAAAAAGGAAATTTACTTCTGGGGTGTGAGATCCTTGCACCTCATACTTAGTTCAACCTCATTTCCTTTCAGGCCACATCTAAGCTACACTTCCCACAAGCTGGGTTTTGGGGTCTCACTTGTGCAACATGTGCAAATTGTTCCCTTTCAGAATTGCAAATATTTCCACAATATTAAAAAGTGACATCAGATCTAGGGACGTTTGCCTCAAACAAGAAAGCAAGCAAACAAACAACAGATATGGAGTTGTATCCAATTGTGTCTTTCCATAAATGGAAGGAGGCCTTTTGTTGGGGAGCGGCTGTAGCTCAGTGGTAGAGCATCTGAGCTAGATGAACCAATGGTTTGATGCAGTATAAGGCACCTCCCTATGTTCCTAAACGTTCTTTGATCTAAATGAGCCCTCCGCTAACAGAAGAGGAAGGGAAGTTTTCCAGTTCATCCTACCCTGTGTCCTCAACTGGCCCCCAGCATGGACCATATTCCATGCTGTCAAGGAGTGTCCCTGGCTGGAGCTGAACCTTCTACTCTTCAGTTTGTAGAGGTGTTCACTGGATCAAAAGCCCATCCACCAACATAAGAGAAGAACTGGATTCAACCCACGTAATTTCTGTGGAGCCTGGGGGTCTGTATTTCTTACATCTGTTGTCATATTCCCCATCTTCAAAGGAGGAGGTCGAGGACTCTGGATCAGAAGGGGAATTTCATTCAGGGCCAGAAGCATTTCCACAAGATGAGCCTGTGGTCCTAGTGTCCCTCCAGTCTGAGGATATAGCACTGTAGTCCCCCAATTCAGAGAGCTTCAGTATAGAAGCCTGAATACTAGAGTCTCTCACTTGAGCAGAGTACAAGACTGCTGTAGCAGCCTGGGTCCCTTCAACCGCAGAGGCAATTGTGATACTGCTTCAGCTCCTATATAGGGCTCAGTCTAAGAATGTCTGTTGTTGAAGCAACATCAGAGCTCTGCTCTCTGTAAGTAGTCAGTCTGAGCTAGGGTTGCCAGGCTCAGGACCTGAGAATGATCCTGTATTTTTAAGAGAAGAGACAAATCAGCAAAGTGCAGGTTTTCTTGCAACATTGTAATGGGAAAAACCACAAGGTGGAATTCTCCCTCCTCCCCTGCACAACTTTTAAAGATACAAAAGACCTCTTGGAGGCTGGGCCTGGCAACCAAGAGGTCTTTTATATCTTTAAAAATTGTGCAGAGGGGAAGGGAGAATTCCACCTTGTAGTTTTTCCCATTACAGGGTTGCAAGAAAACCTGCACTTGGCTGACTTTCTCTTCTCCTAAAGATACAGGATCAGGATCAGGGATTGAACCTGGCAACCCTAGTCTGAGCCCTCCACAAGGCTGCCTTGCTGCAGAGAAGGACATTAAGATGGAGGATATGCCTTCCTGTGTCTGCAAATGATGGCTATATTACTTCCAGGATCAGAGGCAAGATGAATATCAGTTGCTTGGGAAAAGCAGCAGGAGAGGGCTATTACTTTCATGCTCTGTTTGTGGACTTCCCAGAAGGCATCCTGTTGACTACTGTGGGAAATAAGATGGTGGACTAGATGAACCTTTGGTAGGTGTCTTCTGTTCCTAATATTAGTGCACATTGTTCCCCTTTAAAATCACAGAGACCCTAAAAAAAGTGTTACATGATTTTTTCTTTTTAAAATAGAAGCAAACATCATTTCCCTTGTTGCTGTTATATACATCATAGTATTAGAACTTAGAGCCATCTGATGAAGCTGAATGTTGCACAGTTGAAATATGAAATTTGTTCCCACAAGAGGCAGTGATGGCCACCAACTTAGATGGTGTTAAAAGAGGATTGGACAAATTAATAGGAGATAGGACTATCAGTATCTACTAGCCATAATGGCTATGTTCTTCCCCCCACTGTTGGAGTTAGCATGCCCTCTGAATGCCGGTTGCTGGGAACCGCAGGAGCGGAGAGTGCTACTGTCCTCAGGTTCTCCTTGCGAGCTTCTCAGAATCATCTACTTGGCTACTGTTGGGACAGGATGCTTGTCTAGACGAGCCACTGGTAGGGATGGAAAGATCTGTCAATTTTGGTTCTCAGTTTCTCTTTTTTTCAATCTTAAATTCAGTTCTCCAGATTTCTGGAGCAAGCTGCATTTAAAAAAAAAAATCCCAATGAACATTCTCCCGCATTTTAGTGCAAATTTTAGTGCAAACGCATTTTCGTAGGCAGTTCTGACTAATGTACAAGCAATTTCTCCCAATATCATGCATTTTTGTATGCTGTATTCACTTATGTATTCATTCTTATGCACACTTTCCCCGAACATGTATTTTTTGTGACCATTTTTGGTTGGTGAACTGCATTACACTTTTAATAAGTATGACTTTCAAAGGATGGCTGTGTTTTGGTTCTCATATTTTTTCTAAAAGTACCAATTTGATACATTCAGCTTAAACTGTGAACTGAATTGGATTCCTCGCCCATCCCTAGTCACTGGCGTGATCCAGCAGGAATCTTTTTGTTGTCAATGTGCAGTGATTGCATTCCACATGACTTTGTAGTGCACCAGTGGCAGCCTCTTTATATTGTGCAATCCTAGTACCAACAATTGGACTAAGGCCCTGAAAAGATAGTAGGGACCAAAGTGGTCTCTGAGTGCATTCCTGAAAGGAAGAAATTCTGTTTAACACCAGCAGAAAACTGAAACCCAGGAGTGGCCAGCAGGGAGCAGTGGCATCACAGACCTGGCCTCCCAGCTGCAGAGTTGCTGCCATGTACTGGGAGGGTGAAGGGACATAGTAGGCCTGTAGTCAGGGCAGGGGGGTTCAGGTGCACTGATAGGAGCATCAGATTGCCTCTGCCAGTGCATCTGGACTGCCCGACCCCCCCTCCCAGCCACCTTCCCAGCCCTCTCCCCAGTACGCAGCAGTGATGCCACTGCTAGGAGGTGAGGTCAGCAGCACAACCCTTCCCCGCCAGCTGCTCCTCCTGAAACCTAGTGCAACAACATCTTGAGTTCAGTTGTTAAGAGTCGCACAGTATTAAGTAAAATTTATTTGTTCCATGCCGCAGTCCCCAATGGCAACCTTTTGCACGTTTGAAGCAGGTAATTTTACCTGTGGCATCCTGCAAGCCAAACAAGGAGCGAGAGACCTCTCTGCTCCAGTCATCTCCAAATAATTGCTTGTCAGCCTGGAGAGTGATGGAAACAATCCTCTCTAGCAAAACAGCCCAAAGAATAAGCTGCCTTATCAGGGCTGGCGAAACATCCCCTCCTCATGTTCATCGTAACTTCCATTCCCATAAAGGTGGATGAGGGAAAAAGCTTCAATGGGAGGTGGGATATCGAATAAAAGAGAGGGAGCATCAGAACGACGGGATTTGCTCCCACAAGAGGCAGTGATGGTCACCAGGCTGGATGGCTTTAAAAGAGGATTGCACAAATACATGGAGGAGAAGGCAATGGCTATTAGCCATGATGGCTATGCTCTGCCTCAGTGGTTGGAGGCAGAGTGCTTCTAAACACTAGTTGCTGGAAAACATCAGTGGGAGAGAGTGCTGTTGCGCTCGGGTCCTGCTTGTGGGCTTCCATAGGCAACTGGTTAGCTATTGTGAGAACTAGATGTTGGACTAGATGGCCTGATCATGCAGGCTATTCTTATGTTCTTAACATAGCAGAGATGGCACCTGCCTAATATTCAAGGGGAGGGAATTCCACAGGGCAGGTGCTGCCACACTAAAGGTCCACTTCCTATGTCGTGCAGAACGGACCTCCTGATAAGATGGTATTTGCAGGAGACCCTCACCTGCAGAGCGCAGTGATCGACTGGGTATATAAGGGGTAAGACGGTCTTTCAGGTATCCTGGTCCCAAGTGGTATAGGACTTTGTACACCAGAACTAGAACCTTGAATTTAGCCCAGTAGCAAATGGGCAGCCAGTGCAATGCTTTCAGCAGCAGGGTGACATACCCTGCCCCAGTGAGCAGTCTCACAGCCGCATTTTGCACCAGCTGCAGCTTCTGGACCAACCTCAAGGGCAGCCCCACATACAGCGCATTACAGTAATCCAGCCTGGAGGTTACCAGTGTGTGGACAACAGTGGTCAGGCTCAGTATTTCACTGAGTTTTGGTAGTCTTTGGTAGTGATGGAAGGATCTGTCAGTTTTTGTCCTCTCCGTTTCTCATTTTTCCAATCTTAGTTCTCCACATTTCCACAGCAATCTGCGTTTATTATTATTTTTAAAAATCCTGATGAAAATGCTTCAGCATTTTATCGCAAATTTCTCCTCTCACACACATGTTTGCATGCGGTTATGCTAATGTGCACTTGTTTGCAAGCAATGTCTGCTAATGTAATGCATTTTTGTATGTCATTTTCACAAATATATACATTTTTATGCACACTTTCCCCTAACAGATGCATTTTTGTTTGTTTGGAATACTATATCACAAAAGTATGATACATGCGAATCGCAAAGGATGGCTGTGTTTCAGTCCTCATATTGTTTTGGAAAGTGCAAATTTGATAGATTTAACTTCAAATGTGGATCAAATCAAATCTCTCCCACATTCCTCATCCTTGGCTGTAACCCCAAATGTACAGAAGGTTTATCAAGCATGGTCTTACCAAACATAGCCTAGTGTTTCATGTTTGGCCCCTGATCATTTCAAGTTTGGGTCGATCCCATTGTATTTTTGACTGAAGTTATTATGTTTCCTTTCCCTGCTCTCTCCCAAGCAGTATTAGAAACTAAATTGAAATACAAGGTGTAAGGGGTGGGGAGGAGGGAATCAAATTGCAGGAAAACAAATTCAAGCACTTACCAGTGTCAAATGCAGTTTCCAATATATCTTCCAATCCAATGGCTTTCTTTTTGCAATTGTATTAGTGAACCTGATTACAGGTACCTGATTACATCACCATGACTTCCCAAAGCAATATTGACAAGGTAGAAAATGCTGCAGCATTTTTATTTTTTTTTACGTTTTGCTGAGCTTTTTAATTGCCAAGTTTTGCTTTTGGTTAACCTTAAGAAATAGAAATGCTGCTAGATTCAATTTCTAGCAAAGCAAGTCAGTACTTGGTACTTGGAAGAAGGGCTGGAAATTTGTCCTCCAATAGTTTACAGTTGGGCTGTGGATGAGCAGTAGAGCAACTGGTTTGCAGGCAGAGCTTGGAAAAGTTACTTTTTTGAACTACAACTCCCATCAGACCCAGCCAGCATGGCCACTGGATAGGGCTGATGGGAGTTGTAGTTCAAAAAAGTAACTTTTGCAAGGTCTGAAGACCCCAAGTTTGATCCCCTGTATCTCTAGGTAGGGCTTGGAAAAAAGAACCATCTGAAACTCTGGAGAGCTGCTGCCAGTTAGTGTAGACATTACTGGACTAGATGAACCAGTGGTCTGGCTCTGTAGAACACAGCATCTGGTGTTCTTCTTTAATTCAGTTTTTTATTCAGAATGATGAGGCCTATTATTTATTGATTTACGTAAGACATTTCTAGACCACTTAATCATTAGCATTTCTACAATCCTACTTTTGGGGAAGGGCGTGGCCTGGGGAGAGTCCCAGGTGCTCAGAAATGCCTTACATAAGCTCTTGGGAATCCGACGGACTGCCTTGAGGTTCCCCATCCCGGCTCTATAACATTTCTTGCAATTTCCCAGAGCTTGGAAAAGTTACTGTTTTTGAACTACAACTCCCATCAGCCCCAGCCAGCATGGCCACTGGATTGTGCTGATAGGAGTTGTAGTTCAAAAAAGTAACTTTCCCAAGCTCTGCAATTTCCATATAGCTGCCAGAATCCAAACAGCCATGCAAGGAATGCGACACACTGTGGTTTTCTTCCGCTGCAGCCTCTTGTGTCTAAATGTCAAACATCAAGGCCACAGGGCTTGTGTTGGCTGTGATTTTAGTACTTCTGCTTTTTATCTTACTTCATTGTGCTGGATTTTTTTTTTAAGCTATTGGGGTTTTTATATGCTTTTAGGCTGTTTGAATGTTTAAACTCTTCTTTTTCTTATGCTTATGCTTACTGTCTGTCACCTAGAGAAATGTATTTTAGGAGGCATCTTAGAAATACAAAGAATAAATAATAATTCTAAGTGGAGAGATTATGCAACGGTCTTCTCCCCCTCATCTAACACCATCTCTCCTGCTTCACTCAAGGAGCCTCCATTATATTGAGTGGGGAACTGGGAGGACAAATAGTATTCTATACAACTCTACTGGGAAGGTAAAAAGGATATGGCAACCACTTATTTCTACTTTTAGTATCCCCCAGCCCCAGTCTTGGTAACAAGCAGAAATTTCACAAGGATCTGTATATAAGAGCATAGGAAGAGTCCTGCTAGACCAGGCTAATAGTCCATCTAGTCCAGCATCCAGTTCTCACAGTGACTAACCAGATGCCTGTAGGTAGCCTGTAATCAGGACCTGAGTGCAACAGGTGATGCATCAACAGCAGGGCCGGTCCTACTATTAGGCAGAGGGAGGTACCCACCACAGGCAGAAGATGCTGAGAGGCAGCAGCAGAAGCCCCAGGCTTCTTCCTCCACAGCCTGCCCCCCACATCCATTTCCTTTGTTGCTAAATACTCTCTTGTGGCCCCCCTAATCTGGTCTGCTGCCTCAGATGTCGTGGAGGATGCTATCCTGTCAACAGCATTGAAGTAAGATTCAACTGCTGGCCCAGTCAGCTTATGTATATTGAATGGAGAGAGGAGCCATTTTGCCTTCTGCATCAGGCAACAATATGTCTTGGCCTGCCCTGATCACTACTATGTGATGAGCAAGATTGCTGATGGCCACAGATCTAAACATGGTTCAGTTTTCCTTATCACACTCTAGGCCAGGAGAAGCCAACATGGTGCTATCCAGTTGTCAGACTACATCTCTTATCAGCCCAAGCCAGCATGGTGAATGGCCAGGGATGATGGGAGAAGTAGCCCACCAACATCTGGAAGGCATTGTGTTGGCTATCTCTACTTTAGGCCAAGAAGACTGATCTGAATGTCAGGGACTTTGAAATCTGATGGTTTAACCTTCTGTCACTATGCCCAGCAGTCAAGCCTAAAAGCAGTCAAGAGCCTTGAGCAGGTAGACAGGCCATAGTGGAGCAGAGGTCAGGCTGATGCCTGGTTATTTGTTAGTGGCATTGGGAGAGATTTGTTTGGCTGTTGGTCTTCAACTACATCATGATTAAATGCAGAGAAATTAAATATATGTACATGTATGAACAAGGCTGATGTGATTAAGACATGAATAAAAACCCTCTTGCTAATACCATTCCTCCAAAGATATTCCCCCTGTACATCTCCTTGCCCACCAAAGATGAGATGTGATGATCCTTGATGCCTTTCACTAATACAGAGGTAAGAAACGGGATCTGTCTGACGGGCTGGATTCTTATCTTCTCTAACCTCCGTGGGCCACCCACCTGTCAATCACCTACTGTCATAATGGCATCAGGTGACCAATTTTTGTCTGCACATGCTTTGCAACTATTTTTCTCCACGTGATGTCAGGTGCAAGCCAGATAGCTGTGGCTTGAAAACATAGGATGCTGCCTTCTACTGAGTCAGACCATTGGCCCATCTAGCTCAATGCTGTCAACACTGACTGGCAGTGGCTCTCCAGGGTTTCAGACATTCCTTACCCTACCTAGAGGTGCCTGGGATTGAACCTGGGACCTTCTGCATGCAAGGCAGGTGCTCTAATACTAAAATACAGCCCCTTCCCCTTGGCCAAAACTGCCTTGCAGGCCAAATGGGAAGGCTTGGTGGGCATAGTTTGGTAGGTGGGCCAGGAATTTCCCACCACTGGACTAATAGCTGAAAAGTACATTTTCTGTAACTTAATTGAATCTTCTACTAACTTACTTTTTCTTTCTTTCTTGAAAACAACCCCTGTGCAAATGAATATTTAAACTCCTTTCGTATGAATAATTCTTTAAGGCCTTAAACTGATGTAGTCACCTTTTCCTCACACATTGTCAAGTGCTGTCCTTAATAAAGGAAGAAGATATAATGATAGTACCAGGATCAGGAATTAACCCTAATGATTGAAATCTATTACCTCCATCAAGTCATATCATCCCCTACTATTTTTTGTAGAACTCTTACATTTCTCTTTGCAACAGCTTCTTTGCCCTGATTGTTGGAGGATTTTATGACTTGGATTTGATTAACACCAGCTCACCTCCAAAGTTTCCCCACCTCTCATTTCAGGACCTTTGCTTTTTGAGAAACCTTAAGTTTTTATATTGCCTTGACGATGAGAAGCAAGGTTGGCTTAAAACATTCTGCTTCCAGCAGCGGACAAGATTGTGCCTTCCCCTCCATTTTCCCATATAAAAGCTGACTTTTGGAACAGATTCAGAGGAGAACAGAAAGGATGATCAGATCAGGGGAGTGAAAACGAAGCCCTGCATGGAGAGATTGAAATAACTGGGCAAGCTGAGCTTTGAGAAGAGAAGACATAGGAGAGATATAATAGTGCTCTTCAAGTCCTTGAAAGGATGTCATACAGTGGAGGGCTAGGATCTCTTTTCAATCATCCCAGAGTGCAGGGCATGGAATAATGGGCTCAAGTTATAGGAAGCCAGATTTTGGCTGAACATCAGGAAAAACTTCCTGACTGTTAGAGTGGTATGACAACGGCACCAATGACCTAGGGAGGTGGTGGGCACTCCAGCACTGGAGGCATTCAAGAGACAGCTGGACAGCCAGCTGTAGGGTGTGCTTTAAGCATTGAGCAGAGGGTTGGACTTGATGGCTTTGTAGGACTCTTCCAACTCTACTATTCTGTGATTCTGTGACCGAACAAGAACTGAATCTGACTTCAAAACTGGTGATGAAACACTGTCCTCCATCACATCAGAGGTCAGCAGGCAAGTTCAAGGGACAGAGGGCTGGCTGCATGGCGCACACAGCCCTGTCCTCTAACAGAGAGGATTTGCAAGGGCTTCAGGGGAAATGTCTAGGAGAGTTGTTGCACACGCAGACACACATATGCGTGTACACATCCACCAGCATCTGCCAGCTGAGGCTGATTTCCAGCTGTAGAGGTGGCCCTAATGAGTGGAAAAACCAATGCAGACATTCATTCATTTACATGATTTACACACACACACACACACACACACAGAGAGAGAGAGAGAGAGAGAGAATTTCGACCATTTTTTTTTTTTTTTGGTCCTCATGTACCTAAATTTCTGGCAATTCTATACAATTTGACTGAGTTCTCACAGGTTTTGGGTTGTAACACTTCAGAACGGAGGTGGTGGCTCACATTGTGGAATGCTCCTGCACGGGAGGAAGATTCCTTCACATAAAAGGTTAACATGTCATGAAGAACGCTAGCCTAGAACTCTTCTCCCCAACATTTGGTTTTCTGTGGACATGGAGTATTATTTTTCTTAAGATATGTGTGTGTGTGTGTGTGTGTCTGTGTCTGTGTGTGTCTTTAGCAATTTAGCCTCAGCAATAGGGGAAGGGCTGTAGCTCATTGGTAGAACATCTTCTTTGTGTGCAGAGGGTCACAGGTTCAATTCCACAGCATCCTGAGGCAGGGTTGGGAAAGACTCCTGCCTGAACTCTGTCCATATGCCAAGATCAGCAGGGGGACATTCTACCACCTGGAGAAGGACCTGGAGTGGTGGTGTGGAATAGGGCCTTCTCTGTGGTGGCACCTCACCTCAAAGAACTCTCCCCACACACAAACCGAAAGCATATTTGGCACTGAGCCTGTTGGGTTTTCTGAACTGGTTGGAGAAAAACCTCTGTGATCAGGCTTTTTGTAGAGAGAAAGCTATTGCAGCCAGTTGCTGTCAATGTACCCCTTGTGTACCCAATGACTTATTTTGAAAATCATTGTATATGTTTTTTCAGTGTTTTAAAGATATTTTATGTAGTGCTAGCCTTCTTAATTTCATTACACCTCACCCTGGGATCAATAAGCTGAAAGGCGGGTTTATAAATGTAAGGAAAGATAGGAGGAAATACAGTGATTTATATGATTTCTCTAAAAGATAAAGAGCCCATGTGATAGGGTCACATTTGCAATCTGGATGGCTTTATTCCTCTCTGAATTTGTTCTCCTCTGCAGCCAACGGTAACAACATGGCTGTGCTATTACCCCTGGTGACTTCATTAGAAACGAAAAGTCCTTCAGCAAGGCACGAAGAAGAGCTTCACGGGGTCTCCAAGGAGATTGTGTCTACGTTTCCAGAATCCAGACAAGCCGCCTCCAACCAGCACAGTAGAAAAAAATGCACTAAATTGTCATGTAGCTGGGCTGGGAGGGCAGGGGGGAGAGAAGCAAATGAATGCAGGCGCCATCTCTTCACAGAAAATAAAGCATGAAAGCTCGTGTTCATTTCTGCTTTATACACTTACTCTCCGGGGTTCTGTTTTTCTCAATTTGAAACAGTCATCTGTGTTAAAATATAAGCTAAAGAAAATCCATTGTGTGTCTGCTTTTGCATGCAAGCACCACTCCACAGCCACTGGCTGAACTGCTGTGATGTCATGAAATGTTTATGAGGATTGTAATTTTGGTTGGTGCTGCCTCTCTACAGCCCCAGACGAATTGCCACAAGGGGCCATACTTGCACAGGCTAGGAGGCTCCTGGCTTAGCACCAGCTGATGCTGAAAGAGCAGGAGGAACAGGGACACAGGAAGTAGAGTACATGGAACTGTAGGAAGGTAAGGAAGAGAAGGGCCATAGCTCAGTGGTAAAGGATCTGCTTTGCATTCAGAAGGTGCAGTTCTCAGCATCACCAGGTAGAACTGGGAATGTCCCCTATTTGAAAGCCTGGAGAGCTGCTGCCAGCCAGTGCACATAATACTGAACCAGATAGATCAATGATCTTACTCAATATAAGACAGTTTCCTATGTGTTATGGAAGTCAAATGAGGCAATGCGGGGAGGGGGGAGAAAAAAATGAAGAGGGGAGCACTTAAGAACCTGTTAGCAGTCGTGTCGTGTCATTAAAATGAAATATTTTTGCTGCCTGCCTGCCTCCAGATGAGTGAGTTCCAGCCCAGGAAGTTCCAACGAGGCAGAGCTAACAGACTGACTCTACATTCCTCAGGTTGTTGGGTTTTCCCCCCCTCTCTTTTTCGTCATCTTCACATTAATCCTACAAAAGCCAGAGCTAAAACAATTGAACATGAACAAATAGAAAAGCTAATGATGTAAAGTGTATTGCACTTTGATGCAACTCAGGAAGACAATTGCGTGACGGGATCAAATAAAGTGAGAAGTGTTGAAGAGGAGGAAGGGATTTGGGCAGGAAATCATGGGCCAAATTCATAGATGATTCATGAGGGTCTGCTAGTTTTGTGAGAAGTGGGTTCTCAGTAAGAGGTAACGTGGAACTGTCTCACAGTTAGTATGTTAATGTCTGGGAATCCCGCAAGAGTTTTGCTATCACTGTGAATTGCCAAAGAGATTACATTTATTCTTCAACAATCAGAGAAACAATCCTGCACAAGAGGATTGCCAGGAAAATGCAATGTGTGCTTCAGGTCTCCTCCATTAGCTCAACTGGAAGGTGGGATGGGCAGACCAGAAGTGAAGTGATGAGGCAACAGCACAGAAGGCAGAAGCCCTGACACACTCCCCAGCAGCTGGATAACAGAGGAGGTGTGGGCGCATCACAGGCAAGTCCTGGGTGGAGCAAGTGGAAACTGGGATGTGCTAAGAGGAACAGAGCAACGGCCCAGGGGAGTGGGTGAAGACATGAGGAAAGGTGTTTTACCTCAGAGAAGGTGAAGACTGGAGGTATGGGGAATGGACAGAGGGGGTTCTGGGGTCTTAAACCCAGTGGCAAGCCAGGAGATGTGGGGGAAAGGGCAACCTGATTCAGGAGGGACCACTTCACGACAGAAAATAAAGACAGGATTCTGTGATGAAAGGAGTACCCAAGCACTCAGAGCAAGGAATCCACCAGGTAGTCTCTAAAGTTAAAAGATACCCTGAGGCTCTGAGCAGGGCCAGTGCCAAACATGCCAGGGTTCTTGGGCACCAGCCTGCCCTGGGCACCAGCCTGCCCCAGGCCCCAGCGTGTGTGCACGCACATGCGCACGCGCGCACACACACACACACACACACACACACACACACCACCTACCTGTCTCTCCTGTCTTTTGTGGCTGTGCACGCTGTGTGCACAGGGCTATCATTAACCAAGACAGCGACTGAGGTTTCCCTAAGGAGCTGAAGCCTCTGCCGCCATCTTGGTTAATGGCATGCATGTGTGCTATGCGCGCACATCCCTTCCATCAACCAAGATGGTGGCAGGGGCATCAGCACCTTGTTGTCGTTGTTGTCGTTGTTGTCGTTGTTGTCGTTGTTGTCGTTGTTGTTAGACCGCTTAATATCTAAAAGGGCTACTTTATTAACTACAGCTCAATAACTTGAGAACTTACACAATTAAGAATGTCTAAACTGCATAGGTTTACAATTTAAATAACATCCCATAAGAATATAAAGATCAAATAAGGAACAGGTTTGAGGCTTTAAACTTAGTCGACAGAGAACCAGAAGAACTATGGACTGAAGTCAGAGACATTATCAGGGAAGGATGCAAAAAGACAATACCTCTAGTTAAAAAGAGAGAAAGACCTCAATGGATGACTAAAGAAACTCTTAAAATGGTTAAAGAGAGAAGGAAAGCAAAAGCAAGAGGAGATAGAAACATGGTCAGAAACCTAAATGCAACAATGCAGCGACTAGTACGTAGGGACAAAGAGAAGTCTTACAATAGTTATTGTATAGAAATAGAAGAGGACAACAAAATGGGAAGAGCAAGAGCCCTATTCCAAAGGATTAAAGAAATGAAAGGGAAACCAAGAGTAGGGAAGCTGAATAATCGACAGAGGGAAACACTGACTGACCGAGATGAAATAAAAGTAAGATGGAAGCAATACACTGAAGAACTCTATAAAAGAGATGCCAGGATGACAGATTCATTCACAGAGGAACTGTATGATGAAGAACCAGAAATTTTAGAATGTGAGGTGAAAGCTGCTCTTAAAATACTTGGAAAAAACAAGTCACCAGGAATGGATGGCATACCAATAGAGTTGCTACAAGTTACTGAGACTGAATCAGTCCAAATTTTGACTAAAATCTGTCAAGAAATAGGGAAAACTAAACAATGGCCCACAGACTGGAAGCATTCCATATACATCCCAATTCCAAAGAAAGGGGATCCCAGGGAATGCAGTAATTATCGAACGATTGCCTTAATATCCCATGCAAGTAAAGTAATGCTCAAGATTCTACAACAAAGGCTCTTACCATATATGGAGCAAGAAATGCCAGATGTCCCAGGTGGATTTAGAAAGGGAAGAGGCACCAGAGATCATATTGCAAACATAAATTGGATAATGGAACAGACCAAGGAATTTCAGAAGGAAATCATCCTGTGCTTTATAGATTACAGCAAAGCCTTTGACTGTGTAGATCATGAAAAACTATGCAATGCTTTAAAAGAAATGGGGGTGCCACAGCATCTGATTGTCCTGATGCACAACCTATACTCTGGACAAGAGGCTACTGTAAGGACAGAATATGGAGAAACCGATTGGTTCGCCATTGGAAAGGCTGTGAGACAGGAGTGTCTTTTGTCACCCTATTTATTTAATCTGTACACGGAACATATCATACGGAAAGCAGGATTGGACCAAGATGAAGGAGGTATGAAAATTGGAGGGAGAAATATCAATAATTTAAGATATGCAGATGATACCATACTACTAGCAGAAACCAGTAATGATTTAAAACAGGAAAGCAGAAAAGCCAGACTACAGCTGAATGTCAAAAAGACTAAAGTAAAGACACCAGAAGATTTATGTAACTTTAAAGTTGACAATGAGGACATTTAACTTATCATGGATTATCAATACCTTGGTACAGTCATTAACCAAAATGGAGACAATAGTCAAGAAATCAGAAGAAGGCTAGGACTGGGGAGGGCAGCTGTGAGAGAACTAGAAAAGGTCCTCAAATGCAAAGATGTATCACTGAACACTAAAGTCAGGATCATTCAGACCATTTCCAATCTCTATGTATGGATGTGAAAGTTGGACAGTGAAAAAAGCGGATAAGAGAAAAATCAACTCATTTGAAATGTGGTGTTGGAGGAGAGCTTTGTGCATACCATGGACCACAAAAAAGACAAATAATTGGGTGTTAGAACAAATTAAACCAGAGCTATCATTAGAAGCTAAAATGATGAAACTGAGGTTATCCTACTTTGGACACATCATGAGAAGACCTGATTTACTAGAAAAGACCATAATGCTGGGAAAAACAGAAGGGAGTAGAAAAAGAGGAAGACCAAACAAGAGATGGATTGATTCCATAAAGGAAGTCACAGACCTGAACTTACAAGATCTGAACAGGGTGGTTCACGACAGATGCTCTTGGAGGTTGCTGATGCATAAGGTTGCCATAAGTCATAATCAACTTGAAGGCACATAACAGCAACAAAAAGTGCATAGGGGAAATGACATGATGTGTGGGAAATATGTCAATCCTCTCTCAGGCTCCTAAGCCTGTCGTGCCTGGGTGAGCCTACCCTGCAGGGAGTCAAGATGGCCTTCCTAGCAGCTCTTTCCCCCACCACACCCCTTCATGGAAGGAGGGAGGTCTCCCTGCTTCATGCCTCCTCAAAGCCTCATAACTCCAAGGGAGTGTAACGCCAAATGCCTAGCCTTTGCCAAGCACAAGACTATTGATTCGGAATTTCAAAGAAATAACACAGCTGGCTGTGGGAAAATGAAGTGTTTATTAAAACAGGACTTACAAACAGCTCAAAATGAAACTGGATAGCTATTAAAGCAGGATTACAAACAGCTAAAATGAAACTAAATAGCTGGCATGTTACCCCTCCCCCTTTTGTCTCTAAGTGCTCTTATCTCATGTTTGTCTCCCTGTGTGTTGGAAACCTCCTAACAGCACAATGATAAATCTTGCCTGGGAGGGGCTGAGTCTTCACTCTTCTTCTTGATGTTGCTTCTTGGTCTTCCTGATGGTATCTTCAGGGCTATGCTAACCCCCTGGAGGCTTAATCTCCCTAATCTAGGGGTCCTGTATTTATCCCTCAAAGATCCCCTGGGAGGGGGCACCTTGCACCTATTAGATCATTATATTCCCATCATTCAGGTAGCTGGTTCCCCCTCAAGAGATGTCTCCTGATTAGGGTTGCCAGGTTCAAGGCTGGAGACTGATCCTGTATCTTTAGGAGAAGAGAAAGTCAGCCAAGTGCAGGTGTTCTTGCAACCCTGTAATGGGAAAAACCACAGGGTGGAATTCTCCTTTCACCCTGCACAAATTGTGCCTACATTATTATTTTTCCGACACCAGGTAAAGACCTTCTTATGCTCCCAGGCATTTTAATCATTTTAATCTTTTTATCTTTTTAATCTTGTAATACTAATCCTTTTATCATCTTATATTTTGTTTAATTGTATTTTGTTTTCATTGTGTCTTATATGTTTTGTGATTTTATTATTATGATGTATGTATTTTATCCTATTATGTTTACCGCCCTGAGAGCTACTTGCTATGGGCGGTATATAAATGCAACAAAATAAATAAATAAAGATACAGAAGACCTCATGGAGGCTGGGCCTGGCAACCAAGAGGTTTTTTGTATCTTTAAAAGTTGAGCAGGGGGAAGGGAGAATTCCACCTTGTGGTTTTTCCCATTTCAATGTTGCATGAAAACCTGCACTTGGCTGAATTTTCTCTTCTCTTAAATATACAGAATCATTCTCAGACCTTGAACCTGGCAACCCTACTCCTGATCCTGGCCTTGTGACATCTTCAGCTTGAGAATGCAGCTGCATTCTCAAGGGTGACTGCTTGTTTTGATTATCAGGCTACTTGTTTACATTAACCAAGTGAGAACATTCGTAAGCCAATTGGCTCATCATCTCTTCAAACCTTGGGAAAGCCATAAACAAACGCAACTAACAGAGCAAAAGCATGGGACAAACTGCATTGTTTTGGTTACTGAGTAAAAACATGCCAGACACTGTGTTGTTTTGAGCACAGAGGCATGGGGAAACTTCCCAAATGCTGTGATTGTGTCAGGGAACCTTCATTTTGAGCTTCCCAGACTCCAATTCTAAGCAATCAGCACCCCCATAAATCAGGGGATTAGGGGCAATAATTAGGGGACAGAGGCCATGCACATGCCATTCCTAATCTCCTCATACATCTAGATTCTTCCAGTCATGCGGCAATACATTGAGTGATGCAGGTTAACCTCAAAAGTGATCCATACCCTGCCCAAGGGGCTTGTGCAAGTCTTTGGCATCACTAATCACCTGAAAAGTGCCTCAGGGTAGAGCCCTTTCCTGCACACACCCGCCAATTGACCAAAATCCAACCAGCTTTATTATCCAGCACCCACTGCCAACTTCTGCTGTACAACATTACAGTGTGGAGGAGGCAGGGGGGATCCCTTCTGCCAGCCAAAACAGAAGAGGACATAAAATTCCTACTTGGCCCCAGATCTGGTGACCAGCTGATCTCACATTGCATAATGGGAGGGCAGGCTGGGTGTCACATCATCTGAAGAGGGAGGAGGAGGCGGGCAGAAGGACCCTTATAAGGCCTCTTTTTTATATATGTAAACTCTACTGTGTTTTTAAAAAGATTACAAAATTAAGAATAATTTACAGGCTCAAAGCAAACAAGATACAGGAAGGTGACTTACACTATTCACTTTCAGGAGGAATTTGAAAACATTCCTGTTTACCCAAGCATTTGATGGTTGAAAGGGACTGTTCCTGGCAACCTGAAAAATCACTGATGAAAGAATGTTTTTAAGCTGTGTTTTAGAATGTTTTAAAGCTGCATTTTAAAATATATTTAACTGAGTTTTAGAATACTTTAAATTATAATTGTGTTTTGGAATGTTTTAAACTGCTTTCAGTAAGTTTCTCTTGTTAAATTGCTTTGTTTCCATTTGCCACCCTGCACTCCTTCAGGAGAAAGGGCAGGATATAAATTCAATTAACAACAATAGCAATGTATATATTTGTATGTCACTTTTCATCACCAGGTGACCTCAAAGCAGCTTCTATAGCAAGAATCATTTCATTAACAATTCAGATCATCATTATTAAAAAACTTCAACAGTATCGATAAATAATACCACAAAATATCACAAAACAGGCTCAAATCACAAATAAATCTAAACTTAACCTAATTCCAAACACCTAAAGAAAACCAATACATTTTATCACACAGCAGAGCCCCATCATTATTACAACCATCCATGTCTCCAAGAGGAGAAAGTTGAATCACTGGGAGACCACTATAGAGAAAGCTTTTCTCCAGTCCTTCTTTGGAGAGAGTGATGTAGCCACCGGTCTAGTGATGGAGGAATTCTTGCAGGCATTCTGATGAGTGCACAAAAGCAGTAGGGTTGCCAGGTTCAATCCCTGAGACTGATCCTGTATCTTTGGGAGAAAAGAAAGTCAGCCAAGTGCAGGTGTTCTTGCAACGTTGTAATGGGAAAAACCACAGGTAGAATCCTCCCTTCCCCCTGCACAACTCTGAAAGATACAGAAAACCTCTTGAAGGCAGGGCCTGGCAACCAAGAGGTCTTTTGTATCTTTAAAAGTTGTGCAGGGAAAAGGGAGGATTCCACCTTGTGGTTTTTCCTATTACAGGGTTGCAAGAAAACCTGCACTTGGCTGACTTTCTCTTCTCCTAAAGATACAGGATCACTCTCAGGGACTGAACCTGGCAACCCTAAACAGCAGCCATCTTGCTTCACAGTGGCCACCCGGAGAATCCTTCTTGTAAGCATAAGCCTTCACTGACACCAAACAGTCTATGGCCTTCAGCCACTATCTTGGGCTTCTGCAACTAAATATCTTCTTGCTAGGCCATACCACTGAGAGCTGCAAGTAGACAACTCTGCAGGTAGGCAGAGACAACTCTGTAGGCAAGCAGGCTGACAAGCAGGCAGGCAAACAAAGAACAGGTAGGTGCTCACAGGGTGCAGTAGATGGTTACCTGATGGTTAAATGACGACGACAACAACAACAACAACTGGGCATGGTGCACTGTGCCCAAACTGAATGTATACATAGCTGAATGCCTGCAAGGGAGGGGAAAAGGGGCTCCATATAGTGGGCATGAAAGAGGGAATTTTACATTTTTTCCAGTGTCAGCTACTGTTCCACTGCTTTATTTCTTCATCTTCTAACATACTAGTCTGTGTTTCACAGCACTACATTCCACAGTGACTCTGAAGCAGAAGACTGCATAATAATTTCCCAAAATGGTTTCTTCCCACCCCCTCCATCACCTGGGCTCACACTTTGAGTTCCCCCTTCAAAGTCTGCAACAAGGCCCATCTGACTTGTCTTGTGAAATCACAGCCCAAGGTAGCATGCCTGGCGGCTAAGGAGCACAGCAAGGCTGTGAAGTGCGATGCTAACAAGCAACACACCTCAATCCCAGCTTTTGTGCTAGTGTTATGACAGATACTGATTAAAGCTTGACTTGGGTTAGAGATCCTTGGGAAAGCTAAATAAGAAATAACCCCACAACTTTCAGAGGAATATATACATAAATAATGACTAGCCCTTCGCACTGGCAAGAGAGCCAGAGCAAGACAAAGGTTTGTTTGGTTTTATAAAAATTAATTCTATCTATCTAGGCTTTCCCCCCTAACTTTTTTGGTGGGGCGTGGGGAATGAATTTATGGAGGGGGAAATATTATGTCCTCATCACTTCTGAATCTTCATCTAACAATATTGGCAGTCATTTGGAAATGCTACATCTTCACTGAATCTGCTTGTGATGTACTTTGATGAGCAAGTATAACATATTCTCATTATACTGACAATCTTACCAATATAACAAACATTTCATACCCAACCATCTGCATTGATGTCTTTTTATACAAGACAAATGTCTTGTGAAATTTTCACAAGTGTGTAGTGTGGTCACTGGGGAAAGACACACAGCTGTCAGGATAACATGTTTATATGGCTTTAAAACAACAAAACCCATGAAGCTCTGTTGCTATGAGCAAAACTTGCAAGTGCAAATACCGTCAGAGCCTGGGTGAAGCAATCCAAAATGCCACCCTGTACTTATGGGGCTCTACAGAGCAGCAGAGCCACCTCTGCATACACAGCCCAAGTGGTAGAAGGGGGGGGAGACAAAAGCAGATTGAAGCCAATGATGGCCAGCAATGGCGGCTGTGAAACTGGCTCAGGCACCACCAAATCTTGGGCTAGCTCAGGTCTGCCCCCTCTCCACTCCTGGAACACCCCATTTTGGAGCTTTCCATCACACTTTACCAGCAGGGAGGCTGCCTGTGACCCTCTCACCAGTTTGTTCAGCTGCTGGTGGGAAGTTGGCTGAGCTGAGCTGGCAGAAGCCAGTGGAGAGACTTCGTTGCTCAGTCCAAACTCCCCTGAAGCCCATCATAATGAGGTTTTGGATTGTGACCTTAATGGAGGAATTAACCCACTATGAAAATGTTGGGAGTAAAGCACCAATGCATGTTACAAGTGATTTGAACCAATGGGATGTGATAAACAGAAAAGCAATCTGTTCTCCAATCTGCTGATTGCTCCTCTAAAATATTTGTTGTTTTTTCAGGCATTGCTCCTCTTCCTGTCTTTGTTCTCAGTAAGTAATGGCTGCCTGAGTGGAAGTTGCATGTCTGTGTCAGCATGTATGACATCACCTCTTTATATAAATGTTGTTTATTCTTTCAACTACCAGTCTTAACAGATCAGTTATTTCTGCATCTGCTGCAACACTCTGTTGTGTGTACCCCAGTCTCTGAGTGGTGTGAGACCTCCAGGGGTGCCAGTGCTTACCCAGGATTTGGTTTTCTTAGAGAGAAGGTCAGTGGAGACTGTGGTGTCTTTATAAGATAAGGTTTATTTACACATATACACAATCTGAGCTTAAGATGGAGGGGTTCACATCATTAACAGTCCATCAGATCTTGCTCTCCAAAGCCTATAGTTTTGGGGGTTCAGACAGAGAGCAAGCAAGCCTCTGTGTTTTCAGTTCTGAGCTTTTCCTCAGATTAACATAGACCACTTCCTTGCTCCACCATGAGGGGGTCTTCACCAGATGATGCGGAGAGGAGGACCCCTCTCCTGAAAGAATTCTTGTGGCCCATTTTGCTCTCCTGGCCAAACCTTACACATGTTAATAGGGGCAGTTGACAGACTTGGTTGAATCCATTAACTTATGAATGTAACTAGTCTGACCAGTAGAGCAGGTTTCCTCCTTTGCATATCCCAACTTCCATATACAAGATTACAGGCTTGAAGGGGACCCAAAGAAACCATCCATCACAAACCTCAATCCCATAACAATATGATAACTCTAACAAAAAATGCAAACTGACAACTGGATTTTCTGTGGAACTTCTCAGCCCAGAATCGAAACAGGGTATTTCTCCAGTGAGCTCCATCCACGTCTTGTCTTTCTAGTACTCAGCTTCATTATATGTTTGACTATCACAATATCTCCAGAGAGGATACCGGTTGTGAACTGGGTATCCAAACTTTTAAAAAGTTTAAAACTTTTGTTGTTGTTGTTATGTGCCTTCAAGTCGATTACGACCCATGGCAACCCTATGTATACCACTTAAACATTTGCATTTCTAAGTGGTGTACATAAAAACAATCTGTACACAAAATAACCAATAAAACAATCAAATCATCAGAACAACAAATACTACCTTAACATGCCTACTGGAATAAGAAAGTCTTAGTCGTGCACCTGAAGTTATTGTTGTTGTTATTGAAATGTACTGTTCACCCTTTACCCAAAGGTCCCAGGGTGGGTCACAACAGTTTTAAAATAGACCATTTAAACAGTTTAAAAAAATCAAAAATCACATCACACACAAAAAAGTGGTTCCTAAAAATATACATTTCAGATGTCAAAGGCCAGGGTAAAGAGGTCAGTCTTCAGCATTCACCACAATTATATAGTGAAAGTGCCAGATGCACCTCTGTAAAAAGGGAATTCTACAACTTAGGGGCCACCACAAAGAATGCCCTCTCACAGGTCAGCACCCACCTCCCTAAGTTTCTGAGGTTGGTGGAACTACCAAAAGGGCCCCCTCTGCTCAACACCCGAGAGGATCTATAGGTGATCTTTGAGTTATTTGGGACTTAAGTCATTTAGGGCTGTAAAAAACAATGTGACCACCTTGAATTTGGCCCAGAAACAAACTGGTAACCAATGCAGCTGTTATAAAAAGGGGGTTATATAAATTCTAAATGGAACCCCAGCCGGTAATCTGGCTTCTGTATTTTGGACCAGTTGAAGTTTCTGAGTCATCTTCAAGTGTAGCCCCACGTACAGTGCACTGCAATAATAATCCAATCTGCAAGTTCAATGAAAAGGATGCTTTTTATTGTTGTATCTCAATGCTTAAGTAAAGTATTGCATCATAGGTTCCCCTCCCCACCCATATCTTTCTTCTATCCCGGAGCTAGAGTTAAATGGTGTTTGCAACTTGAAACAGAAAATTAGGCCCTGGAGATGCATCAGCTCTCGTTCCAAAGAGAGAGAAGAAAGGTTAGAGGAGTGGAAACCTACAGTGCAATATTTTACTTAAGCACTGACATTTTATTTATTTCTTATTTTATTTATACCCCGCCCTTCCTTCCAGCAGAAGCCCAGGGCGGCAAACAGAAACACTAAAAACAGTTTAAAACATCATAAAAAGACCTTAAAATACATTAAAATGAAACAAAAACATTTAAAAAACCCTTTAAAAACATCTTTTTTAAAAAAAAGGGTTAAAGACATATTAAAAGACATATTAAAAGTGATTCTAACACAGACGCAGACTGGGATAGGTCTCAACTTAAAAGGCTTGTTGGAAGAGGAAAGTCTTCAAAAGGTGCCGAAAAGATAGCAGAGATGGTGCCTGCCTAATATTTCATATCACAATGAGACACAGTACATACATTCCCAACCGATATCCTTTATTTGTAGTTCACTATTTTAAAGGCCATGGAAGGAAAGATGGAAGAGGAGAGGGAAGTGCTCTGAAAATGGGGGCTGTTTTCTCTAACCTCGTGTCATGGTCAGATCACTACCTGGTGAATATAGACCTCTCAATGCCACACATCCTCCACAGGGGACAAGGACCTATTAGGATGGTCCGTCCCAGACGTTTGATGGAACCGGAAGGATTCCTGAATGCGCTGGGGGATTTGGAGCTGACTGAAGGCCGCGTGGTCGAAACCCTGGTGACGGAGTGGAACAGGGAGATCACTAGGGCAGTTGACCGGGTGGCTCCGAAACGTCCTCTCCCCCTGAATAGAGCTCAGATAGCACCCTGGTATACACCACGGTTGTGGGGTCTGAGACAGGAGGTGAGACGACTAGAGCGCCAGTGGCAGAAATCTCGCTCTGAAGATGATCGGACACTGTTTAGAACAGCAATAGCTGCCTACCAGGTGGCAACAAAGGCAACAAAGAGGGATTACTTTGCTGCCTCTATTGCGTCCGCAGAGTGTTGTCCCAGGAGGTTGTTCCAAGTGGTCCGAAGCCTGGTCGGTCCAGTTGCTCAGGAACCCATGGAGCATTCTAAAGCCTCATGTGACACATTTGCTAAACACTTTGCCGATAAAATCGAGCGCCTGAAGAGCATGATTCTGCTTGCCGTGGATACAGGAAGTGGGCCAGAGTTGGCCAGTTGCATTCCGGTCCGGTGGGATCATTTTCAGCCCCTCCCCTCTGAGGAAGTGGACAAAGTGCTCTCTTCTGTGAAGCCAACCACCTGTCTGTCTTATCCGTGCCCCTCGTGGCTCATTGTGAGCTGCAAAGAGAGGCTGAGCGAAGGGATCAAGGCAATGGTAAATGCATCCTTGGAAGAGGGTGCAATGCCATTAGCCCTCAAGGAGGCAGTAATAAAGCCCATCTTGAAAAAGTCCTCCTTGGATCCCCAAGAGTTGAATAACTTTCACCCAGTCTCTAATTTACCATTCTTGGGCAAGGTGATTGAGCGAGTGGTGGCCAAACAGTTACAGACACACTTGGATGAAGCAGATTATCTAGATCCATTCCAATCGGGCTTCAGGACTGGACATGGAACTGAAACAGCCTTGGTCGCCCTGGTGGATGATATGAGGAGGGCGTTGGATAGGGGAGAATATGTCCTCCTGGACCTCTCAGCGGCCTTCGATACCGTTGACCACGGTATCCTTTTAGATCGCCTGGAGGGATTGGGAATAGGGGGCACTGTTTTACGGTGGTTCCGTTCCTATCTCTTGGACAGGCACCAACGGGTGGTATTGGGGGGATGAGGTATCAGACCCTTGGCCTCTCACTTGTGGTGTGCCACAGGGCTCTATCCTCTCCCCCATGCTATTTAACATCTATGTGAAGCCGCTGGGGGCCATCATCAGGAGTTTTGGGCTGCAGTGTCACCAATATGTGGATGACACTCAGCTCTATCTCTCGTTTAAGTCCTCACCAGAGCTGGCTGTGGAGACCATGTCCAAGTGCCTGGAATCCATAAGTGAATGGATGGGGGGAATGGGCTGAAACTAAACCCCGATAAGACCGAGGTGTTGCTCGTGGGAGACAAGGGAAAGTTGGGAGATATAGACCTGGTCTTAAATGGGGTAAGATTACCCCTGAAGGAGCAGGTCCGCAGCCTTGGGGTCATTCTTGACTCCCAGCTGTCCATGGAGGCTCAGGTTTCAGCAGTGAGCCAGGCAGCTTGGTATCAATTACATCTGATACTGAGGCAACTCTACCTTCCTGTCCATCTACTCCCACGGGTGATACATGCTCTGGTCTCCTCTCGCTTAGACTACTGTAATGCACTCTACGTGGGGTTACCCTTGAAAACGGTCCAGAAATTACAGCTGATACAGAATGCGGCGGCACGTTTGATTAAAAACAGCCGTCGCCGTGATCATATTACTCCGGTGTTAGTAGACCTACACTGGCTACCAGTTGTTTACCGGGCCCAATTCAAGGTGTTGGTGTTGACCTTTAAAGCCCTATATGGTTTCGGCCCAGTTTATCTGAAGGAGAGCCTCCAGCATCATCAATTATGCCGCCTGACGAGATCAGCCACACAGGACCTCCTCTTGGTCCCAGTGGCCAGAATTGCTAGACTGGCCCGGACCAGAGAGAGGGCTTTTTCGATCATGGCTCCCACCCTCTGGAATTCCCTACCTTTTGACCTTCGCCATGCCCCCTCCCTGATGGGGTTCCGCCGAGCCTTGAAGACCTGGCTATTCAGGCAGGCCTATAGTATCTCTGGAGTGGATTAATTTTTATGTTTTTATTAATTGGAAGGTGGCTTTTAGATGATTATTGAATTGTGACCTTTTGGTCTATATATTGTAATTGCTTATACTAATGTATGTCGCCTAGAGTGGCCGTTCATTCGGCCAGATAGGCGACTCACAAATAAAATTTTATTATTTTATTATTATTATTATTGCAGGGGTGGGGAACTTTTTTCAGGCCAAGAGCAATCTTCTTGGGGCCATGTGTCAGTGGTGAGCAGGGAAGAGGCAAAAGTGGGTGAAGCAATGAATGTAAATGTTTCCTTTGTACAGCACTTTGGTTTTTACACAACGTCACACATTCACTCCTCTGTTCTCCATCCAAGGCAAGCAAGAGAAATTATCAGAAATCAAGGGCCCATTCCAGTCAGGCAGAAAGAAAGACACTCGGGGAAGCTATGGGTCCAAATATACTTTGTGCCAGCAGAAAGCAATTCTACTTGTGGAAGCAGCCCTCTCAGTAATGCTGATTCCCTCTTCCTGCACCATTCCGCAGGTCCTTGGGGATGTAGAGGGGGTCCAGTGGGAAGAAGAAACCACAAATTCCACTGAAAAATATATATCAACTCGGGCTCTTGAACAATGCGATTTACTAATTTAAATGAATTAATATTTTGTGTGTGAAAGAGAGAGATGTTAGCTTTGTCAAATTTGTAAGTCTTGCTAAGTCACGCGCCAGCCCCTAGCTCTTTGGAAGTGGCAGCATGGAAATGAAATAAAACAAAACAAAACAATAAAAGTCAGAGGCCTCGTCTGCCCTGTACATTTAAAGCAGTATCATACTGCTTTAAACAGTCATGGCATTCCCTAAAGACTATTGGGACCTGTAGTTTATTAAGGGTTGGAGAGTTGTTAGGAGACCCCTATTCCCATCACGGAGCAACAATTCCCAGAGTAGTTTAACAGTCAACCCCTCTTACCAGGAAACTCTGGGAATTGTAGCTCTCTGAGGGAAATTGGAGTGTCCTAACAACTCTCAACTTCCTTAACAAACCACACTTCCCAGGATTATTTCAGTGAAAACCATAATGGTTAAAATGGTATGATGCTTGAAATGCATAGTGCAGATGGGGCCAGGAATCCAGAGAAGCAGCCATAGAAACATAACCCAAACTCCTGTTGCCCGTAGAAACTCATCCTTACCCTCAAACAGATCTGTGAATGACTGCAAGCAGTCCCCATCTGTGCCACAGAACAGTATAGTAGCCGTAGGGGAATCATGCTAATGGGGGGGGGGGAGAGAGGGAAATATTATCAATATTATTCATTTCTCAGGTGGAAGAGAAAATGAAGCAATTGGACAGATGATTCCAAAAGAGCATTGCATTGAGTGCAGGAGATGAAAATATGGCTGAGACAGCTCTTTTCATTATGAATCTTTTTCTTTTCTTCAAAATTAAATTGCTTATCTTGCCGAGAGGCAGGTTGCCATCCTAGCGCTGGTCCGATTAGGGGACTGGAGACAACGTTGTAGAGTGCAATAAGCAAGGTTTCTGTCAAAGAAGAATGGGAAACTTTAATCTTCTGGGTTTTTTTTAATGATTCCCGCATACTAAGCAAAAGCTATCGACATTCAGAGGTTCTCAACTGCCATCATTTTTTCCTTCATGGCAAAAGCAGCAGGAAAGCACTTCATGATGTTCCACTGATGTCCTGTATTATTATTTATTCAAGGGGGGGGAAACATCATTAAATGCAGAGAAGATCTAGGGAGCTGGACTGTTTAAAATACCCCAGAGAAAGGAATGGGAAACTGAGCGATTCCTACAGCCGTTGATCAGCATGTTAGGCCATAACTCTGCTCTGCAACTTAAAGTAATAATGTCATTTTGAGATCTGATGCTGGAACCCACAGGGAAAGGTGGGCCAGATGTTTCAGGACCAAAGATAGCTCCAAGTGAGCAACTTGTTCCAACAATGGTTGAGCACACTGAGATTTTTTAAACCTGTGCACTCAGAGTACCTCTCCCAGGATCCACCTCCTTGTTACTTATTTTAGATTCTTAGCAGGCCAACCATCTGGCCTGAAGATGAGGATTTGTCTTCTGCCTGTAGCCTCCCCACCTGGTGCTCTCCCTACATTGCTGGACTAGTGAGGTCCTGTGAGAGGCATATGGATCCTCAGGCTGGGGGGACATGGGCATCAAGGTCCATGCTCTGGCCCTACAGGTACAGGTGGTTCTTCTGGGGGCTCCTGCCCATCAGCTTCAGCCTCAGTGGTCTCCTGGTCTCCAGCAGCAGGTTCAGAGCCCTGTACCTGGTGTGAGTCCTTATCTGGAAACTCTGCATCTGAGTCTTGTTTGCTACTGGACTCTGGAGCCATGAAAAACACATTTGAGCTCGATATTTTTTCATTCATCCCCCCCTTTTTTTCTGTGCAAGCTAGACAGATATCCTCTCCATTACAAAGAAAGCCTGGACGCTTTGCCAGATCACATCACTAGGTTAAGGCTATCACAAAGTGCAGCGAGGGGGATTTTTATTGATGCATTTATTGATGTATTTTCGAGTTGCCCTTCTGCAGGACTACTCAGGATACTGAACAGAGATATCTGAAATTAATAGAACTGTATCAAAGATTTCACTTTTACTTTCTTTTTTAAGAAAGACATTCATTGGGTGGACAGGGCAAAATGAAACCCTCCCGAAAGATCATGGATGGCAGTGGCAGGGTGGTGGTGGTAGTAAATTTATCTAACTTTTTTCAGAAGGGCCTGCCATATCCTTTCCTTCACTTTACAGAGTGACCAAGGTTTATCAATTTGTTTTGTAGCTTTAAAAAAATAAAAATATAAAGCACTGTGCTGCTCACAGTGGTGTCACTTCCCGGAATGCTATATAATGCAGCTCCCAAGGCATTCTGGAAAGTGGCTGGTGGGACATGGCACGAGACTTTCTCCCCAGCTTCCAACCAGATGGTAAGGTAGGCGGTGACCCCCTCCTTTAAAAAGCAGCAGAAAATCAGACCAAGCTTTCACAGAAGAATAATTTCAGGAAACCTGGGACGGGGATTTTGGCCCAGATTCAGAGTCTAACTAACACACGCACGCACGCACGCACGCACGCACACATGCACACGAAAAAAGGACAAAATGTTCAAACTGAGCCAGACCAAGTTATACCTGTCCTTGAGACTTGAATAAAGTTCCAGTTCCACTAGTGCTTGAAGTGGGGAGGGCAGGGACAGGGGAGGAAAGTAAAGGGGATGGTTTTGTTTTAATTTAGGCTAGATTCAATTTACCCTCTATACTCATTCATCATCTTTATAACCACATACACTGTTTTCTAACAAGCTTCAATGTATACAGTCTGAAATCATGGTGGTCAATCACTGCCTTGAAAGAAACAGAGTGATGACAAATGAAGTAAAAACCATTAATGTGGCCTAATATTAGGCATGGCATACCTTTCAAAGACCTTTTCCAAATATTCTCATTGTCTGACTGTGTGCACGCTGGCTCAGTTCAAGGGCAGGACAAGATGTGCAGTCCACATGACAAGGACCCTAACCCAACCATTGTGTGACATCATGAAGATGTTTAGGGCTTATTTCTGTTTTCAGCCAGGTCCAGGCCAGAGCTGACTTTAGAGCTGAGAGAGCATGAAGGCACCACGGAAGCAGGAAGCAAATGGATATGGACAGCTTCCTCCTCTAAAGGGTGGGGAACCTTTTTCAGTCTGAGCCCCACGTTCACTTCTGGGCAACCTTCCAGGTGGCTCCAGTGTCATCGGGGCAGTGAATCCACTCTGGGTTTTAGTCTGAACTTTCAAGGAGCTGTCCAAAGTGCTGAAACATATTCCCAGAAAGAATTCAATGCCCCACTGTCATCAGAGCCACCAATCTCCACTGTTTCAGGGGCCACATGGTGGGAAGCGCCAGAGGCAAAAGTAGACAGGGCAACAAATGTCATCTCTAACCTTTGTATACAAAGCTAGCTTCGACACACAAACACACACTTCTCTATTCTCCATCCTGGCAAGAAAAAGTCATGATCACACTTCAAGGACATATCCCAGCCTGGCAGAAACACCCAAGATGGGTCTGGAGCAAGGCTGGTGAGGGGTTTGACCTGGGGAAAGAGGTGGTGGCTGAGGAGGCAGTGAGCATGTGGACAGTCCAAAGGGCCAGATGGAGAAGCCCGGAGGGCCACATGTGGTCCCCAGAACTGAGGTTCCCCACCCCTGCTTTAAAGCGAAAGCCCAGTAGAGGCTGTCTTGGGTTTGGTTTCCTCAGTTGTTGGAGGAGGGAGGGAGAAGAGGAAGCAGTCTTTGCCATAAACAGCTCCAGAAACAGGTCTGGCAGAAGTGGACTTTGGACCCATTTCAATTTCACTGGCTCTCAATGATAGATCTGTTCCATCCTATGTTGTGCATATAGTTTTTAGAAAGAAGGCACAGAAAAATACACATTTTAATTGTACACCTTTTCTACATATTTTCTGCATTCCAAAACTGCATCAGAAAAATCTGTAGAAGTGCATAACCTAATGGGTTGTTGCATTGCAATCTACAAACCAGCTCAGGAGTGTCAGATTGGGTTGGACCACTGTGAAAAGCGGACCAAAATAATTCCTCCTCCATCCCTGGGGTCAAGTGACTTTTAATATTACTGGTGTGACCTTCCAAGATGGTTTCACATCCATGGAAAAGAGGTGGCATGGTTTTAAGTCCACCTAAAAAGTAGTGGGATGCCATCCTGCTTCAAGCACTGAATCCCACATGGCTAGACAATTTCTCCTTCTCTTGCAGAAGCTGACAACTTTGCTTCCTGAGTAATTGGAATGTTCATGAAGATTCCATCCCACACCAACTCAGGCAATCAATGTCAGAGGCTTCTGTCAGGCCCCCGCCTGTGGTCACCACCTTGTCACGGTCCCACCTCAGGGTCCTGCTCTCAAAACAGTTCTCTCACCAGCTCTAACAAAGATCTCACAAGATCCCACTGCTAGGCAGCACCACCAGACACTCCCTGTAAACAATAATGCCTTGAGACTGTGCTTTAGTCTCCTCCTGGCTTATTACTACCTTGTATCTGGGTGCACTTGCAGGACTCAACCCCCCCTGTATCTTTGTGCCTATAAAGATTACAGCCCCGGGTTGCTCTGGATACCTGATGATGTTACACTATCTCTTCACCGCTGCCAACATTGATATTGTTTCCCAGCCTTGGTATATGCCCTGCCCACCCTTCTGGGCTGTGTAAACCCAGCCAAGGATCAGGAGTTTTGGTAAACCAATAAATATTTATTTATATACACAGGGAATAACAAGATTACTAAAAGGTATAATCAACAAGCATATGGTTTCATAAGATGTGTTACTCTTTATGTTTCTAGTCATCAATAACCTGCCTCACTACCCGCTTAATCCAATCCACTCAACAAAAGCCTCCCAAAACCAACCAACCAACAAACTCCTTCCCAACTGTCATCCTCTCATTTATACCTTCAGACACTCAAGCTCTCAGCCAATCATAATACAACACTCATCAACATTCCAACCCATGTACTCCCCCTCTCACTCAGTCCACTTACCTCATTTACTCTAATAAACCCTCACTTACCATATTTACAGTATTATATATACACAGGGACAGCACAGCTTCACCTCCACAGTAAGACAGATAAAAAAGCAACTTGATTTGAAGCAAACATTAGGCAGTGTAGTTGATCCAAGAATGAGGTCAAAATAATTCCCTATATATACTCAATTTTGATGTGGGCTTTATTGATTGACTGATTGATTATGTTGATATCACACCTTTCCTCCAATGAACTGAAGGTGGTGAATATGGTTCTCCCCTCCCCATTTAATCCTCACAACAACCCTGTGAGGTAGGTTAGCTGAGAGACAGTGTCTGGCTCAAGGTCATCCAGTGAGCATCATGGCTGAGTGGGGATTTAAACCCCATTATCCCAGATCATAGTCCAACACCCTAACAATTATACCACACCGTTTCCTCCTAAATGCCCCTCCACACCCCTTAGACCTGTGTGGGAATCCCTGATTTCTTTCCCTTCTTCTTGGAAGTTAGGGCAGTGGGGATGAAAATCCAGGATCTCTTTGTGGTGGAACTCAGTCTATGCTACACATTCTCATCTGAGGTCCCTTCCAGATGACCTGTCTGTTGATCATTAGTCCCACACTTCCCAGTCGATTTTCCTGTCTGCTTATCACAAAAAGCCCAATTTATTTGGGGTGGTAAAGAGGGTATGTTTCTCAAGAGTGCCTAATCCACTTTAAATCTGCAACCTGAATTTGCCAGTATATGATTGAATCCCACCCCAAAATAGCAACAGCCTGGCAGCACCCTGGGACTCTTCTGATCTTTAAACTGATGTTTTTGGTGCCAAGTGAAAACCTATTCTCCCAGCTGGGTGACTGGATAAGAACATAAGAAGAGTCTGCTGGATCAGGCCAGTGGCCCATCTAGTCCAGCATCCTGTTCTCACAGTGGCCAACCAGGATGTCTTTCAACTGTTGCTGTTTTAACTTTGTTGTGGATTTTTACTCTGGTAGCTCAACCTGTGCTTTATTGAAATTGTGTCCATGCATAATAATTGTTCTTTCATCTCTCCCTCCGTACTTGTAGGCTGATGAGCAGTAGAGTGGCCATGTGGCCTACTTTACAGAGGACAGTCCTCTGTTTGAAGGGGTGTTTGGTCCAAATCTGGTCTAAAGATAAAGAACCTTATGAAGGGGGAGGGGAGGCTTGAAGTTGCCCATCAACAGTTAACCCTTGGAAAGCAAAAGTGAGCAGAAAATATTTGCAGATTTCACATTAGTTGGAAAATAAGTGGCAACACTGCAGATGAGGTGATCAACAGAGGCCTTGTTTTGTGGCCTGTCATAATGAAAGGTGCAGTTTTTCCATGTTTGAATGCAAAATATGGATTTTACACAAATACATGTTTTTGTGTGCACTTTTTGCACTCCAGAATTCATTGCAAAATCCTAAAATGTGTAATCCCAGCTGGGAGTTGTCTTCTGATCTGCAAGCAAGTTCAGGAGTGTCAGAATGGATTGGCACACTGCAAAAAGTCTCCCAAACAAATTCCTCCCCCTTCCCTAGTTGGATCTTTTCAGTAATGGTGCCCATGCTGTGAAACACTCTCCTCATGTAGGTTCATATGGCTCCCACATTACAAACTTCCCAACTGTCTGTAAAAATGCTTTTCTTTCATGGGGCTTTTGGTCTGATGCAATTCCCATGGCCCTGGTTTGTATTATTGCTTTCTGCTGTGCCTTCTGTCATGCATGTTTAATGTGTGTAAACCAGCTTTAAAAACATCTTAAAAAGAAGTTCCAACACAGATGCAGACTGGGATAAGACCTCTACTTAAAAGGCTTGTTGAAAGAGGAAAGACAACAGAGATGGCACCTGTCTAATATTTAAGGGGAGGGAATTCCACAGGGTAGGTGCCACAACACTAAAGGTCAGCTTCCTGTGTTTTGCAGAATGGACCTCCTGATAAGATAGTGTCTGCAGGAGGCCCTCACCTGCAGAGCATAGTGATCAACTGAGTATATCAAGGATAAGACGATCTTTCAGGTATGCTGGTCTCAAGCTGCATAGGGCTTTGTACACCAAACAAGGGTTGCCAGGTTTTTGGCCTGAGACTGATCCTGTATCTTTAGGAGATAGGAGAAGAGAAGGTCAGCCAAGTACAGGTGTTCTTGCAACTCTGTAATCAGAAAAACCACAAGGTGGAATTCTCCCTTCCCCCTTCCCAACTTTTAAAGATACAGAAGACCTCTTGGTTGCCAGGCCCAACCTCCAAGAGGTTTTCTGTATCTTTAAAAGTTGGGAAGGGGGAAGGGAGAATTCCACCTTGTGGTTCCCCCCCCCCCATTACAGAGTTGTAAGAACACCTGCACTTGGCTGACTTTCTCTTCTCCTAAAGATACAGGATCAGTCTCAGGCCATGGACCTGGCAACCCTACTCCAAACCCAGAACCTTGAACTTGGTCTGGTAGCTAATGGACAGCCAGTACAATTCTTTCAGCAGTGGAGTGACATGTTGACAATACCCTGCCCCAGTGAGTAGTCGTGCCACCGTGTTTTGCACCAGCTGCAGTTTCCAAACCAACCTCAAGGGCAGACAATAGGGCAGACAATATTGAGCTAGAACAATGTTCTGATTCAGTGTAAGGCAGTCTCTCATGTTTCCTATTCTCCATTAATAAATCTAATGGTTGGCATCCAAAGTACTCCATCTAAGGCCCTGGGACTTTGCCAATTTTTATTTACAGCTATTATCCCTCTGGCTATAACACTAGTGTGTCCCCTGAACCTTACTTGTGGTGGAGGAGCATCAAGTCATGGGGAAGAGGAGCCCCAAAGCTCCTAATTCACATGAACAAGCAGCATAATACCTCTCTTAATCCCAAATGCTTCCATGTGGTACATAGCGGGACATAAACATACAACTGCTCTTGCATCATTTTTTGGATGATGACTTATTTTTAGCTCCCCTCCCTTCCTGATTATGTTTCTCAGAGAGGCAAGAAGAAATGTAGGTTGATGGATCACATCAGCTTTGTGGTGGGATCCATATTTCACACCAACAGCTTGTCCTTCTGATGATGCTCCTAGTCAGATGAATACCAGGGCTTTTTAGCAAACACTTCTTTCCTAGCTCTGATTCAACTTATAAAGGAAGTCTGTTTTTTGCTAATAAGGATGGTTCTAGGGCATGGGATTGTGGGGGAAGCATCTTGCCTGAATTGGGGCCAGAATTGTGAGACTGTCAGTTCTCACAGATGAATCCAGTTAATTAAGCAGTGAGTGAGAGCACCTTCTTATCTGGTATCTCAAGGCTGCAGGCCTGGGAAGGTCTGAGAAACTGCATGGCCATTAAGTGTGAAAGCTCTAGAAGATTTCATCATCAGGAAGCCCTCTTATTATCTAATTAACTCCTAGCTGTTGCTGAGCTTTTTCTCATAAAAATAGAGTTGAGAGTATGGCCTGTTACTCAAGGTTTTGGTTTGATGCTAATGCTTAAGGGTCAATGCTTGAGGCTGCTTCCTGACGTTGGGGGTCTATCTTCCTAATGCTATCCAGGCCATACATTTTTGAGCAGATGTAGAACCATGAGGTCTTCCTATAGTTTATGAGTATAGAATAAGTTAGACAGATGCGTTATTTTTGTCCTGTGATTGAACTCTCTGTATTTTACCTAATGTGCTGAGTGTTTGGTTTAAGGAATTATCCTGTTGCTATGTTTTTTGCACTTACAATTTTATTTTAATAAAGACTACCTCTTATTTGCCAGTGTGTGTTCATTGCAGGGGAATTTTGGCCCTGAATCCAGCACCTTGGCCATTTAGCTACAAGCTACTGTATAATTAGGTCTTTTTGCTTTAGGCTTCAGGACAAGGAGTGCAGTTTGGTTTCTGTTCCTTGGAATCCTTGGCAGGTCTATTGTTCTGACACTACAGGAAACCCAAAATGGGAGACCTGGTTCAGGGATGGTGGCAGTCTACTTACCTTACATGGTTGGTGTTTGGCTTAACTCAACCCTGGTAAGGGAGTCACGGGTTGTTCCTGGCGAGGATCAATTGCCCTAGAGTTGGGGGTTGACGCTGGCAGTTCTTTATAGAACCATTGACTGAAATCCAAGTGGCTTCAAAGAAATCTAGTCGGAGGAAATTAGGGAATAGAGATGGGTAGATCTCATCCCCAGATCCATTCCAGAAATAATCCAGAGCAAATGCATTAATTTCACCAAGGTGTGCTGGATGCCTGGTTGGACTCTGAATTGTGTCCTTGGTCTTGGCACCTTGGTCAATGTGGCACTTGCCATGCCAAGGCCTGAAGGTCAAAGTTCCTTCTCTGCCCTTCATGGAATCAATGGGGTCCTCATAGCCCTCACCTGATTTACTGTATTTACAAGAGCTACAAAGAAGGCTGATAGGTAAAGACAGCCTTCAGCTCTGGAGATTGCTACACATGCATGGTGTATTTAGGGAAACTCAGCACTATGGGAGCTCTTCCCAGCCATGTCTGCTAACCAGGAATGTAATATGGTTGGCTTTTCATTGGCTGCCTTGGATTCATAAGGTTGTATCCACTAACTTAGGCCCATTAATTTCAATGGGACTACTCTGAATAGAACTTAGTTGACTATTGCCCATGGACTCCAGCTTCATTTCATTCTCTGCAAAGGGAAATTGGGAGACTAATCACCAATTGTCCTGTCTTGACCTCAAGTGGGGGGGGCATGGGGTGTGATGGATTCCTCAAGGTGGTTTAATCAGCCAGTCTAGTAACAGGTAGTGTCAAGCTGGAGTTGCAGGACTTTGGATAGTTGCAACGAGGTGCAGAACTCAACTGAAGAGTGAAGATCCTTCAATGGGAAGTCCTCTCCCTACAGAGTAGCACCCCAGCTCCTCTCAGCTCCCAGTTTGTACATTGCAAGCATTGGTGAACAAGCACTGTGAAGCATGAAGCCTCTATTATGAAGAGGACCAGTTCTTCAAGGAACTCTGGCTGAAAAGGTGCTGCCTCCATAATGGGCATTGCTGTCCAACAACTTCTGGGGAGCTACAGGTTAGCTCCTCCTAGATTAGATAAAGTCATGAAGGGTAGCTCTGTCCATTGCTCCATTGACCACTGAGCTGATGGAGTGAGTTTGTCCAGTGGAACCTCTATTCACAGATGTTGGGATACTGCTGACAACCAGATATTGGGGGATAAAGAAAAAAGGATGACAGTAATCTTCATCCCCTGCTTGTAAACACCCAGAGGTATCTGGGGCTGTTAGGAAAAGACAATTGGATTAGATCAGGTCTGCGTAATCTGTGGCCCTCCAGATAGAGTTGGATTCCAACTCCTACCGCCCCAGAAAGCATGACTAATGGTCAGGGATGGTGGAAAGTGCACTACAGCAACATCTAAAGGGCCACAGGCTCCCTAGCCCTGGATTAGATGGATGTTGGTTTAATCTAGCAAGTTCTAGTAGTTCTTTTGCTGTTGTTGCACTGGGACATCACCAAAGAGGCACTCTGGCCCTGGGTAGTCATTCTCCCCCCCCCCACCCCTGTGTGATTAAAATCACATGGAGGAAAGAGTAGAGATGAACCCACTGGCCCTCCCCTTGCTGCACATCCCCATTGCCATTCATGCACTCCCCCATATGTGTGTGTGTGTGTGAACGTCTGCAATGGAGAGTCTGTTCTACTTAAGCAGGCTCTCCATTGAATTTAGAATCCTGACCTTCCAGTGTTCTAACACACACAGGAGCCATATTTGTTTATTTAAGGCATTTAAGTATATACTGCTTTTCAGGTGGACCTCACAAAGCGGTTTACATTTATTTATATATTGCTATTCATTAACAAACAAAACAAAAGGGTTTACAACATATATAAACACAGAACAAACAATATAAACATTTAAAATCAGAAATCAATTAACTAACTGTTGTAGAAAGATATTTTTATGTATGTACGTATGTATTTCGTTAGTCAGTCGCCTCATACCCAATGGTTTTTAGGCAACTTACAACACATTTTCAAAACATACAGTATAAAATGAATTTTAAAACATACAATATACAAAATTTAAAATGCAAACAAATTGTCACAATTGCCTGCATAAGCCTGGTGACATAGAGAAGTTTTCAGCAGGAATTTAAAAATCAGAATAGAAGCTGCTTGCTAAATCTCTATTGGAAGAACATTCCACAGGGCTGGGCTGATGATATTAAAGGCTTGAGTTTTTGTTGTCAGATAGACTTCACCAACTCGGGGGATGTCCAATAATGTTCTGGCAGATGATGTCAGTGATCGAGCTGGGATATAAGGGTTCAGGTGGTCCCTAAGATTCAGAGCTTTGCAAATTAATGCAAGGACCTTGAACTTGGCTCAGGGTGCTTTCACATTGCACTTTATTCCATTATTCTGACGATTTCTTACCTGGTAATTTGCGCATTATATTTGAGCTTTCACACAACACACCGGGTAGCTCCGGAATTCTGGTGGAATGTAGTGCAAGTGTAGCACTAATTTCCACAATAAATGATACCAGAAATAATCCGTTAACTAGGCTGGGAACCCAGAATATCACAGGAGTGTTTCGCTAGCTGCTGCCACTCACGTGACAGGCATCCCAGCATGCAGTGCGTTCTCACCCTTTAGTTGTGCAGGTTTGGTGTTTTTTTTGTTGTCTGACGAACATTGTACTGGTATGCGGGCATCGGCGCAGATAGCAGCAGCATTTCCCACACTCACTCGTCTTGTTACAGCTAAAACAATTTTAAAAGTCAGATCCTAAAGGGAGAGGGCTTGCATGGCAATGGGACAAGCTCTTAGACCTTCTACACAGTGGGGAACAGTGTGCATGGGTGAGGGACGAAAACAAGCCGTGTGAAAGACAGTTGGGCGAAATGCCGCTATATCGGCTGGAAAAGTACTGTTCCTTATCGCAAGAGGTACTGCAGTGTGAAAGGGATTTTAGAAATCGGGACAAAAGCGCTACCTTTTTATTCTGTTAAACTAGTGCTATTAGCCCCATGTGTGAAAGCAGCCCCAGTAGTGGATGGGCAGCCAGTGCAGATGTTTGAAGATGGTATCACATGTTGTCTGTCATGTGCTGGCATCAGCAGTCTGGCTGCCACATTCCGCAGGAGCTTCAAGTAGAAAAGGATCCCCATTGCAGGCATTTCAGCATCCAATATGTGGGAGACTGCCGCAACAGTGACAGAGAAGTGTGCGAGGGTCCCAACAGATTTGTCCCTGCTCTCTTCCTCACATGACGGTCACCTCATGACAGGGAGGAAAGACTGAATAAAGCTTCTGTTGCGAGTATTCAGTCCAAACTGACAAGGGCCTTATAAATAAGTTCTTTTTCAAAAATCTTAATTATCGTGGCAGTTGGGAGCAAGGGGAGAACTGAGGTGAAGATGCACACATGATGTTCCCATTTTAAAAGCAAAATGTTGAGTAACAAATCTGTGTTTACTGCTAAACCAAATAAAAGCGATTGATTAGAGAAATGTAATTCAATACTTTTTGGAGTTGTCTTCCATGGCAACAGTACTATTAAATCAATATCTCCAGCTGAAAAGAGATCTGAAGTCAATTTGGAGCTGTTTGTCGTGATCTATGGGACAGAAAGTGCCTTAAAGCTCCACCTGAAACACTGGAGTCAAATGAGTGATTTGCAGCTAATAACTTTATCTGTGTTTTGCCATCTTCCTGGGGATGCTTTGTGAATAAGAACATAAGAAGAGCCCAGCTGGATCAGGCCAAAGGCCCACCTCACCCAGCATCCTGTCCTTACAGTGGCCAACCAGATGCCTATGAGAATCCCACAACCAGGACCTGAGCGCAACAGCACCCTCCCCACTTGCGAGCCCCAGCATCTGGGATTCAGAGACATACTGCCTCTGATACTGGAGGTAGAACATAGCCATGATGATGAGTAGCCATCAATGTTTACTCACTATTTGAATCCTATTGTTTCAACTGAATTATTTTTTCATGGTGGGTGGAAGATCATAGCAGATAGTTGTACTACTTGGTGTCAGATCAGTTTCTAATAGGGATGATATCACCAAGCACAGAACAGATGCTTGCAAAATGTGCTATGTGTGGCACATTATGTTATAGCTGATGCATGAGCATTCATGTTTTTGCAGTACAAGAATGGAAGGTTCATTCAGGTAAGTGTCTGAGCTGGCCTATTGAATGGAGAAATTTTTGATAGTGGTTTTTCATGTAGACCACTGTTCTTCCACCTTGGGTCTCCAGATGTCATTGGACTACAACCCCCCATCATCTCCAGACAGCATGGTCAATGGTCAGGGATGATGGGGGTGGTAGTCCATCAACATCTGGGGACCCATGGTTGAAGGGCACCAATGCAGATGCTTGGATATCTCACAGATAAGTGGTGAGATTGCAGATTGCCACCTTTCAGAATGCCTAGAAATGTCAGGTACGTCCAGATCTCATTAATTTATGGGACGAGGTCCAGCCGACGAAGGTGGGACGGATTTTCAACAGCAAGCTCTATCTGTTAAAGCGAACGTTCATCTTATCTTCTAAGAGAGAACGCACTAACAGGCAAGCACCCTTCTTTCTATATTTTTCTTTTACTTGACTTAAATTGTTGCTGTTTAAAAGAGATTTGCCAGATTGATCGGTTTTTGACATCTCACTGGGGAGCCATAACTTCTCTCTGCTACGCACTAATTAATAGCTTATCTCTGTTTTTGTTGCAAAAAGCTGTCCTGGATTTGCATTCTAAAGATATACACAGAAGAGGGATTTCTATTCCAGATTTTTATTTTGAAAAATATTATACTGTTTTGAGACTACTCTCTTTTTGGTCTATTTTATTTTGACGAATCTGTTTCTTGACGATTGCCATTAATTGTTTCGTTCCTGGGAACTGCATTTTGTTTACTTAACTATGGAGAGATAAGGCTGTCTGCTCTGTTTATACTGTGATGTCACCAAGTTTGGAGTATTAACCCAATTGTTGCTGAAATAAGAAGTGGTTTTCCTATATTTTTCTTTTAAAATGGCAATTAAGAAAGTGGCTGAGAATCTGGAAATAACTATGTTTCAGAAAATAATGGATGAGATTGAGATAATGAAAATTGATTTGAGTAAAATGAAGCAGGAGATTAAAGATATAAGGGTCCCTGTGAGAGAGGTGACCCTGGAAGGGGTCCCTGTGAGAGAGGAGACCCCGGAGATTGGAACAGGGGTCCCTGTGAGAGAGGTGACCCTGGAGACTGGAACAGGGGTCCCTGTGAGAGAGGAGATCCCGGAGATTGGAACAAACGTGGAACAGGAACAAGATTTGGAGTCTATGGACTTCAGAAATAAAATCTATTGTTTGGAACTCAATGTTATCTCTGAAGAAATTAATGAAGATTCTAGAGATAAAGTTATCAATGGCATGGATAATCTTCTGGACTGGAATGATGTGATGGAGCCCAATATAGAGAAAATCTATGGAATTAACTGCAGCCATGTGACAATGGAAAAACTTTTAAGAGATGACCCAGTGTATTTTGAAAAAAAGAACAGAGATATGATTTTACAGCAGTATTTCAGCAACCTATTCAGAATGGATGGCAAGAAAATATTTGGGATAGAGGTAATTCCCATCAGACTCTTACTATATGACTATGGCTTTGACAGCAAGATTATTATGGAATACTGATAATGGAAGATTGGATATTGAAATTACTGGACTTAACAAGACTACTGAAGATGGAAGACGGAAAATGGAACTAATAGAGATAATAGAACAATGGCTACTGAAATTACTGAACCTAACAGATTCTGATGTGATGGATTAATTGAAATGTTTATTTTGACTATGGTTATGACAATAAGATTATCATAATTAGTAATGAGATGGATTAATCGATATGCTTATCTGGAAAAAAAAAATTGATAGATATATTTCTTAAAGAATTGAAACCTCTCTTTGACTTTTTGTGGAAAGAATAAAGTAATGTATATGAGATTTGATGATTAAGTAAGATAACTACTGGAGGAAAGTGATTTTATAATATGACTTAAGAGACAGGATTGTTATATATTATAGACTTATAACTGATTTGATCTTTGACAAATGGGAAGTCAATATTTTACTCTTTATTTTTTATTTTTGTTTTTTTTTTCTTTTTTTCTTTTTGTTTAACTATTTTTGATTTTGTTTTTTGTCTTTGAATGTTTTATGATTTTGTCTTGTATGTTTTATGAAAATCTGAATAAAAATTATTGAAAAAAAAAAAAAATGTCAGGTACGTCATTTTGGCTGCAATTAGGGATAAGAGAGGAATTCATTCAGTCCACTTTTTGCAGCAGAGCAACCTGACTCAACATTCCTGAATTTCCTTGTGGATTGAAATGCAGTTATCAGTTAAATTACACACTTCTCTGGATTTTGTGATGCAGTTTTGGTTCCAAAAATGTGCAGAAAAGATGTATACTGGGTTCAATTCAACTAAGTTTTCTCAGTGTAGATGCACTAAAATTAATGAACCTAAGTTAGTCATGTCTATTAACTAAATGGGTCTATTCTGAGTAGGACTAACTTTGAATTTTTACGTTTTTAGAAATGCATATATTGGGGGGAGGATGCATAAAAAAACATTGGAAAAGGACAGGCAGGGTGCAACCCTGCTATTCTTACTTGATCTCTCAGTGGCTTTTGATACTATTGACCATACTATTCATCTGAGCCAACTTGATGAGATGGGTATCGGAGGCATTGCTTTAAGGTGGTTCCAATCCTACCTCCAGAGTAGTTTCTCAGAGAATAGCATTGTGTGGTTGTCTTTTGCCCCCCTTGCAGTTGTGCTATGGGATGCTGCAGGGTACCATCTTGTCCCCCATGCTGTTTAACATCTATATGATGCCCTTCGGAGTGTTCATCAGGAGAATCGGGGCAAGGTGTCAGCAGTATGCTGATGATACCCAGCTCTATTTCTCTGTAACATCTGAATCGGGAAAGGCCGTGCAAACCCTGGACCAGTGCCTGAACTCTGGATGAGGGCCAATAAACTGAGTCTGCAACCTAGCAAGATGGAAGTGCTGTTGGTTGGTAATTCCCAAGTTTGGATAACTGGTGAACTGCCTGCTTTGGATGGGGTTGTATTCCCTCTGAAAGAGCAGGTTTGTAGTCTGGGGTGTTCCTGGATCCATCTTTGTAACCAGAGGCCCAGTTGACTTCAGTGGCTAGAAGTGCCTTTCACCAGCTGTGGCCATTTCTGGACTGGGATAGCCTAACCACTGTTGTCCATGCACTGGCAACCTCCAGGCTGGATTACTGTAATGCACTTTATATGGGGCTGCTCTTGAGGTTGGTCCGGAAGCTGCAGCTGGTGCAAAACATGGTGGCACAACTGCTCACTGTGGCAGGGTATCGCCAACATGTCACCCCACTGCTGAAAGAATTGCACTGGCTGCCCATTGGCTACTGGGCCATTTTTGAGGTTCTGGTTTTGGTGTAAAAAACCCTATATAGCTTGGGACCAGGATCATCTTATCCCCAGTTGATAACTACGCTCTGCCTCCATCTTGGAGGAGGTCAGTTCTGCACAATATAGGAAGCGGACCTTTATGTAGTGGCACCTGCCATTTTGAATTCCCTCTCCTTAAATATTAGACAGACACCATCTCTGTTATCTTTTTGGTGCCTACTGAACACCTTCCTCTTTCAATAAGCCTTTTGTGTAGAGACCTTATCCCAGTTTGCATCTGTGTTGGAATTGCTGTTTAGGATGTATTTAAAGCTGTTTGTTTAAAGATGTTTTGTTTTAATATATTTTAAAGTCTTTTGTTTTTAAGATGTTTTTGAGTGTTTTTAATGTTTTTGTTTGACTCCCTGGGCTCCTTCTGGGAGGAAGGGTGGGACAGAAATTTAATAAATAAATAAAATAAAAATGCATACAATAGAGATTTTTTCTGAAAATCTGTAAAAGGAGGGGATGGAATAAACCTATGAAACTGATACAGAACAGACTTAGGGAATTTGAAATGTTCCAATGCTGTTCTTGACATTAAAAAACAGTTTTTAAAATATGTCTTGAAGTGCTCATTTTAAAAACGTTTAGAAATGCACATTTTCAGAGAAAATCATTTTAAAATATGTATTCAAGTGCAAATGTGATGTAATGATGTGTGAACACATGCAAAAGTGACACAGACCAAAAATAGACTGATTCACCCATATGTAACTTCAATGGGACCTTTAACTGGGAAAATGCACAGCAGGCTTCTCTCACCTGTTGCCCAAAACATCTGGATTACAACTCCCATCTTTCAGCACCATTGTCTATCCTGGTTGAGGCTGTTGGGAGTTGTAGTCCGAAACATATGGAGTGCACCAGGTTGGGGAAGGCTAATGTATGCCATGCAAGGCAAGAAGACTTTCAAGTTGTCCCTAATCTTCTTGAATACCCCATGCAGAATAATATTCCTTGGAGGGGCTATGAGGGTTGGTGGTGGGTCCTTTCCCAGTCAAAGGAGTCTGGCAAGTATCTCACTTCACCACCAACCCTAGAAAAGACAAGATGTGTTTGTGGGCTTAGCAGTGCATTACACAAAACCAACAGGGCCTCGAAACAAAGCCCTATGAGGAGAAACTGAAAGAACTGGGCATGTTTAGCCTTGAGAAGAGTGAGGGGAGATATAACACTCTTCAAGTACTTGAAAAGTTGCTACGCAGAGGAGGGCCGGGATCTCTTCTCGATCATCCCAGTGGGCAAAAGACAGAATAGCAGGCTCAAGTTACAGGAAGCCATATTTTGGCTGAACATCAGGAAAAAACTTCTTAACTGTTGGAGCAGTACGACAATGGAACCAATGACCTGGGGTGGGTGGGCTCTCCAATGCTGGGGGCATTCAAGAGGCAGCTGGACAGCCACCTGTTGGGTATGCTTCAAGTTCAATTCCTGCATTGAGCAGGGGGTTGGACTCCATGGCCTTATAGGTCCCTTCCAATTCTATGATTCTATCAGCAGTCCAATTTGTAGTGGTCCTCTCATTCTCTTGATCTCCTCACTTGAAAACATCCAATGAGGCACTTTCAAACGCTGGCCAGGAATTTGGCACTTGAATGCAAAGTTGTTAGCAGTAATAAGAAGTGACAAGAGAGCACAGAGATTTTTTATTCTATCCTCCACCCACAACCTTATTAGCTAAATGCAATAAATTGGACTGGCGGTTTTTCAGCCGCCTAAGGAATGTCCTAGTCTTGTTTGCATACCCTAGACTTTAAGTGGAACCTTTAATTAAAAAACAGAGATGTCACATCCTGTTTAAGTGATGCAAGGATTTTTTTTATCCCCACTCCCAGAAAGTTTTGAAACCTCCAGCCAGCAATTAGTAATTAAGCACATTCAATGGAGAGTTGTTTGTGCTTATCTAAAAGTGACAGGTGCTTACTTCGCCTGTCTGATGATCACAATGACCTTTTGTCCGTGTATGAACTTTACAAAAATGGCCCTCCAGGCATCTCTGCCTGGCCCTCAGAACACTCCCCCAGGGTACAGCTCCTCTTCCCAGGCTGCATACCCCACTAGCCCTGCTTCACAGCTGCAAATGCTCTTGCTTGCCTAGAATGCGACCACAGACTCGGATAATGCCTGTTGCTTATGTCTGCATGGAGGAGGGAGAGGGGTGTGTCTGTAGAAAGCAGCCTGCTGTACAAAGGTGAAATTCATTTTTGTTGCTCTGCCCACTTTTGCTTCTGGGACTGCCCAGCACTGGCATGTGCTCCCTGGAAGGATGCCCTGAAAGGAACATGGCAGAATCAGAGGTATGTCACACACTCTCTCCCAATCCTTTTTTACCTACTTGTAACTCTTCTCTTCTGAGAAATGCCATACGTCCCAGGTGGATTTAGAAAGGAAAGAAGCACCAGAGATCATATCGCAAACATACGTTGGATAATGGAATGGACCAAAGAATTTCAGAAGAAAATCACCCTGTGCTTTATAGATTACAGCAAAGCCTTTGACTGTGTAGATCATGAAAAACTATGGAATGCTTTAAAAGAAATGAGGGTGCCACAGCATCTGAGTGTCCTGATGCGCAACCTATACTCTGCACAAGAGGCTACTGAAAGGACAAAATATGGAGAAACTGACTGGTTCCGAATTGGAAAGGGTGTGAGACAGGGGTGTATTTTATCACCCTATTTAATCTATACACAGAACATATCATACGGAAAGCAGGATTGGACCAAGATGAAGGAGGTATGAAAACTGGAGGAAGAAATATCAATAATTTAAGATATGCAGACGATACCATACTACTAGCAGAAACTAGTAATGATTTGAAATGAATGCTGATGAAAGTTAAAGAGGAAAGCACAAAAGCAGGACTACAGCTGAATGTCAAAAACACTAAAGTAATGACAACAGAAGATTTATGTAACATTAAAGTTGACGAGGACAAGGATTATCAATACTTTGGCACAGTCATTAACCAAAATGGAGACAATAGTCAAGAAATCAAAAGAAGGCTAGGACTGGGGAGGGCAGCTGTGAGAGAACTAGAAAAGGTCCTCAAATGCAAAGATGTATCACTGAACACTAAAGTCAGGATCATTCAGACCATGGTATTCCTGATCTCTATGTATGGAAGTGAAAGTTAGACAGTGAAAAAAGCGGATAAGAGAAAAATCAATTCATTTGAAATGTGGTGTTGGAGGAGAGCTTTGCGCATACCATGGACTGTGAAAAAGACAAAGAATTGGGTATTAGAACAAATTAAACCAGAACTATCACTAGAAGCTAAAATGATGAAACTGAGGTTATCCTACTTTGGACACATCATGAGAAGACCTGATTCACTAGAAAAGACCATAATGCTGGGAAAAACAGAAGGGAGTAGAAAAAGAGGAAGACCAAACAAGAGATGGATTGATTCCATAAAGGAAGTCACAGACCTGAACTTACAAGATCTGAACAGGGTGGTTCACGACAGATGCTCTTGGAGGTCGCTGATTCATAGGGTCACCATAAGTCCTAATCGATTTGAAGGCACAGAACAACAAGCTGAAAATAGTCCCCCCTTTCTTTTGACCTTCAAGGTGGTGGTGCCTAAATGGAGATAACCTTTCATTGGTTATAACTCTTTTCTTGGAATGGCATTTTAGGATCTTGCCACCCCTTCCTTCCGAAAATTAGAGATTCAACAACAAGAACAACAAAAAATACATTGACAGCAAGCAGTCAGATGGGCATTTTAGCTGCAACCAAGCTGGTGGAGGGAAATCACTCCAGCTTTGTTTCAGACACTTGCAGACGCCTTGCCGTTCATTCAGCAGTGCATGAAGAGCCATTTTCATCATAGCAGGGGCTCCTGATGGAATGTGTTGCTGTGGAATAGCTGGGCTCATTTCATCCAGTGGCATTAATGCAGAGAGGCTTTTTGAGTGGGTGTCTGGGGGGGGGTGTCTGCCTGCAGGCAATTGGGAAGAATGGAGGTAGGAAACAGGCAGAGGCTGTTAGTATGAGCCTCCACAATGATCAGACTAAGGAACTGAGCCAAAGTCGGTGCCTTTATAGTACCAGGTGAGCTGCTATTGGCCCCTTGTGTCACCTGACTACTGCTGAGCAATATTTCCCATTGGGCCATCCGCAATGACAGGAATGAAGCATATCAGAGAGCCAGCCAGCATCTCCTTACTCAGGAGCTAATCCCACTGAGTTAAGTGGGGATTTACTCTCTGGCAATTGGTAGGGCTATGCATAGAGCCCCCCATTTGCCCTGGAATCCCAATCCACCCACCCCCCAAAATCAGGCCACCCTGCCCTGGTTCCTGTCCCAAATTAGTTCAGGGGCAGAGCTAAAGTTTAATTTAGTTTTTTTAAGTAATTCAAATATGGGTGGGAAGGGGCAGAGGAAGGAGATGTCGCATCTCCTCCCCACTCCCACCCCAACCAAGAGCAGGGTCAGCTCAATTATTTGTTATTTATTTATTTATTGCATTTATATCCCACTTTTTCTCCAAGGAGTTCAAAGTGGTGTACATAGTTCTCCCTCTCCTAATTTAATCCTCACAACAACCCTGTCAGGTAGGTTAGGCTGAGAAGCAGTGACTGACCCATGGTCACCCAGTGACCTTCATGGTTGAATGGGAATTTGAACCCTGGTCTCCCAGGTCCTAGTCCAACACTCTAACCACTACACCACGCTGAAGCAGCAGGGTGTTCCTTCACAAGTGGTTTCTCTGGGAGAAGGTGTGCTTGCAAAGGGGCACCCTGCTGTCCATGCAGGATCAATGCCTCTTAACAGCTGTTTTCCTGCTCGATGCCTACTTCTCATTCCTGCCTGATGCGCTGTCTCGTGACAGCCCCAGATGGCTCTGGGCCACCTGACCCAATCCACAACGATCCATGGCTGTCTCAAGCCAACTTGGCAAATGCTTGGGTCTGAATCAGCCTGATTTAGTTTGGCCTTGTCTTTAAAGGTGAAAACCTTGGCTTTAAAGGCTTTAAAGGTTAAAAGCATCATTCCAAATTGGACGTAGAAATACACTGGGAACTAATGAAGCTGGTGCAGAAATGGTGTCACACAATCTGGCCATCTAGTATAGCAACGTGAGAAGAGCCTGCTAGAGCAGGCCACTGTCCCATGTAGTCCAACATCCTGTTCTCACAGTGGCCAACCACATGCCCATGGGAAGCCCACAAGTGGACCTAAGCACAAGAGCACTCTCCCCTCCTGTGGTTTCCAGCAACTGGTATTCAGAAGTATCCTGTCTCTGACCGTGGACATAGCCCGCAACAGCCCTCAAGTGATTCCATTTCTCCAAACCAGCTGAATTTTCCAAACCATCTTTCAAAGCACCCCCACGTGGAGCTCATTGCAGCAGCCAAACCTGGATGTGACTAGAGCACAGATGACTGTAGCCAAGTCAATTCTCTCCCTTATGTAAAAGCCCCTATATTTCCTATTATGTAGTGTGTCTAATGGCCCCAAACTACAGATGAAAAACTGCCAGTTACTCTTGGGAGATGTTTAGCAGATGCACTATACAACTTTGGATGGCTTTTACCCCCTTTATTTTAAACATACTCAAAGGAACGGAAGGATGCACCTCACCCTGATCATATAGTTACACAATAACAAGCACTCCTGATTGCCTTCAGATTATCCTGATGGCACTTATTAGAGTCGCTTTCTTTACGTTTTCCTCCATTTCACTCTGAGAGAGAAAAATCAATCTCCTTTCTCTTTCTTTGACAAAAGATACTTCTGTACAGGGACAGAGCCGGTCCTTCCCAAGTAGTTAAAGTGCTTAGGAAGAGGACAAAAAATAGCAATTAGCCTCACAGTTTCTTCTCAACCCCCCCCCATTATTTTCTTAATCTGGAAGGCACTGGCTTGTGGCGTGAATGCACCATGGGCTTAGTGCAACTCTCATACACATTGATTTTCTGTCCTTCGTCCCAGAAAAAGAAGACGGAAGAAAAGCATTATGGATGGTACTTCTGCACGGATACTACTATGACCTCTGACCCCACTGCTGGTGAGAGGATGGCTCATTTAAGAAAGAAACATTGCATTTCCTAAAGGCAGGTTTTAGCACAATACACTATGTAGAAAGCAGCATCTAGGGCAACAGGGTCTAGCATGTGATTTTAGCTTCACCAAAGGAACATTTGCAACTTGTCTCTTATTCACAGTTCAGCCAACATTGGTCTTTGTATATAGCGTTTGGTATCACTTGCTTTCTTGAAACCTCCAGATTTGTGTTATCCTATACAAGTTGTTTTCAATCTGTTTTCCTGGGACATCCGGGGTTCCTCAGAGATTCCAATGGGAAGATCACAAGTGGTGAGCACCTTCCATGAGACACACCTGGCTTATCAAGGCCTCGATCTGACCTTACAATCTGCCAGATACGTATTTATTCTTATTTCTTTGAAAGATTTTTTAGAGCACTTAAGGGTAAGCCTCACAAAGCAGTTTATGATTCACTCATAGGCAAAAAACCTTGCGGTTTAAGAACATACCTATAGCCCACAGATATTTCTATCAAACTTTAAAAAGAAGGGAAATTGGACAGCTCTAGTGAATGCACCAGGGGAGCAGGAGACCTGACCTCCTCTCTGAGATATTGGACTGCCCTACAAATTTGTCAAAATGCAAACACAATTTGGGTTGGTCTTTCACAGTCCAATCCACTTCTTGTGTAGCTTGGAAGAATTTGGTAACATGTGCCTCTGAGAGGCAGTGACTGGCCCAAGGTCACCCAGTGAGCTTCATGGCTGTGTGGGGATTCAAACCTTGGTCTCCCAGGTCGTAGTCCAACACTGACCTGGAGGAGAGCCAGGGAAGGGAGGAGGAAGGGAGGATATTGGGTGGGTGGGCACTGGGCAGAGGGGAAGCCCCTTTCCTTTCCAAAAGGAAAACTTTGTGAACAGTTCATTGCTTTTCAGCCTTTCCCCCACCTTTTTATTCTACAGCAGGCACATGTAGCCTCCCACCCAAATTTAAACCAAAGCTGTCCCTGGCCACATCAACACCAGGCCTTTATTTCACTTGGGACAGCCATGGCTTCTCTCAAAGAATCCTGGGAAGTGTAGTTAGTGAAGGGTCCTGAGAGTTGCTAGGAGAGTCCCTGTTCGCCTCACAGACCTTCAATCAGACTGGCTGACTATTAAACCAGTCTGGCCACTGGAGCTCAGTGGAATAGGAGTCTCCTCTCACCACCCTTCACAAACTACACTTCCCAGGATTCTTTGAGGGAAGCCATGACTGTCTCACATGAAATCAAAGTCTGGTGTGGTTGTGGCCCCTGATTAACCAAGCGAAGCAGCTGTGAGTCTGGCTTTTAGAACACTGACAGTTGGTTCTTACTGAGCATGCCTGACATCATTCAGTTCAATGGAAAATTTATTAAATTAATTAAAAATCAGCTAGGCATATTTTTAACAGCAGACTGTTAAACCACTGGTCACTGGAGCTCTGTCAGGGGAATAGGAGTCTCTTCTCAGCACCCTGAGCATGCGCAGCCTTATCACTGACTTCAATGCTAAATTTCTTAAATTAATTAAAAATCAGCCAAGCATTTTTTTAAACTTTTTTTAACTTTTAAACTGCAGAAGATGGAGGTCGGAGTATGGGGCAAGGTCAGTAATAGGATTACAGGTACTCTGTGAACATGGCTGATTTTTAATGAATTTCAACAGATTTTGAGAACTCTGACAGAAAAAAGTCCAAAATGGCTCTGGGGTTCTTTTTCTCCCCTTTTAAACTTTGGACACCCTATTCTCTCTGACTGTTTTGTGTATCGCCATGAAAATTGAGAGGGTTGTTAAGCATGTGTTTCTGAGTTCAGGACTATAAGTTTTGCAAGGTTTTGTTTTGAAATGAGCTTATGGGAAGCATCAGAATACCATGGCGGTATTTTCAGTTTAACAATGTGAAAAATCCATGCTGGCTATAGTATATAGCCACTCTTGTGGCTGTATAATTTATTATGAGAAAATGAGCCCAAGTCTGAGTGCTTAAAGGAGCATCTTCTCCTAGATCTTCTGACCTGAGCTTTAAAAACACGAGAAGAAAGCTGTTGGATCACATCAAAGGACTATCATGGTGGCCAACCAGATGCCTATAGGAAGTCCATAAATGGGACCTGAGTGCAACAGCTTGTGATTCCCAACAACTGGTGTTCAAGAGACACACTACCTCCGATAGTAGAATTCATGGCAAGTAGCCTCTGATAGTCTTAGCCTCCAAGAATTTGTCTAATCCTCTTTGAAAGCCATGCAAGTTAGTGGCCATTACTACGTTATGTTGGAGCAAATCCCATAGATTAACCATGTGCGAAGAGGAGAAAGAGGAGGAGGAGGTGGAGAAAGAGGAAGGAGGAGGAGGATTGGGCAAGCCTTGCTTCTAATCCTATCAATGGAGCAAAGACATCAGGCAGGGCCTACTCAGTGGCGACACTCCATAGGTGAAACTCCCTCCTGGGTGAAGTTTGCTTGTTGCCCCACTGACTACAATCATGTGCAAACTAAAAACTTTTTTTTTCCAGCCAAGCTTCTTAGTTTTATTGTCTACTGTGTTGTATTTTAACTGTTGGTATGAATTTTGCTGATACTGTAATTGCTGTTTTGCTGCATTTATATTTAGTGGTTGTTGCTTGCCATTCTGGGTCTCACCCCATATGTCTGCAGGAAGGGCCCTAACTGAGCCTTCTCCCTGCCATAGTAGTTTTCTATGTGGAAGACATTTGTGCGTGCACAGGGGGCTACTCAGTAATATGAACCCATGTCTGCAATGCCAAGCCATGGGCTGCTTGCACAGGTTTACCCCTTCAATGAGAGCTGAATGAGTCTCTGTGCTTGCTAGTTTGGTAGGTGTTAGGACCAAGCTGTTGAGGTCTCATTAATACACAGTTCAGGCAGCAGCTGAACAGACATTCTCATCCCAACCTGCCAAGATGCCTCAGCCCTTTCCTGGTGCATTAAGAGGACAGTTTCTACTCAGCAAGTCATTTATTCTTTGGCCTCTCCACAGAGGCTGTCAGCAGAAGTGCTAGGAAGTGCCAAGTGCAATGCAGATACCTGTTCACCAGCCCCTGGACCGAGATCAAAAGAGCACTTTCCATACAGGCCACTGAACAGCCATCTGTCGGTAATGATTTTCAGACACTACAGACATGGGCTGCATATACCTGCTGTTCATAGACTCATTTGTTATGGGTACTGCTTTATACCTCCACGGAAGCAACTTCAGCCTAGCTCAGGACTGCACGGTGGATGAGTCATCAAGCCAAACACAACCCACTAGCCGTTTATGGCCACCGACCAGGTGCTCAGTGAAGCCCCTGTTTTTGCATCTTGCTTCCTGGCACAGCAAAACAGCAGCAGCACAGGCAGCCAGGCAGTTGTCAAGCACGTAGCAGCCATCATGCATTGCTGCAGCCCATCTGCACCGCTCATTTCAAGCTCTATGATCCCACTTTAACAGTGATGGCTTCCCCCAAAGGATCCTGGAAACTGTAGTTTGTGAAGGGTGCTGAGAATTCTTAGGAGAACCCCTAGCCCCTCACAGAGCTACACTGCCTTGAGAAGAGGGCTTGATTGTTAAACCACACGGGAATTGTAGCTCTGTGAGGAGAATAGGGCTCTCCTGACAACTCTTAGCATCCTTAAAAAAACTACTGTTTCCAGGATCCTTGGGAAGACGTCATGACTGTTTTAAGTGGGATCATAGCATTTGAAATGAATAGCGCAGATGGGGCCTCAGTGTGGGTGACAATCTGCGTAAGCCTGGCTTAGCCCCAACCAATCCGGCCTTCATAAGAAACCACTGTAGCAAACGATTGTGATGTCTTAGTTGTCTAAAAAATGAGGACCAGATAGGCTATATTATCTCAACTAGGGTTGCCAGGTCAGAAGCATCCCAAAACCTGAGATTTGAGGGGCGGGCCCTAGTGATGTCATGGGGCGGGCCCGAGTGATGCCATGGGGCAGGCTCGAGTGATGTCACGGGGCGGGCCCCAGTGATGTCATTAAGCATGATACATTAAGCATCAATCACAGTTGCTTGGAGCATACAATTAAAAAAATATATCTGTTTGGAAATTAAGATAGAAATCTTAGCTAAAAGGTGGAGCCTGGGTAGCGAACATTTAATGTAGCCTACTTGCTTTCAGCAAGAAGAGTTAAGTGCCTTCAGGCCAGGCCAGTCACCAGAAGGTCACTGTAGGGACAAAGGAGCCTAGCGTTGTGGAGATGTTAGATGGAAGCTTTGGGGAGTAAAGATGGAGGCTCCTGAAGGCTGCAATTCTAAATACACTTACTAAGGTATTAAGCCCCATAGAACTCAACAGGACTGACTTCTAAGTAGATATAGTTTGGATTGTGCTGTTGGTAAACCTTGACTAGGGTTCTTCTGCAAAGACATCCATATCCAAGCAGGGTTGGCAACCCCCTGCCTGGAATACCCTGCCCTTATCTTTTAACGTGACTGCTCCAAACTTTTTTACAGATTTGACCCTTTACTTCAGAAAGAGGTCTGAGAAATGAGTGAGAGTAAGAAGTATCTTTTAAAATTGTTCTTTTCAATTCACTCTTGAATGCACATCATACCTAGGGCAGATCCACACCATTCATTTAAAGCACATTCAACACCCATTTGAAGCACATGAATCCTACCACAGAATCATGGGAACTGCAGTTTGTTAAGAGTGGTGAGAACTGTAACTGTGAGGGGGAAATGACACTTCCCAGAATTCTTTAGGGGAAGTCATGCGCTTTAAATGCGAGTTGGATGTGCTTTAAACGTATTGTGTGAATCCACTTAATAAATTTTGCCTGCATGTAAATTGCTTTAATTAATTTTTCAAAATGGAAATGAGCTATAAACTGTAGTGGGTGACCATGGGCTACTCACCATCACTCAGCCTATCTGCCCCTCAGGATGAAAACAATGGAGAACCATGATTACCCCAAGGCACACTTAAAATGTAAAGGAAGTATTGTACAACCATAGAGTGAAATCGGATACTTATAGGGACACAGTATGACAAAACTGGGTGAAAGTAACGAGTGGTGTACCACAGGGCTCGGTCCTGGGCCCAGTGCTCTTCAACATTTTTATTAATGACTTGGATGAGGAGGTACAGAGCATGCTTATCAAATTTGCAGATGATACAAAATTGGGGGGGGCATAGCTAATACCATGGGAGACAGAAAGAAAATGCAAAGGGACCTTGATAGGCTGGAGCATTGGGCTGAAAACAGCAGAATGAAATTCAACAGGGATAAATGCAAAGTTCTACACTTAGGGGGAAAAAACCAAATGCAGTTATAAGATGGGGATACTTGGCTCAGCAATACGACATGTGAGAAGGATCTTGGAATTGTCATTGATCACAAGCTGAATATGAGCCAACAGTGTGATGTGGCTGCAAAAAAGGCAATGCTATATTAGGCTGGATTAACAGAAGTATAGTTTCCAAATTGTGTGAAGTATTAGTTCCCCTGTATTCAGCACTGGTTAAGCCTCATCTTGAGTGCTGCGTCCAGTTCTGGTCTCTGCACTTCAAAAGGATGCAGACAAACTGGAACAGGTTCAGAGGAGGGCAACAAAGATGATCAAGGGACTGGAAACAAAGCCCTATGAGGACAGACTGAAAGAACTGGGCATGTTTAGCCTGAGGGGAGATACGATAGCACTGTTCAAGTACTTGAAAGGTTGCCACACAGAGGAGGGCCAGGATATCTTCTTGATCGTCCCAGAGTGCAGGACATGGAATAATGGGCTCAAGTTGCAGGAAGCCAGATTTCGACTGGACACTTCCTAACTGTTAGAGCCATACGACGATGGAACCAATTACTAGAGAGGTAGTGGGGCTCTCTGACACTGGAGGCATTCAATGCTTTGATTTGGATTCCTGCATTGAGCGGGGGGTTGGACATGGCCTTATAGGCCCCTTCCAACTCTACTATTCTATGATTCTATGAAAATATTTATATAAGCATGGCTATCAAATATGTTTATTATTTATACAACCTGTAAAGATATTCATAGTGCAATCCTATGTTTGTTTACTCAGAAGCAAGTCCCAATGTATTCAATGGGGCTTACTCAACCAGGGAAAACTGTACCCTGAAGTGATAAGGAACTTGTTCTTTTAGTCTTTTAAAGATACAGAAGGCCTCTTGGTTGCCAGGCCCAGCCTCCAAGAGGTCTTTTGTATCTTTAAAAGTTGGGCAGGGAGAATTCCACTTTGTGGTTTTTCCCATTACAGAGTTGCAAGAACACCTGCACTTGGCTGACTTTCTCTTCTCCTAAAGATACAGGATCAGTCTCAGGACATGAACCTGGCAACCCTACTTTGTACAGTAGGCTTGTTTCTACATACCTCTCTCTATCCTCCATCCAAGCAAGCAAGAGGCATTATCAAAGTTCAACACATTCTAGCCATGGGTAAACAAAACTCAAGGAAGGCGCAAAGCAGGGCCAGTTCAATTGCATATAACATATAACAATAATTAAAACAATTGCATGTGTAAAACAATTAAAATAACTGCATATAAAAAAACAAATTCAAATATAATACAGATGACAACTGGAATAAGGATCTCTACGTAGAAGGCTGGTGGAAAGAAGCATGCCTCCCACATGTCCTTACAGGAAGTCTTTCTAGAAAGTCAAGATGACAGCCTCACTCACACCGGGAAAAGTAAAATGTAGGTCTGTGAACTGGGCTTCAAGCTCACCTCTGCTGTGCTGTATGGTTAAATCATCCTATTGCACAGCCATTTTAATTTATATATTCATTTGTTTGATTCCATTTATGAAACACTTCCCATACAATATGGGAGAAGGCCTTTTCAGCCTTGGCCTCCAGGCTTTGGAATAGTCTACCCCAAGAAGCCCACTCCGCTGCCCCCTGATGGTGTTTTCGAGACTTCTGGAAACCATCTTCTTCCAGAGAGCTTTTGGGAGGAACTGAAGGCAGAGCTTGTAACTAATTTTATTCCACCCCCTTTATTGTTTTACCTCTTTAGTCCCATTTTAATATCACTCCCCTTGAATTGTTAACTGTAATTTATGTATTTTTATTTATTTTAATGTTTTATTGTGTTTTTATTTACTGTATATGCTTTCATTGTGAGCTGCCCTGAGCTCCCCATTATAGGGTAGAAGGGCAGGGTAGAAATAAATAAATAAATAATATCTCAAAGCAATTTCACAATAAAAACAGCAAGAATACAAACAATTAGAACCAATTCCATGCATAAAAACATTCTGAAAGCCAATACAGAGACAGAGATAAAAAATCTCCACTTAAAAGGCCTGTTGAGAAAGGAAGGTCTTCAATAGGATGGAAAAAACAATAGAGACAGTGCCTATTGGATATATAGTGGGAGGGAGTTCCAAAGGATAGGTGCTGCCACACTAAAGGCCCAATCCGATATCTAACAGAACAGATCTCCTAATGAGATGATATCTTCAGGCTGCCCTCTCCTGCAGAGCTCAATGATTGGCTGGGTATATAAGGGGCAAGATGATCTTTTAGATATCCTGGTCCCAAGCTTTGAATAGGGCTTTGCACACTAGTATCAACACCTTGAACTTTGCCCTGTAGCTAATTGACAGCAAGTGCAATTCTTTCCACAGCAATGGAACATGGTGGTGATAGCCTACCCCAGCAATCAGTTGAGTCACTACATGTCACACTACCTTCAGACAATGTAACAACAATTATACTGATCCGAAGCTTGAAGATAAAGTGGACAGATTGCTCTAACTCCAGTTCATGTCCATTTTCATGTTGGCTTCAAAATGATCCATTCCATCCCATTTCCTCAGTTAACGTGCACACTTTTTAAATAAATAAAAACCCCGCCACAGATGTAATTATGTGTGTACTTTCTTAGTGATATTATATACAATGTCCCTGGGGTGGACAGGATGACATCACACCCCAACATTCCCAGGGTCATCATTTGTGGTCCACACAATGGCAAACAACCTTCCTGGCCACTCCAGGTTCCTAGGTCCTGTTAAAAACAACAACAAGCAGCTTACCCTTCTTTAAAAAGGAGGAGAGAGGTTCAAAAATCTTTGGACCACTTTATTGAGGCATTCAGTGAGGTGCAGATTCCAAAATCAGATCTTGATTCCAGCTGCACATTCATCCATGAGGTGCAGATCAGGTGAGCGAGCTCTAGAATGTGAACTCCCCAAATTCTTCCATCTCTGCTTGGAGCCAAAGAGGAGTTACTCATCTAACAGTGACTATCTGGAAGGGCAATGCTGGTTCTCACTATGGTGGCAACTATTCCAGTCCAGAGAGGACGGAGATGGCCTTAAGATGGTGTAGTGACTAGAGTGTTCAACTGGGGCCTGGGAAATGAGGCTTCAAATCCCCACTCAGCCATGAAGCTCACTAGATGACCTTGAGCTAGTCACTGTCTCTCAGTCTAACCTTCCTCACAGGGCTGTTGTGAAGATAAAAAAGAGGGGGAGAATCATGTATGCCACCTGAGCTCTTGCATCACATCCAGGGTTGTGGGAGCAATTGGGAGGCTCCAACTTGGGAAAAATATTGAAGTCATTTTGAAGGAAGGCAAAAATTGTTTTGAACAGACCAGGGACAATTCTCACGATGAGTTTCTCACATGCCTAATCCTGAAGGCTTGTCATTTTATTCCTGTGTGTGGTTTGTCAGGAATGTTAACTTTTCTTAGGCGAGAGCTGTAATATACAGGAGCTCTCACTGCCTTTGTCACCTCAGTCCAAATGTGTGCAGTAGAAGGGACAATGTTCCTTCCATGAGTGATAAGGGGTCTAGACAGCAATCATCACTACTGCGGGAAGTGAATTCTGGACGTGACAAGGCTGCACAGAGGCTATGCATCAACTTTATATACTCGCCATTAATGCTTGGAGATACTTGCACTGATAAGTTCAAATAGTTGCCATTTATTTCCACAGACGTGACAGCCACCCTCTCCATCCCTGCAGAGAATCTGTCCTTTGTCAATACTAAAACATGCCAGGACATTCTTTCCCCCCTTTGCACTGAAGTTGCCAAGAAAATCTACAAAGGCTTCTTCTCCAAAGCTTTAAGACCTTTAGGTTTAGGGATGGACAAATCTGTCAGTTTTTATTTCTCTCAGCTTCTCATTTTCTAATCTTCAGTTCTCTATGTTTCTGCATCAGCTTGTGCTTTTTTTCTCATGAAAATTGGTCAGTATTTGTGCATTTTTGTGTGCAATTTTGCCTAAACTGCACATTTTTGGAAGCAGTTTTCCCTAATACATTTTCATATGGCATTGTTATGCACACTTTCACTTAATACATACATTTTTGTACAAATATTTTGCACTGCAAAATTCAAAGAGGTGCAAATTTTGAAGGATAGCTGTGTTTCAATTCACATATTGTTTTGGGGCGTACGAATTAGGTAGGTTTGCATTAAAGCGCTTATTGAATATAATATCTCCCTCATCCTTATAAATGTTCCAATCCTATACACACCTACCTAGGAATAAGTTCCATTTAATTTAAACTTGTGTCTGAATAGATATGCATATGATTGTGCAGGCAAGGAACAAGCTGATGCATGTTTACTCTGAACTAAGACCCATTGTGTTTAATGGGGCTTACTTTCTAGTAAGTAGTTGAGGACTGCAGCCTTCAAGTGCATGATCTAGCTGAGCACAGATTAATCACTGATCAGTTGTCTTTTAATGATCCTGTTCCATCTTCATGATCCAGGCGCTTGAAAAATATAAAACAATGATTATTTTCCAATACAGGTTTATGGGTGAATTTGGGGTTCTTATTACTGATTGTGAACATTGTTCTTCTGTGGTGGGGTTGGGGGTATATATTTGAAATTTTATTTATTTATTTAAAAAAGAAAATAAAAATAAGCGGAGAGCTCTATGCTCCACTGACGTGTCCTTGATAACCCATTTATCCTCTGCAAAGTGGCATTGGAAGGAATGATTTTCAGAAGAGAAGTGGATGTGGGGAAGAGGGGCATTTAATTATTCAGGAAAACAAAGGCCTGCAGCACCAAGCTCCAGAGCAAACAAAAATGGGGGGGGCCCTCCAAAGGTGCTAGAAACATGCTTTACCCCATTTGTCACTTTCCTCCCACATTCCACCCTCCAACCATAACAAGGGATCTAAAATCCTGGCTATGTGAGGAAAGCAACTGGTGGGAGAGCTTAGGAGGAAAAGGTGGGTCAAAACACTACCCCCAATTCCCTCTCCAGTGTTACCTTGCAGAGGAGAGAGCTGGGGTTTTCAAAATGTGTATTCCTGCCTGCAAGCTAACAACAATCCCAAAGAAATTTATTGATTAATCAATTTATACCCTGCCTTTTTTTCCATTGTGGATGTTTCCAGGTGGTCTCCCAGCTGGGCACTGATAGGACCTTCACTTGCTTAGCTCTAACATGATGGTTGCACGGCGTGCCCTCTGCTCATGCCCTGGAACCAAGAACAGTGATGGTGTTTCTTGCTCTGTCATGAGCCAGAGGAAGGATATCTAAGATATAAGGGCTTCCCTCGGGCTTAGTCCAGAGCCTGCAATCAGTGCAGAATGAAGTAGCTAGGTTCTTAACTGGGACATCCTAATGACACCATATAACACCTTTGCTAAAGGAGCTGTACTGGGAACAGTTCGAGGTTAAGCATTTAAAGCTCTAAACAACTTGGAAACAGGCTGCCTAACATAAGAAGAGTCTGCAGGATCAGGCCAATGGCCCAGCTAGTCCAGCATCCTGTTCTCATAGTGGCCACCAGATGCCTCTGGGAAGCCCTCAAGTGGGACCTGAGTGCAACAGCACTCTCTTCTCCTGAGGATTCCAGCAACTGGTATTCAGAAGCATACTGCCTCCAACCGTGGAGGCAGAATATTATACAACCATGAAAGTGGTTGTATACTGCAGCCAGCATGGATTTTTCGCATTCTGCCATGTTAAATTGAAAATACCCCCATGCCATTCTGCTCATCAGCTCATTTCAAAACAAAATCTTACAAAAGTTATAGTCCTGAGATCAGAAATGCTTGCTTAACAACCCTCGTGGTGATACACAAAACACTCAGAGAGAAACTAGAGTTTAAAGTATAAAACAAGAGGAAAAAAGAGGACCCCTTTTGGACTTGTTTCTGTCAGTTGTCTCATAAATTGTTGAAATTCATTAAAAATCAGCCATGTTCACAGAGTACCTGTAATCCTATTACTGACCTTGTCCCATTCTCTGACCTTCATCCTCTGCAATTTAAAAGTTTTAAAAAATGCATGGTTGATTTTTAATTAATTTAAGAAATTTAACATTGGACTCTATGATAGCGCAGGCATGCTCAGTAAGAACCAACTGTCCGTGTTCTAAAAGCCAGACTAACAGCTGTCTAGCTTGGCTAATCAGGGGGGCACACCCATGCCAGACATTTATTCCCCTTTAAACAGTCCCCCAAAGAATCCTGGGAAGTGTAGTTTGTGAAGGGTGCTGAGAGTTGTTAGGAGACTCCTGTTCCCCTGACAGAGCTCCAGTGGCCACAGTGGTTTAGTAGTCAGCCCCTCTTCTGGTGATTGTAGTTCTGTGAGGGGAATAGGGTGAGGGAGACTACATGTGTCTGTTGTAGAATAAAAAGGTGGGGGAACCCTGAAAAATAATGATACTGTTGACAATATTTTCTTTTTGGAAAGGAAAGGAAAAGAATTTTCCCTCTGCCCACTGCCCACCCACCCAATCTCCTCCCCTCCCTCTCCCCTCCCCCTCTTCCCCACTCCCTCCCCTCACCAGCTCAGTTTCACCTATCCTAAGCATGATTGCACAGAATAAACCCCACTGAACTTAAGAAGAATGCAAATGATCAAATCTACCCTACTCTCCTCCATTCTAACCCCGTCCTCCTGCCTCTTCCCTCCCCTTTCCATGGTTCCAAATTCTTCCAAGCTACACAGGAAGTTGATTGGACTGTGAAAGACCACCCCAAATTGTGTTTGCATTTTGACAAATATGTAGGACAGTACAATATCTCAGAGAGGAGGTCAGATCTCCTGCTCCCCTGGTACATTCACTATAGCTGCCCAATTTCCCTTCTTTTTAAAGCTTGATAGAAATATATGTTGGCTATAAGTACATTCTTAAACCACAAGGGTTTTTTTGCCTGTTAGTAATCATGGTTAATAACTATTGATAACCTTACCCTCCATGAATTTGTCTAAACCTCTTTTAAAGCCATCCAAGTTGGCAGCCATCTCTGCCTCCTGTTTTGTGAAGAAGTACTTTCTTTTGCCTGTCCTGAATCTTCCAGCATTCAGTTCCATAAGGCACTGCCTTGCCCCATATATTCCTGGCTGGGAACTGAACTCCTCAGATGGAGCACTGATGAGAGTACTGCTTGACCCAGAGCTGCACTTCATTTATACTAGAGACTGGATTTTTAGTAGTTGCAGCTCCAGACCTCTGGAGTCAATTACCAGCTGAAATTAGCATCCAAAGCCATGATGCTTCAACGCCTACTAAAGAAATTGTTGTTGTTGTTGAAGAAAGCTTTCCTTGAAGTGTGCATCCAGTCATTTTATGGAATAATAACTGTGTCATTGTAACAATGGTTGTATTACCTTTAATTCCTGGAGTTTGTATTTTATTTTATCGTACACTGCTTCAATAACCGTTGGCTATAAAGCAGTTTGTAAATTTGCAAATAAATAAAGTAAGAACAGGATCGAATCCAGTTCTTAGTACAATTTCATTCTAGGATAGGAACATGGGAAGCTACCTTATACTGAGTCAGACCCTTAGATTCACCTAGTTCAGCATTGTCTGCACCAGCATTGACTGGCAATGGCCTTCCAGGGTTTTAGGCAGGGAATCTTTCCCAGACCTACTTTCAGACATCGGGGATTGAATCTGGGACCTTCTGCATGCAAGACAGAGGGTCTACCGCTGAGCTATGGCTGCATCAGCTGCCCTTTCCATCTGTTTTCAGATCTCATCTGAGGAATGTGTGTTTTGTCCTTTGCCCCTTATATCCTGATTTTCCTCACCCCTGCCTATTTCCATTTAAATTTAGTTTTAAAATGTTGGTTCAAGCATGGCATGCTTGAAGAAAAGGCTCTTATGCTCACCCACAACAGTGCACAGCATTATCTTGGCTCCGCAGGTCCCCGTGTTTGTTGGATATTTGTGTTCTTTCCACCGTTAAGTTCAGCCGTTGACAGTCATGGTTTAAGTCTGAGAAAATTATTTGGAAAATGCAGTTTCTTAAAGTGGTGTTGCCATCACCTGCTCGCCTTAGCTCTGCTTGAAAGAATGAACGATTCCACTTTTCTTTCTCAATGCCAAATTACACAACAGACACGGGGATCTCACATTTGTCCTGGAATGGCTTTGTAAAATATAAAGAAAAATCTCAACATGGAGTGCTTCCAAAGCACATTGCAATCTAGCCTGTTGGGGGCTGCTGTTCTGAGAGAGAGTGAGAGAGCAATATACTATTTGGTGTATATATAACCCCTTAGGTTCACCTAAGAGAGCCAGTGTGGTGTAGTGGTTAAGGTGTTGGACTATGACCTGGGAGACCACGGTTCGAATCCCCACATGGCCATGAAGCTCACTGGCTGACCTTGGGCCAGTCAGCCTCATGAAAACCCTATTCGCAGGGTCACCATAAGTTGGAATCGACTTGAAGGCAGTACATTTTGGTTCACCTAAGAGAGTTCTCTAAAATTCTGGCCTTTGTTGGCAGTGTGAAATTGCACCTATTGTGAATATGGCATGTAAGTGTAACAAAAAACACCACTTTTTAATCCTAATGTTGGTCCTGAGAATAGGGGCTCATTCTGATGAACTGGTAGGTGCATTTCTCCTGTTGCAGTGAATGGAAATATCCTCTAAAATACACATACTCAGCCAAATGATTTCTGCATACCAGGAGTGAGGAGCCTTAGGCCCTGGGGCCAAATGTAGCCCTCTAAGCTTCTCTATCTGGTCCTCGGGTTTCTTCCCAGGCGACACCCCTTTATTCATTCATTTAACAAGATTTATATACTGCTTGATTGTTAAAAAGAACCCTCAAAGCCATTTACAAAAAGCATTAAGATTATTGATAAGAGCAGTTAAGTAATTAACATTTTCCGAATAATTAAATCAGCAGTAGGCAAAAAGGAGCTTAAAACACACCGACATCTGTGTCTGTCTGGACAGGCTTGCCTGAACAGAAATGTTTTAAGCAGGTGCCAAAAAGGATACAGCAAAGGAGTCTGCCTGATGTCAAGAGGCAGGGAGTTCCAAAGTGTAGGCGCTCACACAAGAAAAGTATGATTTCTTACAAGGGCGGACCTTACTGCTTCACTCCCCTCTTTCATACACAAGGCAGAAGGGCTTCGATTCATGTCCATAGAAGCTTGAAGCCACAGAAGAAAGTGGAGCAGGTCACCAAAAATGCTTCTAGGTTTCTTTGTAGAAAAAAGTGAGAAATGGGCAGAGGCAGTAAGCACTTCCAGTGACTGTAGGTGACAGCATCCATTTTGAACAAATGACAAATTGATCTGGATGGTTCAGTTCCCATGTGTTCCAAAATCAACGGGCAGAGGTCCCATTCATAACCATGTGTACCATTCAGGATCTGGGAGGATTTTGCCTCTCTCTGGCAGCAGTAGAAGCCGAGCTTGGTAGCCACTCCTGGTAGCCTTCTTTACCACCATGCCCAGCCATTGTGTTGTTCTGGGATACTCAATGGGAAGAAATGGTGGCTACCAATGGGAGCCATCATCTTTTCATGGCTACCACCCATAAGATGCCCCTTACACATTGTTGGAAAATAAAATGGTGGCAGTAACCTTGGCTAATCCTCCAGGCACCACATGGGAGCAGAGGATGTGTCCAAAGGAAGTGTGGCCACTCTGCACTCTTACATCCACTCACAGGACACACAGAGAGCTACAATACACATAGGCAAACAGTGCCCTCTCCTTAACCTAATCTGTGCAGATCCATGGAGGAGGGGGCCATTGCCCCTCTACTCATTACAGCCACATCTACACCTGACATTTAAAGCTTGATGATACCAGTTTAACAGTCATGGCTTCCCTCCCCCCTCAAAGAATCCTGGGAACTGTAGCTTGTTAAAGGTGCTGAGAGCTGTTAAGAGACCCCTCTTCCCATCAGAGACCTCCTATTCCCAGAGCGGTTTAACAATCAATGCCTCTTCCCAGGGAACTCTGGGAACTGTAGCTCTGAGAAGGAATAGGGGTCTCCTAATGACTCTCAGCAGCCTTAACAAACTGCCTTGGTCACCCTGGTTGATGACATCTGTCAGGAGAGAGATAGGGGGAGTGCGTCCCTACTCGTTCTCCTAGATCTCTTGGCAGCTGTTGATACTATTGACTGTGGTATCCTTCTGGAGTGTCTCAGAGAGGTGGGGGTTGAGGGCACTGTGCTTCAGGGGTTCTATCCATACCTCCAGGGCCACTTCCAAAAAGTAATTATGGGAGGTTACAGGTCAGCACCATGGGAGCTGTCCTGTGGGGTTCTGTGGGGTTCCATCTTGTCACCCAAGTTATTTGGCATCTATATGAAGTCACTGGTAGCTGTCATTGGGAGATTTGGAGTGAGTTGTCATCAATATGGAGATTACACCCAACTCTATTTCTGGGTTCCATATGAATCAGGAGAGGTAGTTGAGCAATGGGCTGGATGTGGGCCAATAAATTGAGGCTGAATCATGAAAAGACAGAGGTATTACGTGTCTAGAGGTATGTACGGGAGGCCTCTTCTGGAAGGGGTTGCAGTCCCTTGGAAGGAGCAGGTTTGGGAGTACTCCTGGGTCTGACATTGTCACTGGAGGCTCAGGGGGCCTCAGTGGCTAGGAGTGCCTTTTATCTTGCTGGTTTGCCAGCTTTGCCCCCTTTCAGACAGAGATGATTTGTCCACAGTGCTCCATGCTCTGGTAACTTCCAGATTGGATTATTGCAATGCATCTTATGTGGGGCTGCCCTTGAAGGAGACTCAGAAACTTCAACTGGTCCAAAATGCAGCAGCCAGATCACTGGCTGGGGTTCCCTTTAGATCTTGTATAACCCATTTTAAAACAGCTGCATTGTTTGCCAGTTCGTTTCTGGGCCCAGTTTAAGGTGCTCGTGTTAGTGGTTTAAGCCCTAAGTGATTTAGGTTCCAATGACCCTCTCAGGTGTTGAGATCAGCAGAGGGGGCCCTTTTAGCAGTTCCATCACTCTCAGAAGCTTGGGAGCACAGGAGAGGGCCTTCTCTATGGTGGCCCCTAAATTGTGGAAATCCTGACCTACCGACGTGCATCTGGCAACTTTGCTATACAGTTTTAGGTAAATGCTAAAGATGCACCTCTTTACCCTGGCCTTTGACACCTAATTGGGGATTTTAGGATGATTTTAAATCAGTTTTAATGTCAAGTTTTAAAATGGGTGTAACCCTCCCTGGAATCTTTGGGTGAAGGGCAGGTAATAAATGCTGATATTTTTGAAATGGTGGGTTCTTGGGAGGGGGATTTGCTTGGGAAGCCGGATGAGGCTCCCTGGCTGGGGGCTAGTTATCCCTGCTCTGCTGGGAAAGCTCTTCGTATGTAGCAAACTAGCACAATGTCGAGAGGGCTATAATAGTACTTTCCCTCTGATATGCTACGTTGCTACATTCATGGATATGTGAGTGAACTAGAGAGCATAACGTCCCCACATGTAGCCTGAAACACCCTCAATCTGCACACATTACATAGGTTATTAGTTGGCTCCTAGTGAATGTTGGCCAACCTTGACGGGTGTCTCCAACCAGTTCTCCAGTTGACTGCCCTGCCACAGGTTTTGGCTAGGGTTGGGGAAGAAATTTGATTCAATTCACAGTTAACGGAGAACCTACCTAATTCATACATTCCAAAACAATATGTGAACAGAAACATAGCCATCCTTCAAGGTCCCAGGCTATGGTCTGAAGGCACATGAGGCCAGCTCCCTGCTGAAGCTAAGGAGGGTCAGGTGTGGTCAGTGCCTGGATAGGAGACCGCCTGGGAACCATATGTAAGCCACCTTGGGTTTCTATCATGAAAAGAAAGGCGGGGTATAAATGTAATAAATAATAAATAAAATGTGCACTTCTCAGAATCTTGCTGTGCAGTTCTCCAACCAAGTAACGTGTACAAAAGTGCATATGCTAGGGTAACATGTGAATAAAAATGCATACAGTAATGAAGATAACGAACATATGAGGGAAAGATCTTTGCAAAAATGTTTTGCCTGCAAAATTGGGCAAAAATTGCATACAAAGATGTGTACATTAGGAGAAATGTGTACTAAACTGCTGACTAATTCTCACAAGGACTTTATTTTTGCTCTTTACAAGGATGGCAGTCTGATGTGGAAGTGTGGAGTACTGAAATGGGTGGGGGAAAATGAGAACTGGAAATTGGCTGATTCACCCATCCCTATGTTCAACCGGTCTGAAACAAGATATTAAGATGGAATGGAGAGTGGCCAGGAGAATGACACGCTGTGCTGTGGAAATTGGCTGTTCCCCCTTGCTGAGGCCTGTTACAAATGATTACAAGCAAAAAAAAATCCTGAAGCATATTTTGGCTGTGGACAGGCCAGGCCATGAGTAATCAGAGGAGCGGAAAGAAAATCATGTAACAGAAGTTTGAACAGGGAGCCTTTTCCACCGTGCCATGAGAAGTATCATGATCATTAGCAATGAAAGAGGCCTGTTGCACTGGGTCGCCCAGTCCATCTTCCTCCTCTTTTTTTTGTCCCCAACAGATTCAACATACCTTATTGTCCAGCGCCAGGTTAACTATTCCAAACAATGAGGCTTTATCACTTCTCTGAGTCCAGCTTAGAGTTGTGTCTTGACTGCTGTGTGCAGCCCTGGTATACATTGGCACCAACTCTTTCTGGATAGCAAAGGTTTTTCAGTCTATCCCTGCATGACACACACACACACACACACACCAACTTCTCTTCCTCAGGAAACAGCATGGCCATAACAAATCCAAGCAATACAGGCCTTGTCCAATTAGGAGAATGAGAAGCAAAGGCATCACCCTGTGTCAGATGAAACATTAATTTGTTAGACAGACATACTATGGCAAAATGGATGAGGAGAAGATTAAATGCTATTTAAAAAAAATGTGGAGTGTGCTTTGATTTGAGTCAAGAGCTAAAATGAAAATTCACAAATATCCCACATTTACCCGCGTTTCCAGTTTTGCCACTCTGATCGTGCATGGGAAATGCTCAATTTAAAATCCAACTCAAATTAAAATTAGAAAGTTAAGCTCAACATGGGAGTGCTCTAGACCTGCTGGTCTCTCTGGATTGCTTTGGCAGGTCTCAGATACAAAAATATCATAAGCTGTTGCCTCCCAAAGATTCCTTATCATTGTTGTCAGTTATAAAATTCTCTGAACTGCTTCACATTAGGGCTGTGCATGGGACCCCTGAGCCAATTTGGGGGCCGATTTGGTGCTTCAGTGCATGCATAATCCCTGAACATCTACTTATCCGCTCACTTGCCCCCAGCCTGCCTCCTTTGGTCTGCCCCGGATTGCTCCTGGTGGATCCAGTGCTGCCTCAGCCTGATCTGGTCAAATCCTAGGTCTACTCGAATTGGCCTGATTCAGTTAGGGATCCAAAATTTGGTTGGATCCGGTGCTGAGCCCTACTTGACACTATTGTATGCTAGCTATTAAAACAATGTCACAAACTGAATACTAGGGGTGTTGATTGGCTCTGTGTGTACCCCAAATGATGAGGCAAATCAGGTTGATTTATAGCATAATTTCAGATTCTCAAATTAGATTGCACCATTACCTAGGCGCTTTAAGATGGATCAGGGAGTCCCCAACCTTCCAGTTAGCTCTATTGGGCAGTAGACACATTTGGAATTTTGAGAATGGATACCAGTCACAAAATAGCTGCTATGGTGGCATAATACAAAATGGCTGATGTAGTGTCTTTGCCCTCCTGGCTTGCCATACCTGAAATTGCGGAACCATAGAATAGTAGAATTGGAAGTGTCCTATAAGGCCATCAAGTCCAACCCCCTGCTCGATGGGGGAATCCAACTTAAATTATACCCAGCAGGTGCCTGTCCAGCTGCTTCTTGAATGCCTCCAGTGATGGAGAGCCCACCACCTTCCTAGGTCATTGGTTCCATTGCCGTATGGCTCTAACAGTTTGGAAGTTTTTTCTGATGTTCAGTCAAAATCTGGCTTCCTGCAACTTGAGCCCATTATTCCATATCCTGCACTCTGATGTTCAAGAAGAGATCCTGGCCCTCTCCTGTGTGACAATCTTTCAAGTACTTGAAGAGTGCTATCATATCTCCCCTCAGTCTTTTCTTCTCCAGGTTAAACATGCCCATTTCTTTCAGTCTGTCCTCATAGGGCTTTGTTTCCAGTCCCCTGATCATCCTTGTTGCCTTCCTCTGAACCAGTTCCAGTTTATCTGCATCCTTATTAAAGTGCGGTGTCCAGAACTGGATACAGTACTCAAGATGAGGCTAATGAGTGCTGAACTAATACTTCATGCAATTTGGAAACTGTACTTCTGTTAATGTAGCCTCAAATAGCTTTTGCCTTTTTTTGTGGCCGCATCAGCAATTCCAAGATCCTTCGTGCATGTAGTATTGCTGAGCCAAGTGTCACCCATCTTATAACTGTGCATTTGGTTTCTTTTTCCTAGGTGTAGAACTTTGCACTTATCCCTGTTAGATTTCATTCTGTTGTTTTCATCCTAATGCTCCAGCCTATCAAGATTGCTTTGAATTTTGTGTCTGTCCTCCAGGGTATTAGCTATCCCTCCCAATTTTGTATCATCTGCAAACCTGATGAGTATTCCCTTCACCTCCTCATCCAAGTCATTAACAAAAGGAAAGGACTACAAAGGTGCAGGTGTGCCCCTACCCATGAGCCGTCCCATTGATAGGCGAGAAAGGCATTTACATCAGCCACTGCTGCACTTGCTCATACTGAGATCTTGCACTTCTCTGTTCAGAACAGATGGGAGGGCAGGTGTCCAATCCTGGCATCCAGTGAAATGTGGGCAAGTCTGAGGGGACATGTTCAATGTAGGAGATTCTGAGCCACAGCAAACAGGAACTGAGCAGGAAGAGCAAACTTGTGCATTGTGCATTTTTGAGGGGGCATACACTGACATCTTTTACAAGGGCCATAAGAGGTACTCGCTAATCCTGGCTGGCAGATCCACTTGCATCTGCAGGTGCCACATTGACACCCCCTGAACTGTATCAGTTTTCACCCCAAAAAACTTAAATTCATGATCTTTTTCTTTTTTCCGTTTCTTAAGAAACTAAACCAAGCTGACTGAGGAAATGTCCAGAGCTCAAGAGGGGAGGAGATGGAGAGGAAGTCAGAGGTGTGTATGTGGGGGGGACACTTCCATTTTGACAGAAAGGTCTAGTTTGTAATTACAGTGAATTATTTTCTTTTTACATTCCAATCACAGGCCCTCATCTGCACCATGCATTTAAAACACTATGATACCATTTTAATAGTCACGGCTTCCCCCAAAGAATCCTGGGAAGAGTAGTCCCAGGTAATTTTAGCTCTGTCAGGGGACTAGGTGACTGGCCCAAAGTCACCCAAGAATTGGTGACTGGCCCAAAGTCACCCAATATGTTTCAAGCCTGAGCAGGGACCTGAGCCTAAATTGCAAACTGATTTCTGAGTAGACATGTATAGGATTGCACAGGATTGCACTATACGTTCTGAACTGCACATGGGTCTGTGAGGTTCAGATCAGGTCAGTTTGTATCAAAACTCACAGAGATCCAAATTCCTTATTTCTACTTGTATATGTTCAGTGCTTCCTCCCAGCCTCAGAGTTAAGGATAAATGAGTATGCTACTAAATGAGCAATGGGAAACTTCACTCTGAAACCCGAATCCAAAATAGACCTTTTCTGCACTCCCAAAAAAGACCCTAAAAAATATCATTCAGGAAGGAGGGAACAGTAGTGCACTTGTATGTGTGTGTGTGGGCATATCTGAGGGCTTGGAGAGGAGGAAAACCAATCAGATGGAAGCATGAATTGCTGAAACCAGGCTTTTGCTGTGAGTCACTGTCAATGGACATGATTGGTGAGTTGACAGTGCACATCGCTCAGGCCACACATCACTGAGTCCCAAGGTGATGGATGGGCATACCAGCGAGCAAGGTTAAATGGAATTTCAGTAGCCGTGGTAAGGTGATGGGGCAAAATTAGGAGACAAATGATGCAGCAAATGGCTTTTAATTAAAACTTCAGGGGGTTAACATATTCTTACATTCTTGAATGATTAGACATTCTTCTAGCATGCTCTTTTTCCCCCTTAAGCAAAGGGTGCACTTTCCATTTTACTAATTCATTGAATTTACTGTTGCAAGCTGTGGTGATGGCCAATATTTATGTACCTCATTTATTTCCTCCCTTTCCTCCAAGAAGCTCAAAGCAGCTCCCCCTTTTAATTCTGGAAGATAAAGTTACCAATGGCTACTAGTCATGAGGACTGTGTGTTACCTCTAGGATGCCTCTGAATGGCAGTTGCTGGGGATCATGAGCAAAAGAGGGCTGCTCTACTCAAAGTCCTGAAGGATGATGGATTATACAGGCCTTCGGTGTGATCCAACAGGGCTCTCATTATGTTCAGGTGCTCACAACAATAGGAGTAGAGATTGCTTGGAGATGTCAGTAGGGTAATGAATCTGGGTCTGAGCTTTAGTTCAAACTTTGAAGGAGCTGTCCAAGGTGTGGAACCTATTTTGGGAATAGTTTTCAGCACTTTGGACAGCTTCTTGAACATTCAGCCAATACGCTGGATGGCTGTGCAGGGTTTTGAACCTGGCTCTCTGAGTCCTAGTTGTTTGATAGCCTAGCCACAGGGACATCACACCAGCTCACTAAATTAAAATGTGTACATACAGGAGAGGCCTGGCTGGTGGGCAGAGCCACAGCAGTATCCTCCTGTCAGTTGTGCTGCCACAGCTTACCAGGAGGGGCTGACGTGGCAGCGAGGCCATGTTGTGCAGTGCACTGGCAGAGCCAATCCGGCACTCCCACCAGTGCACCACACAGCCCCACACAGCACCCTTGCCCCTCCCTCTCCCAGTTGGTGGGTAATGATGCTGCCGCCATCAGGCTATTGCTGGGTAAGTGTAGATGATACTAGATGAACCAGTAGTCTGACTCAGTATAAAGCAGCATCCTATGTTCCTATGTTCTGGGTGAAAAACACGGTGGCTAGACTGTTGATGGGGACAGACTATTGCCAGCATATAACTTTGGTGCTCAAAAGCTTGTGACCACCCCAGATGCAAGGTATTAATTTACAAGGCTTTGACAGCTTGGGCCCAGAATACCCAGTCAGTATCCATGTTGGAAATGTTTGTAGCTAACATGCTTTAAAAAACCAAAAACATTTTTTAAAGATTTTTTAAAAATAGGTTTATAGATTTTTTTTAGTGTTTTGCCATTTGCCACCCAGCACTCCTTCTGGGAGGAAGGGTGGAATATAAATTTTAATAATAATAATAACAATAATAATAATACCTCAGGGACTACCTGATCCCTTATATTCCAGCCCGATCACTGAGGTCTTTGGGGGAGTCCCTGTTAGTGATCCCCCATGGCTTGGATGCATGGCTCATATCCATCAGGACTTTCAGTACTGTTGGCCCAATTTTATGGAACTCCCTTCCAGCTGAGGTCAGACAGCCCCCCACATGCTCTGTTGAATTTCTGCTGCCTACTGATTTTATTCCACCAGGCATTTAAATGATTTCCAATTCTATGGGTTTAACTGATCATTTGTTATTTTCAACGCATTGAATCAGTTGTACACTGCTTGTATTCTACTAAATCCTACTCAGAGTAAACCCACTGAAATTAATGAATTTAAGTTAGGCATGTCTATTAATTTTAATGGAGAGCCTCTGAATGGGACTAATATTGAACAGCACCTAACTATCCATAAGCTAATAAAACATAACATGATCCCATCCAGCTAGAAGAAGAAGAGAGATAAAATATTACTTAGGGAACACCAAGTGATGTGTAGTCACCTACCACAAATCTACTGGGGGAGAGTTCCAAAGTTTTGGGCCACCATGGAAAAGTCATTTTTCTTGTGCCCACCCACCTCACAGAGCTAGGGGGTGGACACACCGGAAGTCAAACCAGATAAAGTCATCGGATTTCCAGGTTTACTTTCAAATTAAGTTAGAAGCAGCCATCAAGAAGAGGTGAAGTGGACTTGTGACATCAGGGGAAGAGAGATTAACATAGATATGTTTAGCCTCGAGAAGAGAAGAATGAGGGGAGACATGATAGCACTCTTCAAGCACATGAAAGGTTGCCACACAGGGGAGGGCCAGGATCTCTCCTCGATCATCCCAGAGTGCAGGACATGGAATAATGGACTCAAGTTGCAGGAAGCCAGGTTTCAAAAGCATCAGGAAGAAATTTCCTAACTGCTTGAGTGATATGACAATGGAACCAATGACCTAAGGAGGTGGTGGGCTCTCCAACATTGGAGGCATTCAAGAGGCAGCTGGACAGCCACAGCTAGTCTGCCTCCGTACCCACCAGAAAACACTAGTCTTTGATCTGAGCCCTGCTAAAAAGGTCTCTCTGCTTTTGCTGGGCTCCACCCCTGCCTCCATCCGCAGACTTGCTCCACCCTTAGGAAATTCTAAAATGACCGTTTTAAGGGCTGTGAAATCCAAGCACCTCTTAAAGTATGCCACAAGATTATTTGCAAGTGTTCTATGATAGACAAGTCCATGTGTGGATGCGTTCAGGAAAGGTGGATAGTTTGAAAAGCAATTATTACCTTTTTATTATTGTCCTGTGTTAGCAAGGAGCCTTTAGACGATGGGAGAGAGCCTTTCTCTGACTTGTAGGGCTTGCCTTATGGCCGTGTCTTGAATTTCTTTCCCCAAATTCAGCTGTGGCACATTTACAGCAGGATTTACAGTTATCATTATTTCCTTTATTAATTTACAAAGTACGGGCTATAGGTCTGGAGCTGTAGAGTCATAAATAGAGACACAATCTCTGCCCCCAGAAGACTCACAATTTAATTTTGACTACAGCATTGATTTTGGTGCTAGTGATCATTAGGGTATTTGCTTACAAGTGTGATATGCTCTCAGCTTAAAGCTGCAAACCTAAATCCATTTAAATGGAGTCAGCATCAGCTGAAATTATTCTAGGATTGCGGTGTACACAAGTCCTCTGACGCTAGTGCTAGGCCAAAACATTCTAAGGGTTTTCATATATATATTTGGGTGGGGGTGGAGACTAAAAACTGGGCTAGTCTCTGGGGTACTGGTGAATTCTAAGACTTTTTAAAAGAGGGGATCTTACCTTTAAATACAAGGTGGCTAGGTTTTTTCTTTCACCTGTCCCCTCTCCCACCCCTACCCCCACCCTCACCCCACCAAACATGGCTGGTCTCGGTCATGATGTAGAGTCATTCTCAAGGGCATTTGGTTCCAGAGCACGTAAGGCTATGGAGAGAAGATTGCTCCAAGGCCAGGGAGCAGCAAGAGAACATTACTGAGAGAGAGAGAGAGAGAGAGAGAGAGAGAGAGAGAGAGAGAGAGCCAATGAAATATTCATTTATTATGCAGGGTTTGGGTACCTATTGCTGGACTCCAGTTCCCATAATCTCTTCACCACTGGCCATAGTAGCTAAAGCTGATGCAAACTGGAGTTCAACAGCCTCTGGAGGGCTGCTGGTTCCCCAGTCGTGATTGCATGCATTTATAACTGACCAAGGTGGAAAAGAGAAGGCAATTTCTGACTAAATGTAGTGGAGAATTTCTATAAACCACATATTTACACATAAATATACCCACACATAAACACAGATATCAGAATGTATATGCTTAACACTATAAGACAATCACAAGGAATAAAGCAATAGGCCACAGGCCTGTGAGACCCTTAAAGATTCAGTGTTCACCATCTTTAGAGGGGCAAGTGAAGTTCAGTGTGAACTTCTGAACTCCTGCAGTAAAGTGAACAGGCCTGTGTGTGATTAAATTTTGATGAACGAGTATATTGTTTGTATGTATATTGTCAGCATGTAAGTGAAGATTTACTAGGGCTAGATGTACTTTAATGGCTAGGCTTGTTACATCAATGATACAGATGTAAGGTTATAGTTAGCACATGGGGAAATCATATATATTCCTATTTTCAAATGTTTCCAATCTAGATATATATACAAGTTAGAAGATACTCTAAGAACTGTAGGAATTAGGAAAATCATAAAGAAGCAACACTTCCAACAGCCCTGAGTTGAGCAAGTTGCAGGTTCGTATATGATTAACATTTGATGAATGGTCATCTTGCTCAAGGGAGTAGCTGTGTAGAAGATGTTCCTATAACAACAAATGGACTGGGCAAGCCTGACCGATCAGGAGCAATGGTAAAGTTATGAGCTGGGTATGCATGGCAAAGCGTTTTCAATATTATAAGGTTACATTTGAGAGTAATAAGCCCCAAAACATTAGCCAAGGGGAACAGCAGAATAATAGTTACATTAGCCAGGTAGACAAGACAAAGGAACAAAGAAGAGGCTTGCTTATGATTCTTGTAACTAGAGATTGGAATTACCTAATATTATCTGATTGGGCTGGATAATAATGTAAGCAGCGGAATCTCTATGTAATGCTTAGCAGTAGCCTCATGATTGGGAAATGCTAATTTCTTTGTCCCAGAACTGTATAGAAGATCCATGCAGACAGTGCCACACTGCAGTCCTCATCAGGCACTCTGAAGGGACTGACCCTGTGTGCGCCTGTAAAAAATAAAGGCCTACCTTTTTGATGCAAGCCTGTGTCTTCAATTTTCTTCAAGGACCCCCAGTCCAAGAACCCAAAATTCCCCGTCAACCGTGCATATGCCATGCTCAGGTGTGATGAGCAAGGCCGGTCAGATATTACAGGACCATGGATAGCTCCAACTTGCCGCAGCAAAAATTGAGAGCTGACTGGGCCTTTTTAAGCCTCTGCCTCTAGACTCCTTCTCCTTCTTCTTCCCTTTGTGAGTAACTTCATGTTCTTTTTTAAATAGTGCTTTTTTAATTAAATTTTGCAAATAGATAACCACACAAGCCCCAAAGAGCTTAAAACAAAGGAAAAAGGAAAAACCAGAGAGGGACAGATGAGACAACATAATAAAAAAGAGAGGAGAGCAGAGGCAGATCAAGAATTCCAAAAGTTGTGAGATGCCGATGGAAGTTGCTGTTGTAACTGATGTGTAGAAACTAGGGTTGCCAGGTTCAGGGCCTGAGACTGATCCTGTATCTTTAGGAGAAGAGAAAGACTGGGCCTGGCAACCAAGAGGTCTTCTGAATCTTTAAAAGCTGTGCAGGGGGAAGGGAGAATTCCACCTTGTGGTTTTTCCCATTACAATGTTGCAAGAACACCTGCACTTGGCTGACTTTCTCTTCTCCTAAAGATACAGGATCAGTCTCAGGCCCTGAGCCTGGCAACCCTAGTAGAAACATATGAAATAAAGTTCCACCAAACAATATGAAACACATCAGGCTTGGTGCCTCCTTGAAGACAACTTAGAGCAAGTGCAACTTTCTTGTAGAAAAGCAGCAATCCAGGTGTTCTTATACCATAACAAAATATTTAAATTGTCCAAGAGTTTCCATTTTTGAGCAACAGATAACCATGCTGCAAACAAAAAGTATGCCAGTCTTTAGACAATATGTCTGCATTACAGCCACCAACAACAGACAAAAGGGAGAACTACCTGAATATGAAATTTAACAATTTTAGGGATTTCTTCAAAAACTGCTGATGAAAAAGAATAAACTTTAGGACAGTCGCACCAAAGATGGGAACAGGTACCGCGACTTCCACATCCTCTCCATCACACTGGGTAGGAACCTGGAATTATCCATGAGAGATGAACTTCATATTCTTAAAGTGCCAACCCTCTGGCCTATAGATGGATACCCTTCCTCCATTCTTGAGTTTCCCACCTGGTGTGCTACCTGTGCCACTGGACCAATGAGGCTCAGTAGAAGGCATCCATAAGGGCCCAGACTCTGGGTTTACAAGTACGGGAGGTTCTTCTTGGGGGTTCATGTCCATCAGCCTCACTGGCCTCCTGATCTCCAGCAGTGGGCTCATAGGCCTGCATCTGGTCTGGCTTCTTAGCTGGAGACGCTGCATCCTCTGAGTCTGAATCTTGATTGCTGCTGGACTCTGAGCCTGGGCCTAGGACAGCATATGATCAGGCTGAAGGTCTTTTAATAAGGAGGGCATCTCTAAAAAAACCCTTCATTTTTTAATGACACCAATCAATTAAACAGGAATGATTGCATTTCTGACTGGTACAGAGCATATGCAGAGACACATTTCAAGTCCAAATGCTTGCCTGAAGCCAATGCCAGTCACATCCCATCATACACCATTATCTGTCCACCATCAGACAAAGATAGCACATTGCAGTTCTGGTCATTGGATAATTGTTGCCTCAAAAAACCTCAAATTATTGTACCCATGCAGCCACAGCTTCTCCATCCTGTGTGGCTGATCTCTTCTGTGCCTGACTTTGCTTTGTTTTATTTAATTTCACTGAAAAAATTCCAAACTGGAAAAATATATGAGAGACGGGGGCATTAGAGACAAGGATTTTACAGTGGTGGCCTTGTCTCTCTGGAACGCTCTCCTGATGGAATCGCATATGCCCCAATCTTTGTTAACTTTTAATTAGACCTCAACCATTTTTGTTTCAATCTGCATTTTACTGAAAGCATTCTGGGCTTTCAAGCTGCTGCTATTTTTTGTTGGTCATTGGGTTATTTTGCACACACACACACACACACGAGAAAGGGGAAAAGTCAATGCAGTTTGGATTTAAAGTCAAATTAATCAAATTTGCACTTTCCAAAACAATACGAGCACCAGAACATAGCCATCCTTCAAAATTCACACTTATCCAGATGTTGTGATGCAGTTCTCCAGCCAAACAATGTCTACAATCCTTCATATATTGGGGGGGAAATTGCATAAAAATGCATATATTCGTGAAAAAGACATACAAAGATGCATTAGGAGAAAATGTGAGCAACAAGGGGTACAAAACTGCATACAAGAATACATTTATTGGGAGAAATGTACACTAAATAGCTGAAGAATGTTCATGAGGATGTTTTTCTACATTTGAGTAGAACAGAAGATCAGCTAATTCACAACCAAAGAGGAAGTAAAATGGACTAGAAAAACATGTATTTAAGGGCATGTTGTCATTGCAAGTAGGGTGTGGCCTACTCAAAGCACACAGGCCCACATCACGTTCCTATACATGTTGGCAATACCTGGATCTACCTGTCCTGTCTGGGAGACTTAAAGATAAACCAAAAGTTGGAGCTCAAACACTGGATGCTCATAAGAAGAACCTGAACCCTGTTATTCTTCTGTTTTTTCCTTCTATTTTGTTTGTGTCCCTACCTTAGCAGCTATGAAGATGTGTGCCAGAACAATGAAATGTTTTAAAAGATGGAACAATAGGTTTTTTAAAAAAAAGAATTTAACTCATATAATGTTATTTGTTATTTAATTTTATTTGTTATTATGTTATTTGTCATTTAATTTAATTTTTGTAAATTGTACTGCTTTTATGGTATTTTTATTGTATTTTATATTGTATTTTTATACCTGTGTTTATTTTTCTTTGTAAGCCACCTTGAGGGCCTTTGGCCAAAAGGCAGGGTATAAATAAAATTTAATATTAATATATCGATATTAATATTTATATTAATGTTAATATTAATATACTGATATTAATATTAATATTAATCTATCGATATTAATATATTGATATTGATATCAATATTAATATTGAGATATTAATATTAACAATATTATTAATGATGATGATAATAATGATAATAATAATAATAATGCTCAGAAGCAAGCCCTGTCAGGGAAGTGGGCATAAGACTGCAGCTCTAATTTTCACTGAAAGAGCAAAACTATATACCTGCTTTACACTGATGCCCCGTTACAGCCACAAAAGCTTGCATACTGTCAAAATTGTATACGGAAAGTATCAAATCAAATCATTCTTCATTATGGTCAAAGACCAGCATGCAAAAACAGCATAAAACATATTATCCATAATATAAAATAGAATGAAATAAAGTAAATAAGGTAATATAGAATAAGATGTCACACAGATATCTGCACAGAAATATTACAGAAATTCAATTGAAATCACAGACTTCAGAAATACTGTTACAGGGTGGCTGAAATTACTTCTTGACAGATTTTACATGCTGCAGCACAGAATTCAGCTACACTGAGAGAAGTAGCTGAGTTTTGATCGAAGCGAGGTGAGGAGACAAAATGCATCCAATCATCTTGGCAGCATACAGCAAGGAATAACTGTAGAGAACAGCATACAAACCATACGTAGACAGCCATATATGTTAATCACACACACACATATACACATTTTCCTGCATGCTCACACTCTGAAAAGCAGCAATTGGCCGCTGCTTCCCAGGACATTTTGATGGCTTGGGTATACACAAACAAACAGACAACAAAATTGGATTACCACAGTGAGCTCTATGTGGGGCTGACCTTGAGGTTGGCCTGGAAGCTGCAGCTGGAAGCAGCTTGCCTGCTCACTGGACAGTCGCCATTACATTACACTGCTGCTGAAAGAATTGCACTGGCTGCCGGTTAGCTCCTGGGCTAAGTTCAAAGCCTTTTACATCTTGGGACCAGGCTACCTGAAAGATCATCTCACCCCTTGTATACCCAATCCATCACTGCACTCTGCAGGAGAGAGCCTCCTGCAGGTACCATCTTATCAAGAAGTCTGTTCCATCCGACACAGGAATCCGGTCGTTAGTGTGGCAGTACCTACCTTTTGGTGCTCCTGTTACATATCAGATAAGCATTGCCTCTAATGTCTTTTCCTCACCTATTAAAGACCTTCCTTTTTCGATCAGTCTTTCATGTGGAGATCTTCATCTGAGTATTGGATTTGAAATTGGTTTTTACATAGGAAATTGTTTTTACTGTATATTTGGAGTTGTTTTTAATTATTTTTATTTTGATGGTAAAATCACTTTGAGATATTTTATAGGAAGCAATTCATAAATGGAATCAAATAAATAAACAAAAATGGCTGTGTGATAAGATAATTTAACCGTACAGCAGAGCAGATGTGAACCTGAAGCTCAATCCACAGACCTACTGTTTACTCTTTCAGGTATAGGGGAAGCCGTCATGTTGGGTTCCCGTAAATGTAACTGTATGTCAACTTGATTGTTACAAATGGTGTTTACTGTAAGAATGTTAGTAAACAGCGGCTCAGTAGGAGATGTAATAGACTATTCAGCTTAATGATATCCGATAGTAAACGGGTTATTATCATGTAGTATAAATTGCATTGTAATTATTGTAACAACACTATGAGAATAGTACATTTATTAAGAGTATGTCGAATGGAGCTAGAGAGTCCTTTCAGAGTGGAAATGTAGAAAACATTCTTGTGTGTTTTCCTGTGGATCTTTCCACTTGTGTGGATGTTGGCATTGCACATTGTACATTTTCCATGAAAAGCACAAACCCACCTAGGCATTTCACATGATGCAGGGCTATTGCTGATCTGTTCCCCACTGAAAGCTGGCCATTGTGCAACACGCCAGACTGTTGCTGACCAGTTCACTATTCAAATGAATTCCCAGAGTGGTTTAACAATCCATCCCTCTCCACCTGGGTTGTTGTTGTGAACATACACAACATTGCTTGCTTGCTACACAAAAAAGGTCTCCAAACAGTTTACATTTTTAAGAGCGTAAAACATAAAAATGACAATACATTACAATAACAACTTATAACAGTTCATTAAAAGAATTCCACAGACACGTCCCTCCAATAAAAACAGCAGCAAAACCTTTGGCAGCAACAAATCACTAAGAGCAGCCAGCAACAAACGCCACTACAGTCCCTCAAATGCCTTGGGAAAAGAAGTATGTTTTATCTGGTGCTGAAAAGATGTTAGTGATGGTGCCAGGTGGACATCACTGGGGACAGCCTTCCACAAGCGGGAAGCCACAACTGAAAAGACTCTCTCCTGCGTGCTTCAATATGCAGGGTAGTTACACACAAATCCATAGACTTGCCGTTCAAGCCCCAGCAGCTTTTGACAGGCAGCAGGAAGTCAGAAGCAGCTTCTCAGAAGGAGAAAAGCAGAGAAATAGTGGTGGTATAGTGGTTAGAGTGTTGGACTAGGACCAGGGTTCAAACCCCCAAAGAAATAATGAGTTAACAAATGGGATACAAATGCATACGTTAAACAATAAGAGGCCTGCATATCAATAGAAATGAGTAAACACAAAACATTCCAAAGCCGTGTCTCAGTAAAATAGAACCAATGTAAAAGCTGCATATAATCAGGAATAATAAACAGTCCAATTTCTGTATACCAGTTGAATAACAGAATTAATGATGAAAAATATTTATTCATTCCTATTGATATATGGGCCTCTTATTGTTTACTGTATACATTTGTATCAAGCTGTATTATGTCTGAGGTTTGTATTGTATGTGTACATTATTATTCACTCATTATTTCAGTCATCTATCGGTCTGTGACTTGTCCATTTTGCATGAGTTCTTTGAGAGCCACTGCCCATCAGAATACTATGTTAGTTGGACCACTGAGTCAGCATAAGGTCACTGTGCGTTCATTGATAGTGTGAATATCTGCCCCCTCCCCTTCTTGTTTGACATTCTCCTCCCACCCACCCCCGCCATCCCAGCCACTGCTTCTTCCTAGATCATTCAACCAATCAACACACCCAGTCGTGGATCATGAAATGAATGGGGACATTGCAATACTGTGTGGTCAATGGCCATAGAATAAGGTCTGTAAGGGCAAGTGAGGGCACAAGAGTGAAGACAAATGAGGACACTGCAATCAAATACAATTTTTTTAAGGGTGCAAAAGAAAGAAAAGAATTTTAAAAAGTATTTTCGGCACTGCTGTAAACCATAAAAACTAATCTGTACTAGTTTCAGCTCAGCCCCCAACAAAATGTCCTCCTCTAATTTCAGAAGGGATATGTCACTTCCCTCTTGCCACTGACCCGAGTCAAGCTAAGGACAGAAAGCATCCTCTGAATTCAGTAGAAATGTTGCAGGTGGGACCCATAGCAATAAATACTGTAAACAGGGCAGATTCTTGTGCAGCACGAATGCCAAGGATGCATCATCCATCATCCTCTCTGTGGTGCTCAGTGCCAGTGAAACAGCACAAGTCCTGCTCACCCTGTGTTCCTGCTGTCTTCCTCCTAAAGGGTTTGTGCCCTCCTGACATTGCACAATATGTCAACAAGTTCAGCAGACAGCAATCACACAGAGATGGAAGAATAAATGTGTGGGGGAAGCACACCGAGGGAGAAACCCTCCCCTCCCCCCCTTCAAGGAGGAAGATTAGTGATGGGAGCGGAGGGAGGAAAGGAAGAGTTTTGGTAAGAAAAGAGACAGATATCAAATTGCAGCATAATCCATCCAGCTCACAGTATGAGAGCAATTTGGAGTGCATCATGAGATGAAATCTTATATTACAAGAGAGAGGTGGGTCCTTTCTGTTCCCTTTCACATCCTGGTGTGTGTGCCTGAGTGCCCACTGAATATCTCAAAATAAACGAGGACCAATTTGCTGCTGGCTCGTTCCAGAGAAAAGAATACTTCCCATTTACACAGTACTTTTGAGTGTTCAAAGTAGTGCTGGGCTGAATATATCTCCTATGTTTTTGTTTCTTCAAGCCATTCTCCATCATATAACGAGTCAAGAAATTGTGCTCAAAACTTATCAAAGGGGAGAGAAAAAAATCTATGAAATTCTCCTGGGTGGGGTTCAGGGTTTTTGCAACAAGTACCTTTCTTTAGCCAGTGCACCCTGTAAGAAGACTTGTGAGACAGAGTGGTGGTTAATAGGGATGGGGGGGAATATCCGCTAAATCAGACTTAGCACTGGATTCTGATTGAATTCAACAGTCTGCTATCTTTTTGGACCAGCACTGATTTCTTGCGGTGGCCTGCAGCTGTAATCCACACAGATTTTTAAAAAATATTCCCCTGATTTTATATAATTATATTCTTAATTTCTTCTAAGGTGATGCATTCATAACAGTGTGTAAGTGTGATAAATAGGAAAAATAAACCATGTGGAACACCGTGATCATTTACATAGGTATTTACATTAAAAATTGTACATTTTTTTCACAAACCAAAAAACAAGAAAACAAAAACAGCGGATCAAATCAGCAAGTTCCCAAGGAAGCAGGAACAAACAAAAAAAAGTGGATCGGAATTGAGCGACTGACTATCGGAATACAAGCGGATCGGAACGAGGCAGCGAACCCAATCCCTAGTGGTGGAAAGGTCATATTTATTCAGATATAACAACAGAGGATCTGCCAAACGATTACCAATTTATGTAAGTACAGGCAGGTGGGTTTGAACTGAATAGAGGGAACCATCCCTCCACTACCCTGGGCATGTAAACAGCTGCATTCCGTAGAGCCCCAGCCAAGGAATGGGAGAAAATTCACCTCCCTGCTAAGTGTGAGCTTTGGATATGTGAACCCAACATGTGCCCCTGGGCTCCGCTTTCCAGCATTCCCCAAAGTGTGCACTGCCAGACCTAAAGGGCAGCAGTAAGGAACCCACCACCACAACAAGCCAAAGGTTGCGGAAGGTGATCCAAGGGTATGTTTAACTCAATGATGCCTGTCAATTAAGTTCTTAAATTCTCTTTCCTGCCCACACTGAATGCCACACAGAGTAAATTGCTGTCCTGGGCTTCTCTTGGGAGGAAAGGCAGGATATAAAATTAATAAACAAACAAAACAAACAAAATCTACAGTGTGGAGTAGGCAAAAAAGAGGAGTCATAGAATCATAGATAGAATAGTAGAGTTGGAAGGAGCCTATAAGGCCATTGAGTCCAACCCCCTGCTCAATGCAGGAATCCAAATCAAAGGATTCCCGATAGATGGCTGTCCAGTAGGGTTGCCAGGTCGGAAGCATCCCAAAACCTGAGATGTCATGGGGCGGGCCCTAGTGACATCATGGGGCGGGCCCTAGTGACATCATGGGGTGGGCCCTAGTGACATCATAATGCATGATACATTAAGTATCAACCACAGTTGCTTGGAGCATACCATTCAAACAAAAAAAAATGCCTTTCCTGTCCAAAACACCTTCTCTCGACTTCTGTGCAAGAACCCAGTAAATTCTTTGCAAACTTCAAGAGATGGACACCTAGGGATATTGGGAGGGGTGTGGAGAGAGAGAGAGACAGAGAGAAAGACAGAGAGAGAGAGAGAGAGAGAGAGGTTCTCTCAAGGACAGATCTGTCCTGTTTACTTGCCGCCCTGGGCTGCTGCTGGGAGGAAGGGTGGGATATAATAATAATAATAATAATAATAATAATAATGATAATAATGATAATGATAATAAATTAACATTAACACTAGCTCCACCAAATAATATAAATTAATGAATTATTTAAATCACTCATTGCATCTTAGAGGAATACAGGAGCATGAAATATGGTCTATCCAGATAATAAATCCAATCTCTTGCACAAATACCTAGAAGTTCAGACTTGATGAAGATCAAAGTACTGCAGGAATTATTTTAGGTAACTGTGATAATCCTTAGGAGAAATAGTTCTTCCACTATACACACCACTTTGTACATTCCCATTACCCTCTGCTTAAGCCAATAACATTTTTCTAAATCCTGTGATGTTAAAATCTAAAGCTCTCCTATAAAATTTTACATTTTATAAATGATATAGATTAATTACAGAACTTCTGAAATATATTTTCCTTATGCTGGAAGGACTAGTTAGTCTCATTTAAAAACCCCTCCACTTTTTACATTTTCTAGGTTTATTCACTCTCCCACACATGCTTCTTATTTTAAAATGTGTTGTCCTGGAGTGCTCCAAGCACTACAGGCCTAAACCCAAATATGGAACACATCTCTTCTAGTCTAGCACCGGAAAGCACACCAGGGCAGTTGTTCCACAGAGTCTACAAACCTATAATAATTATAGATATGCCATGCATTAATTAGTGCATGGTGTGTGCACATCACCAGGGGCATCTTAAGGCAAAAGGAGGGGCCATGTACCTGAGCCTCAATGTATGAGGTGCAGTCAATGAAGGGGGGGCATAGGGAGCTGCCTGCCACCAAGTCAAACCATTGGGTACATCTATCTCTGTCCTACCTACACTGACTGGCAGCAGCTCTCCTGCATTTCAGGCAGGGAGTCTTCCCAAGCCCCACCTGGAGATGAACCTGGGACCTTCTACATGCGAAACAGGTGCTCTGCCCACTCAGCCACAGTCCTTCCCCAGGGAGTGTGGGGAGTTCCAGAGGGGGGAGAGGATGCCAGGGGTGGCTCAAGGCATGTTTGAGGGAGAAGGGAAACTGGGGGAAGGGGGGCTCTTTTGGCAGGAGCCCAAACTGAAGTCAACCTGCAAGAAGGTGTGGCATGAGGGGATGCCCACCTGCATTGACCCAAGTGTGCGAGGAGGGTTTGGTTCAGTTTTGTTTTTTGGGGCAGGGGGGTGGGAGACTAGTAGAGTGTGGTTAAACCAGGCAGCACCCTATCAGTCCTGGGGAGGGAGCAGCACCAGGGATCCTAGTCCTCATGAAGGATGGTGGGTTAAGAACCTAAGAGCCCTGCAGTGCTGGATCAGGCCAACGTGGGCTCATCCAGTCCAGCACGTCTTCTTCTCACAGTGGCTGACCAGGTGCGGGGCCCCTGCGCTCCCCTTCCGCAATCCGTGGCAGGATAGCAGGGCAGAAGCTTCAGAGCTGCCCACCATTCTCCTGCTTCACCTACCTTTCTCTCTGCTGTTTTTTGCAGCGCGTGCAGGTTTGCCATCAATTAAGATGGTGGTCGAGGTTTCCCTAAGGGGCTGAAGCCTCTGCCACCATCTTGGTTGATGGCAACAAGACGAGCGTGTAGCACACATGCATGCCATCAACCAAGATGGTGGCAGAGGCTTCAGCCCCTTAGGGAAACCTCGGCTGCCATCTTGATTGATGGCAAACCTGTGCGTGCTGCAAAAAACAGCAAAGAGAAAGGTAAGTAGAGCGGGGGAATGGCAGGGGGCTTGGGATCTCCTGCCCTGCGGCCAGCCCTGCTGGGTGGCCATGCCACACCATGCCAAAAACCAGAGATCCAGGGACAGGTCTGGCCGGGGAGCCAGAAAACACCCCCGAAGCAGGAGACTCCAGCCGAAAACGGGAGATCTGGTAACTCTACTGTCCAGCTGCCTCTTGAATGCCTGCAGTGTCAGAGAGCCCACTACCTCTCTAGGTCATTGGTTCCATTGTCGTATGGCTCTAACAGTTAGGAAGTTTTTCCTGCTGTCCAGTTAAAATCTGGCTTCCTGCAACTTGAGCCCATTATTCCGTGTCCTGCAGTCTGGGATGATTGAGAAGAGATCCCAGTCCTCCTCTGTGTGACAACCTTTCATGTATTTGAAGAGTGCTATCATATCTCCCCTTAGTCTTCTCTTCTCCAGGTTAAACATGTTCAGTTCTTTCAGTCTCTCCTCATAGGGCTTGGTTTCTAGTCCCCTGATCATCCTTGTTGCCCTCCTCTGAACCTGTTCCAGTTTGTCTGCATCCTTCTTGAAGTGCGGCATCCAAAACTGGATGCAGTACTCAAGTTGAGGCCTACCCAGTGCCAAATAGAGGCGAACCAATAGGTAGGTTGATGCTTCATCAGTAAGAGCTAATGTTTTCTTAATATGTGGTGTCCTCCACATGTTCATAGAATCATAGAATAGTAGAGTTGGAAGGGGCCCATAAGGCCATCAAGTCCAACCCCCTGCTCAATGCAGGAATCCAAATCAAAGCATTCCCAACAGATGGCTGTCCAGCTGCCTCTTGAATGCCTCCAGTGTCGGAGAGACCACTACCTCTCTAGGTCATTGGCTCCATTGTCGTATGGCTCTAACAGTTAGGAAGTTTTTCCTGATGTCCAGTCGAAATCGGGCTTCCTGCAACTTGAGCCCATTATTCCGTGTCCTGCACTCTGGGATGATCGAGAAGAGATCCCGGCCCTCCTCTATGTGACGAACTTTCATGTTCCCAAGGGTCAATCAGGGGCTCCACCAAAAATTGCTACTCAGCCCCCAAAAAGGGTGACTAGTAAAAACCCACACTGTAGAGGAAGGGAGGGGGCATTGCAAAAGAGCAGAAGGAAGTGGAGGGGGCAGAGTAAGCTTAAATAGCAGCCTGATTGCCCCTGTCTTATTGACTGCTCCAGCCCATGAGATCTGCAAGGCCCTCTCCCTCTGGAAGAGACTAACTCACATCTTCTCCCGAAAAGGGGTCTGTGACCGATTTGCCCCCCTCGCAAGAGTGAAGAGTTTATCTTCAAAAGCAAATCTATGCAATTCACACTTTCCAAAACAATATAAGAACCAAAATCCAGCCATCCTTCAAAATGCACACTTCTCTGAATTTTGTGATGCAGTTTTCCAACCAAGCCCTCTTTACAAAAATGCACATATTAGGGGGACAATGTGCATAAAAAATAAACATATTTGTGAAAATAACATACAGAAATGCATTATATTAGGAAAAATTGTGTGCAGAAACGTAAAAATTAGTCAGAACTTCATATGTTTTTTAATTATGTTTTTAACCCCTTTTAAAAGTTTTTTAAATGTTTTTAACGCTGTTTTGTTTTAATGTATTTTAAGATCTGTTTTTATGATGTTTTAAAGTGTTTTTAGTGCATTGTTTGCTGCCCTAGGCTCCTGCTGGGAGGAAGGGCGGGATACAAATTAAATAATAAATAATATAAAAATGTGTTTTTTAAGGAGACATTCGCACTGCGAGGATGACGCATTTCCGTGAGTTTTTTTTGTTTGTTTGATGAAATTGCAAATTGCTGCAGAAATTTGAGCCAGGGAGGGGGATGAGAAATAGAGCCAAAATTGATAGATCCTTCCATCCATAAGTTTGAGTGCCCTTTGTTCTCTTCTACAAATCTTCTCAGCGGTGGTCTTCACTCTTCAGGCTTCCTGCGAGTCCATACTTTAAAGCCCAGAGGAAGACACAATGAGATAACTTCTCCCATGAGGGTTTTCAGATTAGAAAGTATGGACAGTTGGGGAGGCTGCAGAGCACTGGAGAAAGTTTTACCGCAAAGAAAAAAAACACAGACAGCATACACAGCCCTGGTCACCTTGCAATGGTAACATAAGCTCAAAATCCAACATCCATTGAAATTGTAAAGTGTCCTGAGAATGAGACAGAAAAACACAAAACGAAACAGAAGGCTCTATTGCAGGGGCAGAGAACTTCTGAGAAATTGGAGGACATATTTAAGTACACTGGTAAGTCAACGTGTACATCATCTTGCTATCCTTGCAACAACTATGTAGGATAGTATTAGTATTTTCATATTCCAGGTGGTGAAAGGGTGGGGGCAAGGTAGGCAGAGAAACAGCTGTCAATCTATGGTTTCATTTTCATATGGATGCAGGAGCTCCAGTGTGCTCACAGTGTTCCCTCACCCACAATGGTTGCCCTTTTTTAAATTTCAGTGGACAAAGCAGATCTACTCATTGGATACATGAAAGCCAGAACAGCATAGTGGCTAGGGTGCCAGACTAGGACCTGGGAGACCAGGATTCAAATCGCCACTTAGCCATGAAGCTCATTGAGTGACCTTGGGCTAGTCATTGTCTTTCAGTCTAGCCTACCTCATAGGGTTGTTGTACATTCACAGAAGATGTTCAGGTAGCACAGGATTTATTAATGCTTATTTGCTTTATTTAAAAAAAATAGAACAAGTTAATGGAGACTAGATCTATGAACCATACTATTTAAATGGAATCTCTTTCCTCTTTCAACAAGCCTTTAGTTGAGACCTATCCCAGTCTACGTCTGTTAGAATTGCTTTTAATACGTTTTCTTTAATAATATGTTTTTAACCCTTTTTAAAAAAGATTTTTAAAGCTTTTTTAATGTTTTTAACGTTGTTTTGTTTTAATGTATTTTAAGGTCTTTTTATGATGTTTTAAAGTATTTTTAGCATTTCTGTTTGCCACCCTGGGCTCCTGCTGGGAGGAAGGGCGGGATATAAATCAAATAAATAAATAAATAAATAAATAAATAAATAAATAAATAAATAAATAAATAATAATAATAATAATAATAAATGAAACCTCCATGCACAGGAGCAGGGTGCATCTGAATAACAGACGTGAGAGGCTCAGAAGAATGTGACTGCCCGTTGTTCAAATCCGAATGCTGGACTAGACGGACTTTGGTCTATTCCAGCAAGATAATCTTTTTTTTTTGTCCAGATGATTGCTGAAGTGGAATAACTTAGGTACATGCACTAATTGGAATGAAAGACACCCCTTCTGCTGGTAAAAGCATTATTTCCTGCTCGGAAATCATGACACTTTTTCTCTTGTTTTGCAAATAGACCCATCCATTTCCAGTAAGGCTGCCATTCACAGGACATCTTTGGAATCTGAACAAGCTTGTAAGGGCTTAGAAAGGAAGGAGCTTTCAAGCCAGAAGACCCTGTCATAGCCACTTAGCTTGAAACCTCCTCCTAATGTTAGGGCACTGAATGCTGCCACCCTTTTTTTCCCCCACGCTAGGATTGGCTCAGGGTGTTTAATCTCCCTCTCCCCTTTTCCTCACTGGCTGTTTCCAACCGCAGTCAGATGCGTTTGCCTTGCTCTTCTTTGTAATTGCATTTTAATTGAATGCCTTGCTGGAGCAGAACCAAAGGAACTAATTTTTTTTTTTTTTACTTCTCGTTTTCATGTTCCTGGACGAAGCTTGGAAAATCTGAGACAGTGCTAACGAAGGCAGACTGAGGTCTTTTTCTTCCCTCTTAATCTTGCGGGTGTTCCCTCCCCCCCCTTATTTTTATTCTTTTATCACCTCCTCTTGGGTACAATTCTGACAATAGCTGCTAAGTTCCTGGATGGATCACCTGTCACCTGCCACACAGCTGGCCACTTTGAGTATGGTGCGTAACGTGTGAAGAGCTGGGCTGAAATCCCCTCTCCATTTTCATGAGGACTGGAAAAAAAAAAAGACACCACACAAATTGTTGCAGAAATGCGGAGAGCTGAAAAGATTCAAAAAATGAGAAACTGTGAAAACTGAAATGGACAGATCTTTCCATCCCTTCTGGGGGGGGGGGTAGCATTTTCTTTCACCTCCTTAAGGCTTAATGTTGCCCTTGTAGAACTCAGCAGGGAGGAGGGTGGGGATAAATCTGGAATGAGGTGGCTCTGCTTCCACCAGCTGGTGGACTCTCTGCCTTCCGCCCTGCCAGTCCCATTGAGCAGCAGCTACGTTGCTCTGTGCATCTCCTTGGTTGCAACCACTGCAGCTGAGATTTAAACCAGGAGGAAGGGGCATTCTCCCAGGTCCCATCTGACTAAGCGAGGGCGTTTGTTGGGCAGAACTATCCTTAGCATAGCAAACTGGTGGATTTTACTCCAACTTTGAATATTTGTTTTAATGTTTTTGGTTGCTGTAAACTGCCCACAGAGCTTCGGCTATGGGGCGGTATGTAAGTGCAATAAAAAAATAAAAAACTCAATTTAAGCCAGAGTAAATTGCCCATATTCCGCACTCTGTCCAGGATTGGGGCTACTGCTAGCTGAGTCAGCCCAAGCCTGGCAGAGAGAAAGCAAGCCTTTAAAACAGAGTGTGACTTACACCACTCTTTTTTTTTTTTTTTTTGCGAGTGTCAGTTCCACCAGGTTGCCAGGTCACATGACTGAGTCGAAAAAGGTTTGGAATAAGTTTAGGTCTTTCTTTGCACCATTCTACCCCCACAACACCCCTTTTTGGGGATTTACCCTAGCATGAGTTCCACCAGCTGAGCCCCAGCTGAGCCAGCATACTGAGGGAGTTACGCTGGTGTTATTCCTGGCTGAGCCTGGATGAGGGAGTTACACCAGCATAACCAATGCTCAGCGATGACAGCATACATCCACCAATTCCAGACTTGCTCATCCAAGTGGATCTTGGGTTTGGATTGTGCTGTTAGTGTTCAAAGTGCCTCAGGAGTCTTTGTTGTCCGTGTGCGTTGATGGTGCCATGTAAATAATACAACGCTGTGTGACCACCAACACCCATGACTATTACAGATCCTACTGAACCAGGGATGTCAGATATATATTTGCAAAGGCAAAGACTTGAGCCTTGTTGGAATAAGGGCTGTATGCTGTTGTTTGCCAACCTCCATTGACATTTCACTGCTTTTGCAAAGGGTCTCCCTCCCCCTAGTCCTACGGCTCGAGGTCTACTCAGCGGCAATGAGTTTCCAGAAGAAACAAAAACTTATGTGGCAATCAAAGAGGCAAAACTGCAAAACTCCGGGCCTGAGACTGATGTAAGTACATCTGAAAGGTAAAACTATAGCAGTGAGGCACAATTACTGAAACTGTTCCCTCTGCAATTTCTACAGTGGCACAGCTTGAGTGCCTTCAGAAATGCCATTCCAAGCAGGCACAGACGCATTGTCCAGGCGCATTGAGTTTAGGCATAAGTAGCAGGTTAACAAGCCGGTGTCTAAGGTAGGAAAACTTACCTGAGGTATTTGAAAGAATTAAGGACGATCATACGGTGGAACAATTTGGTCTAATGAGCTAATTACAGCACAATCAGGATTTTGGGGAGCTTACAGCCTGCTGAGAAGAGTGGATGGTTAAGATTATCCAGTGTAAAAAAATGCCAGCTAGGTAGCCTTGTTTTCTCATCATATGATGAGAGGGAGGGAGGCTTTGTCTCTGCCCCATTATTTCCACCAATTTAGATTTCTGCAGTAAAAATGCTTTTGAGGGCCAACTACACATTAAGCCTGAGATTAGTGGTGAGATCAGCCAGAGTTTTTTCTGGGATTTATTGTTAAGATTTAAACGCGGCTGAACCAGGGTAGTGGTGCCAGGATGTGGGTGTGTGCATATGGGTGGGGATGAGGGATAACCCTTCCCCCCAACAATTTTCCTGCTCAAAATACCCTCTGCAACCTCTCCCTCTGCAACTAACTACCACAGTGGGTGGGGGAGGGGGAAAGAGACAGACATCATATAAGTACTTCTTTCACTCACCCAAGAGACTAATGTTTTATTTCATTCATTTATATCCCAGCCTTCCTCCTCCAAGGAGCTCAAGGTGTTCTCTTCCACCTCATGTTATCCTCACAACAGCCTGTGAGGTAGGTTAGGCTGAGAGTCAGTGAATGGCCCAAGGTCACCTAGTGAGCTTTGTGGCTGAGTGGGGATTCGAACCCAGGTCTCCAAAGTCCTAATCTAATGCCCAAACCACTACATCATACTGGCTTTCCATAATAGTGTGCTGCCCGTGTCATGCCACTACTTTGAAAGGCAGAAGATAAAAGGGACAGATTTTGTATATTCCTCTTGTATGTATCCTATGGCCAGCCCTCACTTGCACATGAATGTTCAACTATGTGCTCACCTATCGCTGTCTTTTCTGCAGACATCAATATTAATGCATTGACATGTATAGGTGCGGCCAGGCAGTGTGCCTGACACTGAGGAAATGGCCAGCACTGCAGACCCACTTCCCGGGAATCTTATAATGCCACCTTCTCACAAGAAATGGATGGAAGGCAACTACTCTCAGATGAGAATACATAGGATTGCAGGACCTTATATTGCACATCCAGTTTCTACACTTGGTCAGTTGTTTACCCAGTGAGAGGGAATAGGCACACTTACTGTTCTGCTGGCTCCAGTGTGACTCCACCTCTTTTTCCTGAAAATGGGGACACATGACGCTAGTCAACCCCCACCCCTTTTTCCTGTAAAACCTGGGCCACATTCACAACATTTATTCCATTATTATTCCACTTTAAATAGTCATGGCTTCCCCCAAAGACTCCTGGGAAGTGTAGTTTGTGAAGGGTATTGAGAGCTGTTAGGAGACCCTCTATTATGCTCACAGACAGGGATGTGGTCATGCAGAGCCTCAGGGGGTCTTAGACCCTTTACTTTTTTGGGAGCAGGGTCCCAACAGGGTCCCAATATCTCCAGCATCCTACAAGTCAATCATTAACGTTAGCCCCTGAGAAGAGTCTCTAAAATGCTTCCTTGTCCTTTCCTGCAGATTGGACCTAATCAGAGTGAAAGGAGGTGAGTTAGCAATCGAGAAGACTCTTCACAGTAGCTAACACTCTTCTTGCTTATTGGTTCCGAGGCATTATCAAGGATCTCATTCACAACCCCATGGCCACCAAAATAATGGGGAGAGGGTATAGCTGTGATTAACATGAAGGAACCCTGCACTTCTGAATTTGCCACTACACTACTGCTTACAGAGCTACAATTCTCAGAGTTCTCTGGGAAGAGGGACTGACTGTTAAACCACTTTGACAATTGTACCTCTGTGAGGGGAATAGGAGGCTCCTCCGGGGCCGGCACCACCTTGCCCCGGGCCCCGGCACACACACGCACACACACACACATTTGTGTGCCTACCTTTCTCTTGCAGGGAGGGAGCTTCTTCCGCCCACCCATTCACTGGCTCCGTCTCTCCTGTCTTTTGCAGCTGCATGGGCTGGTATGCACGCACATCACTGCTATCAACCAAGATGGTGGCAGAGGCTTCAGCCCCTTAGAGAAACCTCAGCCACCATCTTGGTTAATAGCAGTCCTGTGCATGCAGCCTCAAAAGTTAGGAGAGATGGGCAGATGGAAGAAGCTCCCTCCCTGCGATCCGAGGCAGCTACTCTGCTGTGGATCTCAGAAAAGGAGCACTATTCCTCCCCCACCTTATCAAGAGCCCCTCAGGGGCCTCTGTGGCTCCAGAGGCCCTTGGCAAGGCCCCGACCTGGCTGCCCTTTGGGAACAGCCTTGCTCCTAACAAATCTCAGCACCCTTCACAAACTACAGTTCCCAGGGTGCTTTGGGGAAAACCTGGCCTATTAAAAGTAGAATAGTAGTGAAATAAATGTGTGATGTGAATGTGGCCTTGGGATCAGCTTGAGTGTGATTTTTTCTCAAAAAAATCACTTCAAAAAGATTTCACAACTCATTGGCAGAGCAATCTGTTCCCCCTCCAGGTGCTGCCAATGGAAATGCTTTGCAGCAGGCAATTAATGTGCTCACAAACATAATCATCTCAAACCTGCTGCCTGTTTGGCACACTTACCTGCAATGCTGTGTGTGATCTGGGTTCCTGACCCAATCAGAAGCAGAAAAACTTGGATATTTGCAGCATTCCTAATGTACAACAAATGCAATTAAGCCACCCAATAATATCTGAGCCAGCTTATTGTATTGCTAGAGTTCTGTTCCTGGAAAAATCTTTTTAAAAGTTAAAAAAAGAAGAAAGAATAAAGTTCTAGTTGAAGCTGAGCCATTCCTCATGAACATCCCTGTGCTTTTATTAAGAAAAGATCCATGTATGCTGCCAGAAAATGTCCTGTAGCAAAAAAATAAATGGCTTACAGATTGGTGATTGCTGACAGTGATCACACACCAGTTCTTCTGGTTGCTTTGTTGTACATAATAAGCACAGCAAAATAATACATCTCTCCCCCCCCCATAGGAGTTTAATGCTGTTGACAAGTATTAAAGTGTTTGGATTCTTTTTCAACGTTTGTTCATTCTTCTTCTGTCCCTCAGGGATGGAACTTTTATCTTTCATGATACGTTTTATGCTTCAAGCAAATTGAAATTGCTCTTGGCGGTGCCAACAGGGCACACAGTTTTGCCTTGAAGCCTAGGAAGGTTTCCCCCATTGCATGCAGCATTTTGGGGGTTGCCTCAGAGGAATTGGCTAAAACAAGGGATGGGGGAGAGAGAGGAGTTCATTCTGCATTTTAAAGGACACTGACTTAATTGGCCAGTCCCAAACTTCCGTGCGGATCAGATTGCAGCTATCAATTTGCAGACTTCTCCAAATTTTGTGATGCATTTTCAGCTCAAAAAATGTACACAAAAATGCAGTGCCAGCACCAGACATGCTGGGGCCCTTGGGCACAAGCCTGCCCCAGGCCCCAGCACTCCCCTTCCATGATTCGCAGCAGGATCGCTGCCACGGATCGCATGGCAAGAGCTTCAGCGCTTCACCATTCCCTTGCTTAACCTACCTTGTTCTGCTGTTGAGCACGCAGCGGTGCCATTAACAAAGATGGCAGCTGAGGTTTCCCTAAGGAGCTGAAGCCTGTGCTGCCATCTTGGTTCATGGCAGTGATGCGGGCATGCAGCCAGTGTCCCACCTGGCTGCCCTTTGAAATCTGAACAGGAAAAATGTATCTTCAATGGAAAAAATATGAATTTAAAAGATGACTTGTGAGAAGTGGGGGGGGGAGCAATTTTAGATTCCCCATTAAAATCCATGGGGGCACAACAGAGCTCTAGATTTAACAGGACAATTTTGGACCTCAAAAAAGAATAGAATTTGAATGATTCTAAGTGCTAAAGATGCAGATCAAAGGTTTATCTTGTGGTCGCTGCACACCCCTGGTATTTAGAGGCATGCTGTCTATGATAGTGGAGGTAACATAGCTAGTATGACTAGTGGTCTTGGTAATAGGACACTATCATAGCATTTGGCAGCGTGTAATATGGACACAAAAAAGGATAGGGAAATCTTTCAGTTTCTCTCTGTCTTAAGCAGAGCTTGGAAAAGTTACTTTTTTGAACTACAACTCCCATCAGCTCCAGCCAGCATGGCCACTGGATTGGGCTGATGGGAGTTGTAGTTCAAAAAAGTAACTTTTCCAAGCTCTGGCCATTTCCTTTCGTAAATCCACATTTCAACATCAGTTTCCATGGCTGTTTTTTTTAAAGAAGTCCTTATGAAGATTTACCAGCATTTCAGTGTAAATTTCTCCTAATACACAAATTTTGTGCAATTTTGAAACCCAATTTCTCCTAAAATAATGTATCTTTGCATGTTACTTTCACCAACGTACGCACTTTGATGCACACTTTGCCCTTGTGTACGCATTTTTGTACACATTGCTTGGCTGGAGAACTGCGGCGCAAAATCTGGAGAAGTGCAACTTTCAAAGGATGGCTGTGTTTTGGTTCGCATCTTGTCTAGGAGAGCATGAATCAGCCAGGTTTACCTTTAAGTGTGAATGGATTGAATTTCTCCCCCAACCCCTAGATATCTCGATATGGCCTCCTTTGAGGAGAAGGAGAAGATTTCACCATCTAGACATAAACCCTGAAAATATAACAAACAACTGGGTTGGCTTAGAGAATTAACATGTCTCTCACCCCTCCTTCCACCCAGGGCCTGATTAAGCTGAGGAGGGCCCAGAGGCTTGTTGGTGTTTGGGCCCCCCTTCTCCTCTTAGGCAATATGCACGTGCAGGTTTGCCATCAATCAAGATGGCGGCCGAGGTTTCCCTAAGGGGCTGAAGCCTCTCCCTCCATCTTGGTTGATGGCAGCAATGCACGCGTGTAGGCTCCTAGGCTTCAGCCTACTAAGCCTAATGGATAATCCAGCCCTGCTTCCACCAAAGGATGACTCAGAAGTTTGACTCTCAAAGGGAGGAGGCTATGGGAGATCCGACATGCCCTGCTCCCCCACACACACAATCACTCTGTCTTTAGCAGGAAGGAATATGTTTTATCACGCAGTACAGCCAAGCAACGCCACTGCTTTTTGCTATTTAGACCCAATGAAAGCAACAACACACATTCCCCCCAGTGCTGTATCTTTACATCCTTAAAAAAAACCCAGCTATAGGCTGCTCCCTTAACCTGTTACTGTAACTCTTTAGGGCAAATGTTCCCGGACTACAGTTCCCATAATTCCTGTCCATTGGCCATGCTGGCTGGGGCTGATGGGAGATGTAGACTACACTCTGCTGCCACCATTTGTTATTGTTTCAAACCTTGTTTATATTTTGCCAACGTGTATACTTTCTGTGATAGCTGGCCAAGGACCAGGTGTGTTTTTTTAAAACCAAACAGATTTATTTAACAGAAGATATGAATCAGCAAGAATACTTTTCACTGAGCTTCTCAAGCATACGGCTATAGATTGTTGTTCTTCAGTTTTTATAAGGTACACTTATTACATTTCCCAAACACTGTAAGTAAAACCCTGTTGGAAGTGGGGCAAGAGCAATTCCTGTTTGGGTTCTTTTGTTTGTATTCCAGAAGGAAGATAGAGTGAGGTTCCTCCAGCTGGCTAGGCTCGCCAACCTTTACCTGTGCTCTTCTCTACCTGACTTCCTTCCATTGTAAACTGATATGCTCAGCCGACCTGCCCCTCCTTCCTTCATCTTCTTCTTTGACTATCCAAGGAGACATCTGTGTCTTTGTTCTCTCTCCTGAGTAGGGTTGCCAGGTCCATGGGCTGAGACTGATCCTGTATCTTTAGGAGAAGAGAAAGTCAGCCAAGTGCAACACTGTAATGGGAAAAACCACAAGGTGGAATTCTCCCTTCCCCCTGCACAGCCTTTAAAGATACAGAAGACCTCTTGGTTGCCAGGCCCGGCCTCCAAGAGGTCTTCTGTCTCTTTAAAAGTTGAGCAGGGGAAATGGAGAATTCCACCTTGTGGTTTTTCCCATTACAAGTTTGCAAGAACACCTGCACTCTGCTGACTTTCTCTTCTCCTAAAGATACAGGATCAGTGTCAGGCCCTGAACCTGGCAACCCTAGTCTGGAGGAATGCTTCTCTACCAGAATTAGTTAAATTCCTCACCTGCCCATGCCTCCTGATTCTGGTTAATTTGGTGATTTGATCTACAGGTCCTCCAAGTTTGTTATATTTAAAAAAACAGAACCTTAATCCAATGTTCTGTCTCAGGAGTCTTCTTTGAAGGTGTAGGGATAATAGTTGCATCCCACCTAGCTTTCCCCCCCCCATTTCCTCCCCTTATGTTTCCTTTTCCTGTGTTGTTTGCTTCTCTCCACAGATTTTGTTCATTCCTCATCTTCTGTCATCACCTCTCCCTCTACCACAACAACCTCTCCTTCTTTGAGTCCACCACACCAGAAGCAGCTCGCCAGATGGCAGGTGGGTCACTGTTGCTTGTTGGAAGGGAGAGAGGTGAGGTGGTGGGGAGGTCAGCATGGTGCAAATGTCCTGGCAGGAGCACCAAATTGGCTCCGCCCCTGCATATCCTTTACCCCCTATCTCCCCACTGCCTTGCCTCTCCCGGTAAGGTACGGGACTCACCTGCCAGAAAGCTAGCAAAGTGGCTCTGATCCACCCAGTAAGCCACTTCTGCATCCCATTGAACTCCATGCCTTGTTCCCCTGAGCCCCTATGATGATATTGGAAAAGATAGCACATTTTGAACATTGTACTGGGGGGAGGGGAGGAATTGAAACATCAAGATGGTAAGCAATAATAGGTGGAGATAAAGAGGTAGAAAGGAGAGACAGTGGTGCAACAAGAGGGGACCTATGGATGCTTGCTAATATAGGTAGCGAAAATGAAAAGCAGATGATGTCACTTGTGCAGAGGGGTGAACTTTGAAAAAGCATATCATCACTGAAGGGAGGTGTCCTCTTAAGAGACATCTGTGGCCATGGCGATGAGATCAGAGTTAGACCCAAAGTTGCCTTAAAGCTCTCAGGCAAACAAGTACGATGCCAATAAAGAAATAGCCCCAAAGGCTATGATAATTGCTCCATTACGATAACACCGTCTGCATTTGATCAGTTAGGTGGCCTCGTTACTATAGAAACCACATTTGAAAACCTCCCCATTGCGACTTGGAACATGTAAATCAGATGAACTTATAAAAAAAGAGTTCACTATTAATTTCCCCTTTTTCTTAGCTCAGAATATTATTCAAAGGAAAGGCATAAATATTTATAACTTCTTAGCGTAACCAGCAATGCACAAGGAACTAATTATTCTATTAGCAGAACTATCCAGGTACTGTGTATTAAAGGGAAGGACTTCCTCTCTTTTCCTGCCTTTCTTGTGACTTTTCCCCTTTTATGAGTGTCGTATGCTAAGTATGTTTACATCCAGAGATGACAATTTATTGCACCCGGAGTCACAAATGGTGGCTTCTGTTGTGGGACCCAGTAGTAGTTTAATATCAGTGAGGAATAGCATTGTTGGGCCACCAGGGCAGCTTAAAATGGAAGAAGAAACTTATTGTGCAATCCTAGATATGTCTACTTAGAACTAAGTCACACTGAATTCAGTGTTTTTTTTAATAATATGTTTTTAACCCTTTTTAAAAGATGTTTTCAAAGCTTTTAAAATGTTTTTGTTGTTTTGTTTTAATATATTTTAAGGTCTGTTTTTTATTATGTTTTAAAGTTTTTGGCATTTCTGTTTGCCGCCCTAGTCTCCTGCTGGGAGGAAGGGCAGGATATAAATCAAATAAATATAAATAAAATAAAATAAACACTATCCAGGAATGATTCCAAATTTGAACCCCCAGCCAGCAAGGATATTACAAGTACATAGAAAACTGTAACAATGTCTGAATGTCCAGTCCAGTATAAAACAGAACACCACTCTTTCCCCCAATTTGCAGGTCCCTAAGTCCTCTGCTCTGTGTAAGTCCATACAGAACAATTTCCACCTTCCCTCTCTCTCCAAAAGCCTTTGAAAGTCAGGTGCGAGCATCAAACCCGAGTCTTGTTGTCTGGTGTACTGCATAAAGCAAAACCATTTGGAGTAGAAAATCTAGTAAGTTAACCTTGCCCCTGGCCACCTTCAAATTATGCATCAATTTTTCTGCTATAACAGTTTGCCAGAGTCTGCTGTGCCAATTCACTATTGTCAACTGCTTGCATGAACCTCAGTGATACATAATGCTTATTTCCCATCCAAGGTGAACATAACACCTCCAGAATTCTTCTCCAGATTACAGTACAAGCTGGAGAAGAATGTCTCTCTCTCTCTTTCTCCCATGCCCAATTCATCTCTCCTCTTCCCCAACTGACTCATCCCACCCTCAGCCCTTTTCTTGGCTGTGAGCATTGTGGTGGGGGCAACAGACTTGACAACTAGGCAGAGCTTGGAAAAGTTACTTTTTTGAACTACATCTCCCATCAGCCCAATGCAGTGGCCATGCTGGCTGGGACTGGTGGGAGTTGTAGTTCAAAAAATAACTTTTCCAAGCTCTGCAACTAGGTATATCCCTCTTTCTAGCTGGGCTGTGGGTTGCTACTGTAGCAAATGCCCCCATGCCAGGGTATCAGGGAAATGTAACTTCTGTGGGGTCTTACATTTCCCAGGATGCCAAGGAAACAGTGAGGGATTTGCAGCCAGGTAAGGGGATAGATTCCCTACCTGCTGCCACAGCAGGTGCAAGAAAGCAAGAAGGTAGGCTGAAGGAAGGAATGGGAGCTCACAGGGCTTTAGAGAGGGAAGGTGTTCACACTCTGTTGCTCTCCTAATGAGGTTGCTGGGGAGCACAACAGGGTCCCAAACAGATAGTAATTGGATCCAGAAATACCTTGCACCTAGTTGTACTTCTCTCACTCTCCTCACAAGCCACTACCAAACCTCTTGCATCTCTTTATTTCTGCCATTCTCTCCCTGCCTCTCCCCCTTTTTCACTCATAGCGGCCATCCCATGAAGTCGAGAGATACTGGGCCGGTACTACTATTAGACAATGTGAGGCAGCCGCCTGAGACAGCAGGTGATGGCTGCATGGAGTGGCCACAAGGTGCAGGAGGACAGATTGCATTCCACCCAGCCTGTCCTGCACTCTTTAAGCCAGCCTGCTGCCCTCAGGTAGAGTGAAAGGTGCTGTCCCATCACCTGTCAGTCCAATCAGTTTCTCCATGTGGAATGGGAGGAGGTGCCATCTTGTCCTCTGCTTCAGACTGACCTTGGGGAGGTGAAAGGCTAAGAAATGACAAATGAAAGTGCAGCTTAAGAACATAAGAAGAGCCTGCTGGATCAGGCCAGTGGTCCATCTAGTCCAGCATCCTGTTCTCACAGTGGCCAAGCAGATGCCCATGGGAAGCCCACAAGCAGGACCTGAGCGTAAGAGCAGTCTCCCCTCCTGCGGCTGCAGGCAACTGGTTTTCAGAAGTTTACTGCCTCTGACTAGGGTGGCAGAGCACAGCCCACTTACTTGGGAGTAAGCCCCACCGAATTCAATGGGACATTCTTAGTAGACATGTGCCATGGAGCCATTGATAGCCTTATCCTGCATGAATTTGTCTAATCTTCTTTGAAAGCTGTCAGAGTTGGTGGCCATCACTGCTTCTTGTAGGAGCAAATTCCACAGTTCAACTATGTGCTGCGTGAAGGACTTTCTTTGGTCTGTCCTAGATCTTCCAACACTCAGCTTCACTAGAGGTCTAGGAGTTCTAGTGTTACGAGAGAGGGAGAAAAACATTTCTCTATCCACTTTCTCCATGCCAACCATAATTTTATACACTTCCGTCATGTCACCTCTGATTTGCCTTTTCTCTAAACTAAAAAGCCCCAAATGCTGCAGCCTACCAAGCCAGATGGACCAAAGTTTTGACTCAGTATAAGGCAGCTTCCTATCTTCCCATTGGCCTTCTGCGTAGGGCAGGGGTGTAGTTGTCTGGGGTCCTGGGGGTCTTAGACCCTCTATTTTCTGGGCAGCAGGGTCCCAGTAGGGTCCCAATGTCTCCAGAAACCTGCAAGCCAATCAGCATGAAAGGGGAGTGTGTTAGCCACTGAGAAGTGTCTTCTAGCAAGCTTCCTCATCCTTTCCTGCTAATTTGAGCCAATCAAAGTGAAAGGAGGTGTCAGCCACTGAGAAGACTCTTCTTAGTAGCTAACACACTTCCCTTTCCTGCTTATTGTCTGTTGTTGTGGAAGAAGGCATTAACAAGGATCTCATTCTCAACTCAGCAGTAAAAAAGGGGGAGGGGGCATGGCTGTGACTAACGTGAAGGGACACTGCACTTCTGAATTTGCCAATACACCACCAGGCTAGGGCTGATGGGACTTGTAGTCCAAAACAACTGCAGGGCATCAGGCTGGTATATGAGAAGTGGTGATGCCCTCTCACTTAATTTATAATAAAAAGATCAGACAAATTCACATAGAGCAGTAGTTAATCACTGGAAGTAAGCAACAGGGAATGACTGTCTCATCTTGATCTGCTTGTGACCTTCCCAGGAGCATCTGGTTGGCTACCACTGGAAGCAAAGTACTGGATTCAGGGGTTCAGAATTAGCTGGTTTCTTGTGCACTTTAATATGCTCAACTCAATTGTAGCTGTTTCTTGCACCTGATGTAGACCAGGGAGCAGCCAACGCAATGATCTACAGATGTTTTGTTATACTCCAACTTCTATTATCCCTGGCCATTGGCCATCCGAGGTGGGGCTGATGGGAGTTGTAGACCATAACATCTGGAGGTCACCTCACTAGCTATCCTTGAAGTAGACCTTTGCCTCTGAAAGCTGATAAAGCAGCCAAGGGTGCAATCCTATACCACTTAACAAACAATTCTGACACAGACACAGACTGGGATAGGTCTCAACTTAAAAGGCTTGTTGAAAGAGGAAAGTCTTCAAAAGGCGCCAAAAAGATAGCAGAGATGGTGCCTGCCTAATATTCAAGGGGAGGGAATTCCACAGGGTAGGTGCCGCCACACTAAAGATCTGTTTCCTATATTGTGCAGAATGGACCTCCTAATAAGATGGTATCTGCAGGAGGCCCTCACCTGTAGAGTGCAGTGATCGACTGGGTATATAAGGGGTAAGACAGTATTTCAGGTATGCTGGTCCCGAGCTGTATAGGGCTTTGTACACCAAAACTAGAATCTTGAACTTGGCCCGGTAGCAAATGGGCAGGCAGTGCAATTCTTTCAGCAGCGGGGTGACATGTTGGTGATACCCTGCCCCATTGAACAGTCTTGCCGCCGCATCTTGCACCAGCTGCAGCTTCCGGACCAACCTCAAGGGCAGCCCCACATAGATTACATTACAGTAATCCAGCCTGGAGGTTACCAGTGCATGGACAACAGTGGTCACGCTATCCCAGTCCGGAAACGGCTGCAGCTGTCTTACCAGCCGAAACTGGAAAACTCCTAGCCACTGAGGCCACTCTTCCTCCCTGAAGGAGCCCAGGGCAGCAAACAAAAACACTAAAAACACTGTAAAACATCTTAAAAACAAAATACTTTTAAAACATATTAAAGCAAAACATCTTTAAAACCATCTTGCTTGTTTCTTTGTTTTGTTTTCATCTGTTGGTGTACACTGTTGCATTTGTGCAGACTGAAAACAAATTTAATTTTTTAAAAAAGAAAAGAAAATAGAAAATTGTGAGCTTGAGAAATATCAGTACTGGTCAGGGTTGGAGACAACAAACTTAACTGGTGCTACTTGGACCTCAGGGTTGCATTCAACTCAGTACTACTTAAAGCAGACCCACTGAAATTAATAAAGCTAAGTTAGTCATGTCTGATTATACAGCCACAAGAGTGGCTGTATAATATAGTCAGCATGGATTCTTCACATTCTGTAATGTTAAATTGAAAATACCACCCATGCCATTCTGATGCTTCCCATAAGCTCATTTCAGAACAAAATCTTACAAAACTTACAGTCCTGAACTCAGAAACGCTTGCTTAACAACCCTCTAATTTTTCATGGCAATACACAAAACAGTCAGAGAGAATCAAGAGTTCAATGTGTAAAAAGGGAGAAAAACCCAGAGCCCTTTTGGACTTGATTCTGTCAGAGTTCTCATAATTTGTTGAAATTAATTAAAAAACAGCTATGTTCACAGAGTACCTGTTATCCTATTACTGACCTTGCCCCATACTCTGACCTTCATCTTCTGCAGTTTAAAAGTTAAAAAAAAAATGCTTGGCTGATTTTTAATTAATTTAAGAAATTTAGCATTGAAGTCAGTGATAAGGCTGGGCATGCTCAGGGTGCTGAGAGGAGCCTCCTATTCCCCTGAGAGAGCTCCAGTGGCCAGACTGGTTTAACAGTCTGCTGCTCTGATTGAAGCTCTGTGAGGGGAACAGGGCATCTCCTAGCAACTCTCAGTTGCAACTCTTGATGCGGCTCTCCACATTGCTGCAGAAATTTGATTGTTTAAAAAATCCTTATGAAATTGTTTCAGCATTTTAGTGTAAATTTCACCTAATAAACACATTTTTGTATACAGCTTTGACTAGTATACACATTTTTGAAAGCAATGTCTGCTAGTATAATGAATTTTTGCATGTTATTTTCACCGACATATTAATTTGTATGCCCACTTTCTTTAAATATATGCATTTTTTGAGTAAACATTGGTTGGTCGGTTGCAGAACTGCATGAAAAAATTCAGGTAAGTGTGAATTTTGAAGGGTGGCTGTGTTCTCATATTATTTTGGAAATTGTGAATTTGGTAGATTTGGCTTTAAATACAAACTGAATCAAATTCCTCCCCATCCCTACCTGGGACTTACTGCTATTAAATATCAATGGAACGAATATTCTAAGTATATACCTATGAAGAATAAGTTTGCACTGTTCACAAGTTCATGAGGCAAAAAATCAAGCTGGGAACTTGCTTAATTCTACACTCTGTTAGAATTAAGATTAAAATTGCAAAGTCCTTTGTACATCAACAAGCAAAACTATTGGATTTCTATTCCCCTTTCAGACAAATATGTGAATATTGGACTACTTCTTCAAGATATGCTTTGAAAACATCAGTACCATTTCAGTAAATGCTGGTATTTTTCAATCAGGGGAGAGAAGACACACACACAAACACACACACACAGAGAGAGAGAGAGAGAGAGAGAGTAATATGACGTAGAACAGGCAAGTCAAGGATGCTGAGCCAACCAATTTGGAATAAAAAATACATTTCCACATCAAAGGCTTATCTTAATACAAAAGCCCCTTTGGACAGCCAAGCTTGCTGAAGCTTGTTTGTTTAAAGTGCATTGGACAGCTCAGATTTTAAAAGACCACATTTGCAAGCGTATTCAGAGCTTGGAAAAGTTACTTTTTTGAACTACAACTCCCATCAGCCCTAGCCAGCATGGCCACTGGATTGGGCTGATGGGAGTTGTAGTTCAAAAAAGTAACTTTTCCAAGCTCTGTTAACTTCTATTTGAAAATGAAGTACTTGATGTGAGACTTAATTCATATCATTCCAAGTCATGATATGCTGACCACTTCTAGAACAGAGCACTTGTTTTATTGTTGCTGTTTTTAAATTCTTCTTCTATGAGCCATTAAAAAAAATGTCAGCGGACACTGGTCTACTGTCCCACCAACCTCAGTCTGCCCTCAGCCAGCCCCAACCTACCTGCTTTCTTGCTTTCCTGTCCAGGAGGTAGCACTCCCTTTCAGTTTAATCCTCCTTAGTTTCACTGTTGTCCTTGCAGGACTCAGTAGGAAAGAGGATGGGAACAAAACTAGACTTTGGTTCTGCCTGTCATTAGCTCTGCTCCACCTGCTGTTGCTCTCCCTGTCTTCTGCCTTACCACTTCCAATGGGCACCCGCTACCACTCAAAATGAGTGAAGTGAATTTCTATGTGCAAGAGGCAACATGGCATGCAAGCTCACCTCACCCCATCATGCCCCCCAAATCACCCCCTCCCCAGTGCGGAGTGCACAGGCTCCCAGCACACAGAGATAGCCTACATGTGTTTAGCAGGCTTCTCCCATCAAGACCTATCCCCAAGGTGCCAACAGTGTGGGACCAGGTGAGCATGCAGGATGTGCATGTATGGGCCTCTCCATTTCTCACTATTTGATTGAGACTGCATGGAGAGAAAATTTTGGATAGGGATCACAATGATTTCCAGTGAAGGGTGGAGAAAGAACACAACAACATAAGAGCCCTGCTTAGGGTTGCCAGGTTCTTGGTCTGAGACTGATCCTGTATCTTTAGGAGAAGAGAAAGTCAGCCAAGTGCAGGTGTTCTCGCAACACTGTAATGGGAAAAACCACAAGGTGGAATTCTCCCTTCTCAATGCACAACTTTGAAAGATACAAAAGACCTATTGGTTGCCAGGCCCAGCCTCCAAGAGGTCTTCTGTATCTTTAAAAGTTATGCAGGGGGAAGGGAGAATTCCACCTGGTGGTTTTTCCCATTACAGAGTTGCAAGAACACCTGCACTCAACTGACTTTCTCTTCTCCTAAAGATACAGGATCAGTCTCATGCCATGAACCTGGCAACCCTAGGCAAGACCACCCACGCAGCCCTCTTTAACAGGGTTACTGATAAAGCTGGTTGCCCTAGGACAGCGTTTCCCAACTAGTGGGCCACCAGATGTTGTTGGACGACAATTCCCATCTTTCCTAACCATTGGCAATGCTGGCTGAGGCTGATGGGAGTTGTGGTCCAACAACATCTGGTGGCCCACTAGTTGGGAAAGGCTGCCTTAGGACTTATTTCATGTCATCCAGACTGGCTGGGGATCGGCATGTTCAATGGAGGCTGGTCTATTAGGGCAAGTGGGGGCACTGTCCCACCAACCTCACTGTTTTCCCTTAACCAGCTCCCATCTGCCTGCTTTCTTTCTTACAACCATTCGAGGGAGTGTTGGCACTACCTGTTCATTTACTCCTCCTTAGTCTCAGTGTTGCCCTTTCAGAACTCAGTATGGAGGAGGATGAAGACAAATCTAGAATCCGTTAGCTCTGCCTGTCATTGATTCAGGCTCTGCCTACTGTTTGAATTACTTGAATTCTGGCCCACCACTCTCAGTGGGCATGAGCCAACATTGACCATGCTCTTTGCCTTCTGTGATGAAACCATCTGTTTAACCTTGTTTTAAAATGTGCTCTGTTATGAAATAGTTAATGCAATGCTAGGAGGTGTGGATTATGTAAGACTGCCAGGTGGGAGGGAGTGTGTAAGTGAGAGTTCGGAGTGAGTTCTGAATAGAAAAGTGGTTTGTTTTGTCAGTTGCAAAGAGAGGGATTATATCTTGAAGAGTTAGGGTATGTTTTGGGGAAGGATAGGATTGGGAGGATGTTAAGGGAGGATTTTTATTCGGATTAGAGGGGTAGAGTACATAGGGTGGATAGGGAATGGAACAACACTATTTATTTATAATATTTAACATCTTGTGTAATTAAAGTTTATTTGTTTGTTGAAAATCCTGCATGTCAGCTTGGTCACGTACCCTACCACAACACACCATACCTATACCTATAACAATCCTGCTATCAGTGTACACCAGTGGTTACCTTTTGAGGAGAAAGGTGGTGGGCTGAAGCTCCTGGTTCAGAGGGTATATCTGATACAGGTTGTGGCTGATTTCCCATGGGGGAAAGTGTGAGGTATCAGGAGGTAGAATCCTAGAGAGGCACGGGGGTGAATGTCACACCTTCTTTGGGGTATTGCTTTAGAGATCTGCATGTATTTCATAACTGATGCATTTTTCATCATCACAGACTGGCAGGTATGGCAGTGAGGACCTCAGACAGTGAAGCAAAGTGCCTCTGCCCCCCAAAAAGTTCCTGGAGTTGCTCAGGAAATGTAAGATGTTTTTAAATCAGTGCAGTTTTGAAAAGTTCAGTCTGCTGTAAGATTTAAAATGGTGTCCAATTTGTATCAAAACAGACAAAAACCCACTCGGTCTCAGGAACCATCCTGCAAAATGTGGTAATAAAATCTTAAGAGGTGTCCATATGTGCATCATGCAGACAAACAACTTTCCAAAACAAATACTAGACCTGCTACATCAATTTCTTCAAAGATACAGTAGGGCCCCGCTTTACAGCGCTTCGCTTTGCAGCGTTCCACTAATACAATGGTTGTGAATTGTAGAAAGGCCCCGCTTTACAGTGCTTGTTCCGCTTTTATGGCGGTTTTTTGCTCCGGGCGCCATTTTGGTCAATGTAAGTCAATGGGATCCGCTTTACAGCAGTTTTCGCTTTACAGTGGGGGTCCGGAACGTAACCCACTGTATGAGCAGGGCCCTACTGTGCCTGTTCCTGTCTTTTGCTGTGGCAAAGTCATGAATGAAGTCATTCTTCCAAGGGACTCAAGATGGCGTACATGAATGGATATCCCTGCCTCTCTGTCCTCCCAACAGCAACCTCATAAGGAAGATAAGCCTAACAGGTAGTTGGCCTAAATCACTCAGTGGGCTTTGGGGCTGAGTTTGGAAACTGAGGGGTAAAAAATATGAGGACCTAAGCCTATAGCCTTATTAGGCTAAGGGTTAATCCAGTACTGGATGGGTCCAAACTTTACATTGGACCAACAGAAAGCTTTCCAGGATGCAAAGCATGGGAGTTGCAAGGCATGTGGGAATTCTCATGTATGAATGTGGAAGTCAAGGGCCTCCATAGGAGGTATGAAACCATTTGCACTCATACACAAACCAAGATGGATGCAGGGCTGCTCATTGTAGCCTTAGGAACATAGGAAGCTGCCTTATACAGAGTCAGACCATTGGTCTATCCAGCTCAGCACATGTCTACACTGACAGGCAGTGGCTCTCCAGGATTTCAGACAGGAGTCCTTTCCCATACTACCAGGAGATGCCAGGGATTGAACCTGGGACCTTCTGCATGCAAGGAAGATGCTCTACCACTGATCTATGGCTGTTCCCCAAGTTCAGTGTGAGCTGTTTTAGGAAGGCCAGAACCATAACATTTCCTCCCTGGAAATGTGGCTGGCAAGAGGGAAAGAGGAATGCCTACAGAGGGGTGAGTCTTCTCTCCTCCTTGCTTTGTCTCCTGCCTCCCATTTTCTTCTGTGCTCATCACCTCCCAGCCTCTCTCATCTATCCTGGACCTGGTGGATCCAGTGCCAGACAGCCAGGCAGGGCCACTCCCGTTTGGAATATCTGCCACTAGAATGGGATTGGAGGGCCTCCAGAGATGATGGCTGTGTCCTGGTACATTAAGAGTGGGTTATTATGCAGGAAGATCCGGGGTGGAGGGCTTCCTGTGAGTGCCTTTGTCATCTGGAGTGAGGTGGAGGGGATACCAAAGAGAGGACCTTTCCAGTGGTGGCTCCCCAGTTTCTCAACTCTACCAAGAGAAGTTTACCCAAGGTTCTACTTGATTATCTTTTAGACATCAAAGACCTTTTTTAGAAGCAATTTTAACTCTGCTGGCTGCTTTAAGCTGCTTTTGTGGTGTCATTTTTTTGCTTCTTACATTTTCTATTTTTATTTGTTTTGCATGTACATTTTAACTGTTTTATTCTTTGCATAAACCTCCCTGGGGATATAACTGAAGGGTGGTGTAAAAAGTGGATCACACTGTCACACTCATTTTCCGTACAAGTGAGAGACTCCCCCACTCTGTGTTACTGAAATATCCTCATCATTTGAAGCTTCAGTTTCAGAAGCTCATGAGAACAGAAACCTTCTGTTTCCAAATGAGGGGGGAGCAATACTCCAGCATCCACTAGCTGCCCCCCCTGAAGCTGCCAATCAATTGGTCATGGTGGCAAGGTGCCCTTTAAATGACAAAGCAGAATTTATCGGGAACATCATGGCGATACAGTAGATAAAGACTGAGCAAGGTAAAGGGGGCTATTTCCTACTCAGATCATGCCTTAGCACAGCTATCGTAGAAGACAAAGGCAGATTCAAGAAACACACAGCCCCCATCAGAGCAGAAGGCAGACACTTTGTCTAGCAGCCTTGGCGATGAGCTATGGGAATTTGCAGGCATTCAATTAGTCACCTGCTGCATGTGGCTCTGAGAAAGACTGTGTAATTCAGGATTGCAGTAATTTGCTAGAGAGTAACACGAGGATTGGTATTATTGCTCAAGGAACAGACGACTATTATTTTCATCATCACCATCATCAGCCTCAGTCCTCTTCTGCATGCAGAAGCATGACTCCGCATGCAAAGAGGCTGTTTTCCTCATGCACACAGCTCCTGCCAAAAATCTGTGCGAGCAAAAAGAAGCTGTATCCAAAAAGGAGCTGCTCTGAGAGTGTAAGGGAGCCTGATTCATGCGCAGCTAATCATGTGTATAGTTTGCACAAGAGTGTTATGTATCTGCATGTACAACTGTGCACGCGATGCTCCTCCCTTCACTAAGCTTTAGCCCAATGGGAAAGTATATTTGAAATGCAGAAGATCCCGGGTTCATTGCCACCACACCAAAGAAGACTTGTGACACATATATGGAATAATGTTATATTTATTAAAATATAACAAATAATCAAATTCAATTCAACCAATTAATTGATTTCAAATATTTCGGGCAGGTGAGGCTCAACCTAGCTGTGAGGGAATACAGAAGACAAGTCAGTCACATCAGACTAACTCCCAGTCAAGGATGTGGGAAAACTTATCCCTCCTTGCTATTGGAGTCAGGTATGTGGTCCCAACCTCCACATCCTGGCCCCGCCGTACAGGCATTCACCATGATGTGCAAGCCGGTCCCACAAGGACACTTTCCAGATCCACACCAGACATTAAGCCCTGATGTTTCCCTAGGGAGTGCCCTTTACCAGAATGCCTCAACAGCCTCAATTTTAACCCGAATTACCTCACCTGCCTGACTTTGACGCCAGCCAAACCAGAATCACCACAACCCACCCAGGCAAGCCAATTGAATCAAACCCAAGCAGCATGGAGTAGGCAAAACCAAAGAGATTCTGAAATCAGGATCTCCAAAAAAAAATTCCTACTCAGCCCCATTTGGCAACTAGCAGAGCCCATACTGACGAGGGAGGGAGGGTGGGTGCTGCAAGGCAAAAAAGGCAAGTTTTTAGGGAGGAAAGGAATTATTAATAGCTGCTCAATCCCTACACCTAATTGGTCAAAAGACCCCACTTGACCACTTGGAGACCTTCGGGAACCTTCCCAAGCCTTCTCAATAATGGGCTGGCGGCAAACATGCCCCTGCATAAGGTGGGAACGCCATTACCACCACACCAAAGAAGACTCATGACACATATATGGAATAATGTTATATTTATTAAAATATAACAAATAATCAGTCAAATTCAATTCAACCAATTAATTGATTTCAAATACTTTAGGCAGGTGAGGCTCAACCTAGCTGTGAGGGCATAGACCCTCCAATACAGGAGACAAGTCAGTCACATTGGACTGTAACTCCCAGTCAAGGATGTGGGGAAACTTATCACTCCTTGCTATTGGAGTCAGGTATGTGGTTCCAACCTCCGCATCCTGGCCCCCACCGTACAGGCGTTCACCATGATGTGCAAGCCGGTCCCACAAGGACACTTTCCAGATCCACACCAGACATTAAGCCCTGATGTTTCCCTAGAGAGTGCCCTTTACCAGAATGCCTCAACTGCCTCAAATTTAACCCCAAATTCCAGGCCACAAGAGGGGATCAGCTGAAGCGTGGTCCCATCAACCCAAAGAAAAACAAAGCTCCCAAACCCAACCTAAAATCCTCCAATAACAAATCACACCCAGACTCCGAAAGATGGACGCCATCATCTCAAAACAAATGTGGAGAATGAAACTGAATCCTGTCATGAAGAATGAAAACCCCAAGAGACAAAACTAGGTCCCCAACCATTCTATTTACCCACTTTCTAGACCTATCCATCCTGTTGGGGTGCAGCACACCCCTCCAAACTCATCTCACCAACATATCAGACCATACTAAAATGAGATCTGGACATGATTGGATGAGCCCGGTGAAATCCTGAGTGACCCTGAGCAGCAAATCCATACCTGGCCACTGCACCAAGTCATGCTCCCCCAAATGAACTACCAAGACAAGGGGCTGGTCAGCCGAAGACATGTTCAGCTCTCCAAAGGCATCAATGCATCCCACAGCATGCCCCTCTGAGCCTCCCTGCTAACTGTTCCTCTAGCAGAAAGCTGCAGCTGCGTCCCGGCAAGAGATGAGAAGGCCCTCCGGTGGGCCCAAATTAGAATAGAATGGCCACAGAGGACGATCCTCACAGGAACTGGAAGGCCCAGCACACCTAAGGAAAAACAAAAACAACAAAGGCATTAGGATTAATACCTGACATAAGACTTAAAAAGCGGAAGAACTCCACCAGCCAATCATCTGGATATCATCAATGCTACTTGCCCACGAGGGCTGCAGCCATGGCCGCCCCAATCCAAAAGGGATGCAGCCCATAGGCTCAAGCATCGCAGCCACTGGCCAACAAGGCCTGCCAAACAACGGCTCAAAATTGAAACTGAGTCAGGGCAGAACCATCCGGATGTATAAAGAGATAACGCTGGCCCGCAGGCCTGATAGACAGAACTTGACGCACTGCAGAAACGGCACAATTCAGGAACCTGGCAACTGTGTAAAGATAATAATAATAATAATAATAATAATAATAATAATAATAATAATAATAATAATAATAATAATAAATTTAATTTCTTCGTCGCCTATCTGGCCAATGGCCACTCTAGGCGACTTACAAAATTATTAAAATACAATTAATAAAATACAGTAATACAATGAAAACAATAGATCTACAACAACAATATTAAAACTGGGTAGGAGGCATTACAATTATATCGATTAACCCTCCCCGGATACCCCGAAGGCCTGCTGAAAAAGCCAGGTCTTTAAGGCTTTCCGAAATACATTTAGGGAAGAGGCATGCCGGAGATCTTGTGGGAGGGAGTTCCAAAGAGTGGGGGCCGCCACTGAGAATGCCCTCTCTCTTGTACCCGCCAATCTGGCTGTTTTTGTTGGCGGGATTGAGAGAAGGCCCTGTGTAGCCGATCTTGTCGGGCGGCATAATTGGTGGCGTTGAAGGCGCTCCGTGAGATAAACTAGGCTGAAACCGTATAGGGATTTAAAGGTCAATACCAACACCTTGAATTGGGCTCGGAAAACAACTGGAAGCCAGTGTAGGTCGAACAACACTGGTGTGATGTGATCTCGGCGGCGACTATTCGTAAGTAGTCGAGCCGCTGCATTTTGTATCAGTTGTAATTTCCGGACCGTTTTCAAGGGTAACCCCACGTAGAGCGCATTACAGTAGTCCAAACGAGAGGTGATCAGGGCATGTACCACCAGTGGGAGCTGATGAACGGGAAGGTAGGGTTGCAGCCTTCGTATGAGGTGTAGTTGGTACCAGGCTGCCCGGCTCACTGCCGAAATCTGAGCCTCCATGGACAGCCTGGAATCAAGCACAACCCCAAGGCTGCGGACCTGGTCCTTTAGGGGTAAACTCACCCCATTGAACTTCAGGTCAATGTCACCCAACCTTCTCTTGTCCCCCACAAGTAGTACCTCGGTTTTATCAGGGTTCAACTTCAGCTTGTTCCTTCCCATCCATCCACTCACGGATTCCAGGCAGTTGGACAAGGTCTCCACAGCCAACTCTGGTGAAGATTTAAACGAGAGATAGAGCTGAGTGTCATCCGCATATTGATGACACTGCAGCCCAAATCTCCTGATGATTGCTCCCAGCGGCTTCATATAGATGTTAAATAGCATGGGAGAGAGGATAGAGCCCTGTGGCACACCACAATTGAGAGGCCAAGGGTCTGATACCTCCTCCCCCAACGCTACCTGTTGGTACCTGTCGGAGAGAAAGGAATGGAACCACTGTAATACAGTGCCTCCAATTCCCAATCCCTCCAGGCGAAGCAGAAGGATACTGTGGTTGACAGTATCAAAAGCCGCTGAGAGATCGAGGAGGACAAGAAAGGTGGATTCTCCCCTATCTAAAGATAAGAAGACAAAACAATCAGACCCCCCCTACCTTTCCAAGCAACGCACACCTCCCACATAACCAGCAATCCACCAGGGCAATAAAAGACTACAGGTGCAATGGGTGTGTGTGAATTAACTAATAGTTTATTTATTTAATTATTTATTAATACTATTAAATTATTTTATTTATTATTATTATTAATTGTTATATAAATATATAATTCAGCCACAGGAAAGGGGGGGACCACTTATTAATTAATTTAGGTATGTACTTAAGGCTTCAATGCCATGTGGGAAGCCTAATAAATTGGAACGACTTACTCACAGCCTCTCCACCACCCCCAAACTGCCAGGCTAGGCCCAGGAAGCGGGGGAGATAATGCACCGTGGGGCGGGAAATTCAAAAAGCCACATGCAGGCTCAGCGCCGTGGCTCTAGCGGCAGCAGGCAAGCTGAGAAAAGCCACCCGGCACCTGCCGCCCAGCTGACGCGCGGGAAGAGTCAGGCAAACAAGTGAATGCTAGGACAGCAGCTGTGGCTCAGCGCTGCGTTGCAAGCCGGCAAAAAGAACACTAGGAGAGGCACGGATTGGCGTTGTGCTATAGGGCCGGTGGGCTGGGATGAAAGCCGACCCAACCCTCACCACCTAGCTGAGACGAGGGGAAGGACGAAGTGGAACCCCCACACGCACACTCTCCCAAACGTGCCTGTACAACTATTGGGACCAGCAGGCGCGAGGGAACACGCGGTTTGAAAGGCAGGAAACCGCCTCGAGAAAATGCAGTTACCAACGACCACTCGGAAATAGAGACTGGTCATGATAAGCAGGAGGATCTAGGAGAGGCGCCAGCCAAACACAATGACTGAGCTGTGCCTCAGCGTGCCGCAAGGCAAAAAAGGCAAGTTTTTAGGGACGAGCGGACTTATTTATAGCCGCTCAATCCCTACACCTAATTGGTCAAAAGACCCCACTTGACCACTTGGAAACCTTCGGGAACCTTCCCGAGCCTTCTCAATAATGGGGTGGCAGCAAACACGCCCCTGCACAAGGCGGGAACGCCATTACCTGGCATCTCGAGGTAGGGCTGGGAATGTTCCCTGCCTGAAACTCTACAGATCCACTGCCAGCCACCACAGATAATATTGGTGGACCAAAAATCTGACTCAGTGTGAAACTGCTTCTGATGTTCCTAGGGTTGTAGCTCAGTGGTAGAGCATCTGATTTGCATGCAGAAGGTCTCGGCTTCAATCCCCAGCACCTCCAGGTAGGGCTGGAAATATCTCCTGCCTAATATCCTGAAAAGCCACTGCTGTGCAAACAGCGCTGAGCTACATGAAGCAATGGGTTGACTCTGTATGAGGAAATGCCTATGTTCCCCTCTCCATCCTGCACAAGATATTTTTCCCCCTTGTAGAGTGGCAGGAGAGTGGAGGAGATGGAAAGGATGGGTAATGGGGCAGGAGAAATGAGGCTGCTCAAGTTATTCAAGTTGGACAGTGGGAAAAAATCCCATCAAGAGCCAGCCTGCTTGGACGAAGCAAGTAAAGTGTTCCCTAGGGATGGGGGAGAAATTGTTTCTATTTTAACGAGAAACTGTCTAACTCTCAAACTAATGTGTGAACCAAAACCCAGCCATTCTCACTACACCAAATTTTGTGGTGCAATTTTCCAAAGGAAACAAGCGTACAAATATTCATATAGGAGGGGAGAGTGTGCATGAAAATGCATAGATTAGTGAAAACAACATACAAAACTGCATTATATTAGGGGAAATTGCTTGCAAAAATGTGTTTATCAGGAGAAATTCACATTGTTGCTGAGTTTTCATGAGGGTATTTTTGTTTTTTTTAAAATTGCAAGTGCCTACAGTAATGTGGATGACTGAATTGAAGACAGGAAAATAGAGGAACTGAAACTGACAGATTCACCCATCCCCTTGTGTTCTACCACTCCTAATAAAGGCCATAGATGCAGTAATGCATTCCATACATTTGCTACACCACAGTGGACAAGCAGATGTCTCCAGGAAATTGATAACCAGGGCCCCCACTAACGAATGTTCACTAGCATATTGCCTCTGAGCTTGGAGGTTCCACCTAGTCATCATACCTAATAGCCATTGAAAGGTATATCATCCATAGATGTGCCTAATCTCCTGTTAAAGCCATCATTGCTAGTGACCATTCTAATCACTGCCAGCCGATTCCAAAAATCAATGATGTGTTCACTGAAGAGGACTGTCTGTCCTGAATCTATTGCCATCTTTATTGCAGGACCCACAACATGGATTAGATGGTCCACTGGCCTGATCCAGCAACAGTCTTCTTATGTTCTTAGATGTTTCCAGAAAAAGAGCGATGACTCTCGAGGTTTACGATCCTGTGATGATCTGCCACGCATATTAAAAATGGAAACTAAGTGAGAGGGAGAATATTTCTCTTTATATACTGTCCACATCACATGCATAACTCTGTTAACGTCTGCCAGAGGAGTAGACAGGAGTGTTCTGCTCCCATCAGACCTCACCCAGCATAGCCAATGGTCAGAAATTATGGACGCTGTAGTCCAACAACATCTGGAGGGCACCAATCTGGCTACCTTTTTGGCCACCATACCCTAACCACCACCTTAGCCTTTATTTCTTTTAAACCATAAAATTGATAAGCATGTCCTTGAAGGGAATGCAATTCAGCTTCTTGACCTTTCAAAGCAGATTTTCTTGTCTTGTCTTTTCTTACATGTAACTATGAAATTAATAAATGAGAGAGCATGTGATTGCTTTAAAATGTTTTAGATAGCTTTAAATTGGCTTTGAATATGTTTTATTTTAATTGTATTGGGTGGTATTCAGTGCTGGTCCTACTCAGAGAAGACCCACTGATATTAATAAACATGACTAAGGCTGCAATCCAAAACACACTTATCTGGAAGTAAGTCTCATTGAACCCAATGGAGCTTACTTCTGAGTAGACATATATTGGATTGCAGCCTAACTTAGGTTCATTAATTTCAATGGGCCTACTTTGAGTAGAATTTAGTTGACTGCAACCGGCTTTTTACCATTTTTATATTCGCTGCCCTGGGCTTGTTTGGGAGGAAGGGTGAGATGGAAATGTAACAAATCATCATCATTACCATCATAATCATCTACCGCATCAATCCTTAGCTGTCATATCTCTCCATTCCATAATCGTTTATTTGTTGAGCAATGTGCCATTACAAACATAGATCATTCAAAGCTGAGACACCAATTTAGCTGCCGGGGCAAATAAGGAAACACGCATCGAGATATAGATTTCTTTGTCTGATAACCAAAAACACACAAACTCGCTTGGTCAAACTTTTTTTTCCCCTACGACTAAATTCACACAGATATTTCTTATGAGGATCTTTATATAAAGGACATTGGGTAACATAATGAACAACATCCTCTATAGCAATACTCTGTTCTGCTGCATTATATTAGCTCTGTTAATGTGATTTGCCAGGTTCAGCTAGGTCCTTCTGGCAAAGGGGGACACAGTAGACCTCCAATGATCTGAGAGCTGCAGTGAGCAGAAACAGAATAAAATCCTCGTATATCCAACCCTACAAGATAAGGTGAATGAATCAGAATGGTACACAGGTATTTCAAATGCAATACGCCATAAATTTGTATAACAACACTATGATTAGTGCCATGTTTTAACACCCCTCCCAACATGTGGCTCAACAATCCTTAACATGCAACAGATAGATATTTGGAAATCTCTGTGTGGTGGGGGAAGAAGAGATTTGGGTGGGAGAAGGCACTGAAGGCTTCCCATAGGCATCTGGCTGGGCACCGTGGAGAACAGGATGCTGGACAAGAAGTGTCTTTGGTTTGATGAGGCAGGGCTCCTCAGATTTGGTTGAGTAACTCTCTTGAGTGGCAAATATATGTTTTGGATTATATTTGTTGTTGGTGGTGTTATTTCCTGTTATTTCCAGGAAGATATTCAGCCACTTAGGCTTGTGGGATTGTTAGCAGGTTTATTTTATTTTATTTAAACCATTTTTATACTGCCTTTCATCATATCAGATTTCAGGAACGTAGTTGCCCTTTACAATTTTGGGTAGCTTTCCAGCTCCTTATTTGTAACATGCTCGGAAGAAAAGAAGGATCTACATCTCATCCCCATCATATAACAATAACATGCACTCATGGTTTTTTTCAGATTATCCAGGATGGCGCTTAACTAGCGTCCCTTTGTTTATGCACTGTTTTTCTACATTTATCTTTGAGAAAGTAAAATAATCTCTGTTCTCTTTCTACAACAGGTGCGCCACATTCACACCAGACATTTATTCCACTATTATTCCACTTTAAACAGTCATGGTTTCCCTCAAAGAATCCTGGGAAGTGTAGTTTGTGAAGAGTACTGAAAGCTGTTAGGAGACATGTTCCATTCACAGAGCTACAGTTCTCAGGGTTTTCTGGGAAGAGGAAATGACTGCTTAACCACCCTTGCAAACTGTAGCTCTGGGAGGAGAACTGGGGTCTCCTAACAACTCTCAGCACCCTTCACAAACTACACTTCCCATGATTCTTTGGGGGAAGCCATGACGGTTTAAAATGGAATGAAGTGGAATAAATGTCTGGTGTAAATGAGAGCCCCAAATGCTGTAGCTTTTCTTTGCAGAGTGTTGGATGTTAACCTCTCAGTCGTCCAACTCCCATCAGCCTGAGTCGACACGGCTAATGGGCAGAGATGATGGGAGACATAGTCCAGCACCACCTGGAGGGCCACAAGTTTCTCTACACAGTTGAGGTTTGCACTGATCTGTCCACCATGACCCCAGGATCTTTCCCTTGAATAAGTCACTCTGTTCAAATCTCATCAGTGTTTACATGAAGCTGAGAGTCTTTTGCCCCAATTTCCATTATTTCACACTTACTTTTCTCCTCATTTGCCATTTTGTCATTATTGTTGTTGTTGTTTCCATAAGCAGAACTTCTCCATGCAACCTGGAGAAGGTGAAGGTTGGGGACTGAGCAGGAGGAAGCGTCCAAGATTATGTTGTAATGAGGCTAGGATGTGTGCACCCCTGCCTTCTTCACAGTTTGGCACTTGTGCATTCAGGTGAACATCTGAATACAGCTGACACATTATATGAGATGAGATGAGATAAACAGCTGAGTTTACTGAGAAGCTTTCCATGAAGGACTCTATCAAATGCTGCTTTTGGAGTTCAAATATGGATGTATCCAACAGGGTCAGTGAATTCTGCTTGAGTAATGGAACGTTTCCTCTTTCTTCCCCCTGCACCCCTTCAGATCTGCTCTAGGGTTTTCCCGCAAACCTACAGAGAAATTTGGAGGGTGCGGAGGGCATATGGAAAGGAGGGAAAGGAGGGCTTTCAACCCATCATGTCTATATGCTTGTTGATACTTTCAAAGAACTGCTGAAGGTTGGTGATAAAGAATTTCCCTGTTCAGAAGCAATTCTGATTCTTTCTCAGCAGCTCTGGGGACTCTCTCTCTCTCTCTCTCTCTCTCTTTCTCCTTTTGTACAGGGCATTGCCACTGTCAGAGTGAGTCTATATCTTCATCACCTTTCTGTTTCAGCTCCAATCCACATTTCAGTCCAGCAAGAACATTAGCTAGACCTCTGAACTGATATGATATGGCAGCAATGTTTCTTGGATAGGAAAGGAAGTTGTTTAACCCAGCAACAGGGACCTGGAATTATCTCCTTGGCAACCTAGGTTTTGGGGTGAATCCTCTGGAGAGATTGAGATGCCTTCTATGACATCACTCTAAAAGATGTCTACGGTCACAGAGCATTTCCATGTTGACATGTAAATGGACTGTTTGGAACAGTTTGCAGTACTGTTAGAAATTCACACAGCAATCCTAATGCATGTCTACTCAGAAGTAAGTCATACTGAGCTCAACTTAGGGTAGGGGTAGATGAATTTGTTAATTTTTATTTATCTCAACTTGTCTTTTTTCTAACGTTAAGTTCAGTTTGCTCCATTTCTGCATCAATTTGCAAATTTTCCTTTAAAAAGATTGTATGCCTTTTCATGAGCATTCCTACTAATATACCTAATTTTGCCTAATATATACATTTGCAAGCAATTTCCCATAACTTAACGCATATGGATTTTCTTACCCCATATATGCCTGCTTGATTGCTTCAATCTGCTGAACTGGCACTTTTACAAGGGCCAAATAATGTTCATTCCACACTTGCAAGGAATCGATCCTTCACTGTGGCAGCATCTACACTTTGGAGCTCCCTGCCCATTGATATTAGGTAGGTACCTTTGCTGTACTTTTTCAGCACCTGCTAAAAACATTTTGCTTGTTTGTTTAGGCAAGCCTGCCCAGATGTATACATTTGACATGTATTTTAATAGGGTTGCCAGGCTCAGGGCCAGATAATGATTCTGTATCTTTAAGAGAAGAGACAATTCAGCCAAGTGCAGATGTTCTTGCAACATTGTAATGGGAAAACCACAAGGGGGAATCCTCCCTTCCCCCTGCACAACTTTTAAAGATACAGAAGATCTCCTGGAGGCTGGCAACCAAGAGGTCTTCTGTATCTTTAAAAGTTGTGCAGGGGGAAGGGAGGATTCCCCCTTGTGGTTTTTCCCATTACACTGTTGCAAGAAAACCTACACTTGGCTGAATTTCCTCTTCTCTTAAAGATATAGAATCATTCTCAGGCCCTGAGCCTGGCAACCCTACTGGGGACAGAATGTGGTTGGTGGGGCGGTGACCCATTTGCCCTCATGGGCCAGCCTCCACTGGAGAAGGGTATATTTTGTAGGATAGCTGTCTTTACATTCACGTATTGGTTCTGGGCGTGGGAATTAGGTTTGGATTAAAATGTAAAGCAAATTATTTATTTATTTATTTATTAAATTTATATCCCGCCCTTCCTCTCAGAAGGAGCCCGGGGAGGCAAGCAAAACACTAAAGACACTCTAAAACATCTTAGAAACAAAAGACTTTAAAAACATATTAAATCAGGTCTTCAGTAGGCGCCAAAAAGATGACAGGGATGGTGTCTGTCTAATATTTAAGAGGAGGGAATTCCAAATGGTAGGTGCCACAACCATTAGCATAGTGACAATTTCAGAAGTGCAGATGCTGGTTACAGCTATGCCCCTCCCACAATTTTTTGCTGTTGGGTTGAGAATGATATCCTTGTTAATGCCTTCTCCCACAACAACATCCCTAGGAGCCAATAAGCATGAAAGGGGAAAGTGTTAGCTATTGAAAAGAGTCTTCTCAGTGGCTGACTCACCCTCCTTTCACTCTGACTGGCTCCAATTAGCAGGAAAGGACAAGGAAGTATGTTAGAAGACTCTCAGTGGCTCATTCCCCTTTCATGCTCTGTGGCTTGTAGGATGCTGGAGACATACGAACCCTGCTGGGATCCTGCTCCCCCAAACACAAGGTGTCTAATATCCCGCTGGATGACTACACCCCTGGCCACAACACTAAAGGTCCACTTCCTTTGTTGTGTGGAAACTTGTGATAAGATGGTATCTGCAGGAGGCCCTCACCTGCAGAGCATAGTGATCAACTGGGTATACAAGGGATTTCTTCCCCATCCCTACTTATAGAATTGCAGCCATAGATTGCAATCCAATCCACCCATCCCCAAGTTGGGCTCGGGGGGAGGGTGGAAAAGGCAGATTGAATGGAAGCATCCTTCTGTTTGCTTCTGCTGGCCTTGTCAGCCTCCCAGTGCCTGCCACTGTTGGAGTGACGCAAACATCACTCAACAGGTGCAGATCTCCCCCTTCTGCTCAACAATGTGTGGCCAGACAGAAAGCCCACTGCTGGTATCTCCAGGAAAGCCTGGTGGAAAGCTCCGAAACAGGGTGATCTGATGGCAGGGAGGGCTCAGGGCTAAGGCACCCTGGGCTCTGCTGGATGCTGATCCAGTGTCATAGCCAGTGCAGGGATTAGGCCCAGTTTGCCTGCTTTCCTTCTGCCTCTGTTCTCATGACCATCCGGGCTGCAGATATGGTGCTGGCTCTTTCGTTCTACAGATTTTCAACAGTAGGGATATAAGACTGCTCTGCCCAGGGCCGGTGCCAGGTTGGGCCCTGGCCGAGGGCCCCTTAAGGGCCCCTCCTTAGGGTGGGTGCTTCCATTCTCTGATCTGCAGCAGTGTAGGCTCCTAACCCTGCCACGGATAGCATAGAGGGAGCTCCCAGGCAGCCCCCCTACAACCATGCAGGCCTGCAACACTTGCCTGCACACCCCACCTACCTCTCCCTTTGGAGTGAATGCCGGCTGCGCTGTGTGCATGCCTGCCATCAAGCAAGATGGCAACCAAGGCTTTCCTAAGGGGCTGATGCCTCCGCCACCATCTTGGTTGATGGTAGGCTGGTGCATGCAGTGCAGCCAACATTTACCACAGTGGGAGAGGTAGGTGCGGGTGGGTGCCGTGGGCCTAGTCATGCCTGGCCCTGGCTCTCCCAGTTGATTCTATACATAGTAACACAGGAAGCTGCTTTATCCTGAGTCAGACCATTGGTCCATCTAGCTCAGTATTGTCTACACTGACTGGCAGAGGCACTCCAGACTCTCAGAAAGGATTCTCTCCTAGTCCTACCTGATGCTTGGGACTGAACCAGTGACCTTCTTCAGGCAAAGTAGATACTGTACCACTGAGCTATGCCATTTCCCTGTGCCTGTTGCTCCTGAGACAAGGCTATTGCTTTTTATGCTGGATGGGCTTTTGCTGGGCCCAGGATGAATTTTTCATTGCACACGGTCACAGCAGACAGAAACTAAACAGAGTGAAAAGGCTCAGGGGGAAAAAAACACAAAACAGCTCCTGAAACAGAAGCATAATATATATATATAATCTGTAAGTTGTGAAGCCCACAGCCAAGGTAGGAAGAAAGATGATCCAGCGGGATAACTCATTTTGGACCGGGAAACTGCAGACTGTGGGGAATTTAATTGCCTTTCAATTAAAGGGTGAAAGCAAAGATGGGGTGATATATTCTCTTAGGCAAGAAGACAGGGCGACCATAGTGATTCACACCCAGCATTTTAAAAAAAGGCCTTCTGAAATACTTTCTATGTTCCTATATGTCTGACAGAGCATAGGTTCCTGAATGCAGTGACATCCTCAAAGGCTATTAATGACTGCACAATTACCTGGAAGATGGACATGAATATATCACATGACTATATCACAGATGGAAGCAAGAGCTCTCTCCCGTGCTGGTTAACAGGGATGGAGGATAAATTCAATTCAGTTCGCATTTAAATGCAAATCTATCTCATTCACACTTTCTGAAGCTCAGCCATCCTTTGAAATTCGCACTTCCCTGAACCCTTGTGTCAGGACTCCTCCAGGTGTGGTCTCCACCTGTCACGATCCCACCTCAGGGTCCTGGTCTCTTAACGGTTCTCTCACCACCCTAGCACAGATCTCTCAAGATCCCACTGCTAGGCACCACCACCTGACACTCTCTGTAAACAATATAGCCTTGAGACTGTGCCTTCGTCTCCTCCTGACCTATTGCTATTTTGTGTCTGGGTGCACTTGCAGGCCACAACCCCGCTGTATCTTTGTGCCTATAAAGATTACAGCCCTGGGTTGTTTTGGATACCTGATGATGTTACACTATCTCTTCACCACTGCCACCATTGATACTTTTTCCCAACCTTGGTATATGCCCTGCCCACCCTTCTGGTCTGTGAAACCCAGCCAAGGATCAGGCGTTTTGGTAAACCAAGAACTATCTTTTTATTTACACAGGGAATAACAAGATTACTTCAAGGTTCAGTCAACATGCATGTAGTTTCATCAGATGTGTTACTCTTGATATTTTGTAGTCATAATAATTTGCCTCACGACCCACCTAAATCCAATGCACCCCTCCAATACCCAGAACCAACAACAACTCTCCAAAACCCCCTCTCAGACCCCTCTCTCCCAGATCCCTCAGAATTTCCCCCCTCTAACAACTGTTAACCTCTCATTTATACCTTCAGACACCCAGACGCTCAGCCAATCATCACACAACACTCTTCAACATTCCAACCTATGTACTCCCCCCTCTCACTCAGTCTACTTACCACATATACTCTCATAAACCTGCACTTACCATATCTACAGTATTATATTTACAGGGGCATCACACCTTGCAGTGAAGGTCCCCAGCCAAGGACTGTGTGCAGGAATGCACAATACTGGTGTTAAGTGTGTATACAAATTCCTGTATTACTGAAAACAGCATACACAAATGAATTATAGACGGGATTGCTTTGCAAACAAGTATTCGGCAAAAGTGCATACAAACGTATGCCTATTAGGAGACATATGCAGTGAAATGCTGATGGATTTTCATGAGGACCTTTTTAATAATAATAATAATAATAAAACTAACTGATGGGGAAATGTTGCGAACTGAGAACAAAATAGAAAAATGAGGCACTGAAAAAGAATAAGAAATGGACAGATCAGCCTATCCTTGACTGGTAGCACCCTGTTCTTCCACATAGGATCACCAAGTGTGTGTGCATGCTTACGCTATGAATCAGTGACCTCCAGTAGCATCTGTTGTGAACCACCCTGTTCAGATCTTGTAAATTCAGGTCTGTGGCTTCCTTTATGGAATCAATCCATCTCTTGTTTGGCCTTCCTCTTTTTCTGCTCCCTGCTGTTGTTCCCAGCATTATTGTCTTTTCGAGTGAATCATGTCTTCTCATGATGTTCCAAAGTATGATTTATTTATTATTTATTTATTTGTTGTATTTATATACCGCCCCATAGCCGAAGCTCTCTGGGTGGTCTACAGTACCCAAAAACACTAAAAACACTTATACAAATTTAAAACACATCTTTTAAAAACAATTTAAAACAAATTTAAACATTTGAAACAATTTAAAAACACATGCTAAAATGCCTGAGAGAAAAGGAAAGTCTTGACCTGGCGCCAAAAAGATAACAGTGATGGCGCCAGGCGCACCTCATCAGAGAGATCATTCCATAATTTGGGGGCACCACTGAGAAGGCCCTCTCCCTTGTTGCCACCCTCCAAGCTTCCCTCGGAGTAGGCACCTGGAGGAGGGCCTGATAACCTCAGTTTCAGCATTTTAGCTTCTAATGATAGTTCTGGTTTAATTTGTTCTAACACCCAATTATTGTCTTCTCCGTAGTCATGGTATGCGCAAAGCTCTCTTCGAACACCACATTTCAAATGAGTTGATTTTTATCTTATCCGCCTTTTTCACTGTCCAACTTTCACATCCATACATAGAGATTGAAAATTCCATGGTCTGAATGATCCTGACTTTGGTGTTCAGTGATACGTCTTTGCATTTGAGGACCTTTTCGAGTTCTCTCATAGCTGCCCTCCCCAGTCCTAGCCTTCTTCTGGTTTCTTGACTATGTCACCTGTTACTAAAGGTTTTTCTCCCTCTACTGTACATCCCTAAATACTAATATAGCAAGCTCATTATTTGCGCATGGAGCTTTATGCAGCCAAAACAGCACTTTTACACACAGGAGGAAAGTATTAGCAGGCTTAAGAGGGACCCTGAAGTGTGTAGAAGTTTAAAAAAATGGCTTTTAGGGAAAAAAAAACCTAAGGGGAAGAACAGAACCCCAAAACAGCTGAATGATGAATAAGAATGGAAGAAAAAAACTAGGGGGAGCGGGAATGGAATGGAGTATCCTAGAAGAGGCTAGCTGGCTTGCTGGCTGGACCCCTGAATGGGAAAACTCGACACTGCAATGGTTTGTTTCAGATCTGACTTGCTCTTTTCTATTTAAAAAACAACCACCACCACCCTGCAGTTTGGTAGAAGAGCTGAGGCACTTACAAAATCATTCACATTCCCAAACTTCATGGAACACGTAAATTAAGACGCTTGCCTTAACGTTCGTGCTACGTAAACAACAATAAAGACATTTTATAGTCTCACATGAGGCGCCTCCGGACTGGTGGCTTTTTGCAAATGTATTCTCAAACACATACTTGGCATCATATATTTAAAACAGTATTATACCACTTTCAATAGGCACAGCTTCCCCAAAAGAATCCTGGGACCTGTAGTTTGTTAAGGGTGCTGAGTGTTGTTAGGACGGAGACCCCTATTCCTCTCACAGAGCTACAATTCTCAGAGTTCCCTGGGAAGAGGAATTGACTGTTAAACCACTCTGGAAAATGTAGGTCTGTGAGGGGAACAGGGTTTCCTAATAAAGTTCAGCACCTTTAACAAACTACAGTTCCCAGGGTCCTTTGGGGGAAGCTGTGACTATTTAAAGTGGCCCTTGAAACAATAATAGTGCGTTCGTGGTGGATTTATACTGGATCGTCCAGACATCATTCCTGGATCATCCACACATCATTCCTCTTTATTATATTAACATATTAACTGGGTCGTTTGTGGCGTATAAACGTTAACACAGTTTCAGCGGGAAGTGCATCTAGGCAGCCAGGCCTGCCACTTGCATTGGCAAGGGAGGAGGGAAAGGCCATCAAGCCCCATCCTGTGAGCAGAGCTTGGAAAAGTTACTTTTTTAAAACTACAACTCCCATCAGCCCCGGCTAGCATTGCCACAGGATTGGGCTGATGGGAGTTGTAGTTCAAACAAGTAACTTTTCCAAGCTCTGCCTGTGAGGATTCCAACTGATATTGAGTCAGCTCTCTGAGGGAAGAACTGTGTGGCTTCCAGCTGCCTTGTCCTCCTGGTCTGGATGGTTGCCCTGCTCCTGGATCCGATGTGGGAAGAACAGTACTCAAGACAGTCAGAAGCGCCGCCGACATCATCCGTAACTGGGAAGGACTTGTGCTTCAGTTTCCTTTTCCCTCCTCTGCCCATTCCTTTTTCCTCATGTGTCATGTCTTCTTTTCTTCTTTTTAAAAAGATCATGAGCCCGAGGGCGAGCAGAATCTTAGAACTGTTTTTCTGTAAACCGCTCAGAAAGCCTTTTCGATGTAGGTTGGGCAAATAAATAAATAAATAAACCAACAGAGTTTATGCTACATTCAAGATGCTTCAGCTCCTCTTCCCCCACCTTTAAGGGTGTAACAGTCCTCTGAGGAGGTGGTGAAAACCAGAGAAATGGCACCTTTGCCGAGTCATGTTAACAATATGTTGTCTTTTTTTTAAAAAAGGCACCCTGAAAAATCTCCTCTCTACAAATACACACACACCCAACGGCAAAATAGCAGCAGTGACTTAACCATGACAGGTACCAGGCAAAAAGTGCTGTCCCTGAGAATCAGGGAGTATGGGTACACTAGAGTGGCATTGTGGGCACAGAAACTGTTGCACAAACTATTACTGGGATATATAATCATTATGGATGGTGCATTCAGCTGCACTTCTGAATATGCATCTAAAGATGCATCCAAATTAAAACAAGATTTATTTATTTATTTGATTACCCGCTCTTTACCCTGAGGTCCCAGGATGGGTTACAACACTTTAAAATACATTGTTTTAAAAAATGACATCTTAAAATCACACATCACAACAGAGCTAGAGAGTCACAATATCCACAGTAGGATGATATCCCAACATGCATCTGCTCTATACCAGAGCTTGGAAAAGGTACTTTTTTGAACTACAGCTCCCATCAGCCCCAGCCAGCATGGCCACTGGATTGGGTTGATGGGAGTTGTAGTTCAAAAAAGCAACTTTTCCAAGCTCTGTTCTACACCTGTGGTTCCTCAAACTATAGAAACCCTAGGTGTGTCCAGGTTTTAGCCTGGACATGTGAGTGCCAAACTGTGGAGTGGGTGCAGAGCGTGCACTCTCCCAACCTCACTCAGTCCTCAATTTTCCCCATGTTGTGTGGGAAAGATCTGCATAAGAGTTGATCGGGGTCAGCAAATGCCCATGGGGTGCAGTGTGCGTGAAGACGTAAGGGCAGGGAGTGTGTGCGCCCCCCTCTACTTTGTGTTCAGGCAAAGGTTCTATAGAAAAGAGATGCACAGAGTATTTCTAGTTTCCCTCCTTCATTCCTGAAACAACACACAGAGGCACACAGCTTGAGAAACTTTACTAAACTATTGTTCCAGGCTGTCTGGAGCCCTGAACAGGAGCGCTCCTCTTAGGGGATGGGGGATGTACTGGATCATTTTGTTGCAAGTTCCACTTGTGTTAACACTACTGTTGCTATTATAAGGTTGCTATAGTTAATGGGAACACAGGAAGCTGCCTGATTCTGAGTCAGTTCATTGGTCCATCTAGCTCAGTATTGTCTACGCTGACTGGCAGCTCTCCAGGTTTCAGGCAGGAGTCTCTCGCAGCCCTATCTGGACATGCTGCGGATTGAATCTGAGACCTTCTGCATGGAAGAGCTATGGCTCTTCCCCTACGGAGGCTATTGGCACTGATCTACCTTACAGGGTTGTTGTGAGGATTGCCGGGTGAATGTATGTGAACTGTGCATATGTGAAATGCATTCAGGAATTTTTGGAAGGTAATTTTCGATATACCTTTTTCATTTTTCTTTGAGCTGCTCCTGAATGTAAAAGATGCCGCATGCATTAAAGAGATTATTTTTAGTCTCTTGGCTTCGGTGCCTCCCAACCAAAGGCCTGAACATTATTTTAGTGCCATTTTATAGGATGGCATTTGCTTCCTTTAAAAAAAAAAAAAACTACTTCAGTCACTTTCTCAGGAGTCAGCACATCTTGCGTTTCATTGCGCAATATATTACCTTAAAGTGCACCAATGGCCAAGGCATGCCGAGGATCCTGCCAAGCTATAAATTCATTATAATGGAAGGAGCCAACTCATGCCTTCCTAAACTGTATATTCTAATGGAATAGGAGACGCACTGATTATCACATAATACAAAGGCATTACGTTCACCAAGAGGAAACAATATGCTTTATTTTTTTTTAAACTGCTCGCAGTTACAAAGAGTAAGGGAAGGCTCACGTGTGTGGAACTGAAAACGTTACACTTCATTAATATATTTTAAGTGGCAGAGAAGATCACTGAGCCAAATAATAGTAATAATAATAATACTATGTATTGCTGTTTCCTGGATTAGTGACCAGACCAGGGTGTGTGTGTATGTGTTTCCAACATTGTCTCACACCATATTCACACCATACATTTATTCCACTACTATTCCACTTTAAACATTATCCTCATAGAGCTGGGAAGAGGGATTGACTGTTAAAGAAACTGTAGCTCTGTGAGGGGAATAGGGGTCTCCTAACAACTCTCAGCACCCTTCACAAACTACCCTTCCCAGGATTCTTTGGGGGAAGCCATGACATTTTATAATTGTTGAGCCCCAGTTCCCCCAGGTGGATCAGGGAGAGGTGTCGGAGGAGGACAAGGCTTTCGAGGACACTGAGGGAGGGGGAGATGCTGATAGCCCGCAACATCCCACGGACAGCCCTCCCATCGACGTGGCTCCTGCTCTGACTGCAAGCACTCCAACAGAGCCATTGGCAAGTGATCTCATGTGCACACCAACTCCACCCCCCCAGGATTCCCTGCCTGGCACTTCAAACACTTCCCCGCCAACCTGCTCCCCGCCCCCCGAGGTTGAGTCGGCACCTGTTGAGCCTTTGGTGTCAGATGAGCAGACGGAGGCTTGCCCCCTTTTACCCCACATGAGACAACGCAAGAAGCGGGACAATCAGAAGGTGACACTTCACAAGAGTCAGAGATTATGGGCAAAGACCTTCCCTATTTAAGGCGGCACCCCCCTGATTGGGGTGCTGAGTCAACTTATTCCACACGCTGCAGAGAATGTCTAGTTAGCTTAGTTAGGGTCATTAGTGAGTCAGCATAGTTAGGTCTATGAAGCGCACTGCTTTTGATGTAACTGTTACTTTAATAAAACAAGAATTAATTCCACTCTCGCCTCCGTCTTGTGTCTTGCACTCTGGGCAGGACAATAGTGGAATAAATGTATGGTGTAAATGTGGCCTCAATTTCTTCCCAGAGTTCACAGTTACAAATAGCTCAGAAGCAGCCACATTTGTGCCAAACATTTAAAGCAGTATGACTATGTGGAAGAAAACAAAGTTTCCCATTGTGTTTGAATAATCAACATCTGTTAGAGACACTTTTTTATTTAAAAGAAAGCAAAACAAAAACAAGCAAAGCAAATGAAATGAATGGCTGTTTGGAGAGAACTTCAGACAAGTGCTAGTCCAAAGTGCTCTCCCATAGACAATTGTCCTCTCACTCTTATAGCAAACTTTCTAAGGCGTGCAGAAGCAGATTTCCATCATCACACTGACATCTTTCAATTATTTGCAAAAGAAATGGCTGAGCTATGAACATGTGCTATCTACTTTGTGGTTTTCCAGAAGGTCAAACGTCAACAGTTTTCTCGGAACATTCTGTAACACACTCTGCACATGTACTCTGCAGCACTTCATCATCATCTTACACATCATTACCTTTGTGTCTACAAGGTTCAGACCACAGTTTTGAGGACCATAGAATTTTAATTCCACAACTATCATGGCTTCCCTCAAAGAATCCTGGGAACTGTTGCCTGTTAAGGGTGCCAGGAGTTATTAGGAGACCCTTATTCCCCTCACAGAGTGACAATTCCCAGAGTTTCCTTGGAAGTGGGATTGCTTGTTAAGCCACTCAGGTTCCTTGGGGTGCTTCTATGGCAGGCTGGCTATGATAGGTCCCTATCCCAAAGTTGGATGGGTGCTTTGAGGTGGGATGGGGTGCATCAGGAATATGCTGAGGGGTACAACAATGGAAGCAATGATATAGGGAGGCGGTGGGCTCTCCAACACTGGAGGCATTCAAGAGGCAGCTGGACAGCCACCTGTCGGGTCTGCTTTAAGTTGGATTATTACATTGAGCTGGGGGTTGGACTCGATGGCCTTATACGCCCCTTTCAACTCTGCTATTCTCTGATTCTAAGGTAGCAAGCTCCTGGACCTCCTCTAGTCGTGCCTGTTCCTGTGGTCTTCACCTTGCTTTGTTCAATAAACATGACCCCTTATACCAAGTTCCTGATGTCATGTCCTCATTGCAATGGCAATGGAGTCCATAGGCAATACCATACACAATCAAGTGAAGATTCCTTATTTTCAGTGTATTGTGCACAAGCGTGACTAAATAATGAGGATGGGGGAGGGGTGAGATGCAAATGAACACTGAGCCTTAATATTCCTAGATAGTTCTGCTTCATTATTCCCATTTGCACTTTCAATACCCTGTTTATGGCCCCCCTGTTTCCTCTCATAAAACTCTGATAATGCTGCAGAGTTTCTCTCCTTATAATTTTTAGAGTGATCCCCCCCCAATCCATTTAATTTTAAAGCAGTATTATTCATCCAACTAGCTAATTTTTGAGGCTTCAAGTTTAGGTTGGTTTGCATTTTTTTCCTGCAAAAGAAGCATAGACTCCTTAAGGGTCAGCTATTTCTTCAGATCCATGGACTGCCTTCAAGTCGATCCTGACTTATGGCAACCCTACGAATAGGGATTTCATGGTAAGGGGTATTCAGAGGGGGTTTCCCATTGCCTCCCTCTGAGGCTAGTCCTCCCCAGCTGACTAGGGCCTGCTGAGCGTGCCACAGCTGCACAAGCCAGCCCCTTCCTTGTCTGCAACTGCCAGCTGGGGGGCAAAAGGGCTCCTTGGGATTCTGCAGCTTGCCCACGGCTGCACAGGTGGCAGGGCACATAACCCCTGAGCCACTCCCTGTGGAGGTGATCTTTAGCTGACCCTTGACACCCAGGAGACATGAGCGGGGATTTGAACTCACAGACTCTGGACTCCCAGTCAGTCTCTCCTCTCCACCGTGCCATACCAAATCCATAGTTTCTTATATTTTTTATATTTCTTCTTAATCAGGATGTCAGTCTATTCTGCAGAGTGCTGTGATGGAAATTTATCCAACATTTTTGTCACCATCGGTCATCAATTACCAGGAAAAGAAACTGCCTTCAAAAATTGTTGAGACTTTGCCCCCCTTCTTTTGGTGAAATTCTTATTGGTGGAATGCAGGGTTTGGGGGATGCAGGAAGCTGCCTTTTGCCAAGTCAGACCACTGGACCATCTAGGTCCTTAGGGTTTCAGACATACAGTCTTCTCCAGCCTTTACCTGGAGATACCAAGAAGTGGACCTGGAGATACCAAGAAGTCTGAAACCCTAAGGAGTTAGATGGTCCAGTGGTCTGACTTGGCAAAAGCAGATGCTCTACCCCTAGACTACAGCTCTACATGCTTTCTTAATTTTCAAGGTGGCTGAAGGATGTTGGTGAATACTTAACTCTACAAATCACCTTACCAGTGGGCTTCAGTCTGCAGCCTTCCTGGCTGCTTCATTTAAAGCCCAGAGGAGGACCTCCCATGGGGCAGATCAGAAAGTGTGGGCAGCCAGGAAGGATGCAAAGTGCTGGGCAACAATTTTGGGGAATGAAAAGGACATTCAGTATTATGAGCCCCACAGTTCTGACAGGATCTGGATGGACTGAGGTGGCAGTGTTTCACAGATGAGGAAGAGGCAGCAGAGGGGATGAGTGAGCCTGAGTCAATCAGAGGGGAGGATGAGGATGCAGCCCCTTTGACTCCAGATGTTAGAAATGGGACAACAGAATCTCCGGCTTTCATCCCTGCCCCGCCCCCAGAGCAAGATATGTCACTGAATATTGGGGAAGCTATTGATTCAAAGGGAGGGGTGTCAGAGCAGGAGGAGGAGCCTGGGGCCAGTTCACAGTTCTGTTGGCAAGGGCTCAACACCGCCTCTGCTGGTGCGAGTAGCTGCAGGCCCCCTGCAGAAGTGACCATCACAAAGTGCAGTCTACCTGTTGGAGTGAGAGTCTCACAAGTAAGCCATGCCTTGCTCTTTTAAAACTAGGTGGGAAGGGCATGGAGAAAGATTTACAACACAAACACAATCCTTTGCTATGTTCACTCAAAAGTCCCATTGATTTACAGCACAATCCTAACCATGTCTACTCAAAAGTAAGTCCTATTGAATTCAGTGGGGTTTACTTCCGGTATGTGGGATTACCATTGCAGCTTTACTCCCAGAAAAGCGAGTATAGGATTAAAGCTTCATATTGGGAAGTTTTCAAAAGAGGCTATGAATCAGACAAATAAACTTCCTCCCTCAACACCCCAGAAAAAAATAAAATTGTTTGACTCCTCATAATTAGAAAAGTATAACACATTGTAATTTCTGTTCAAAAATTATTTGAAAAATAAAATGTATAATATGCAATTTTTGCAAGTAATTTTAAAAACCTTGCATGTATACTTTTATTATAATCATAACTGAAATTGTTTACAGTAAACAATTGCCTATCAAGATTCTGCTGTGATTTTTTGTTCTACATCTCCTGACCTGCAAACAGAGAGAAAGGTACTTTTGCTACTGCTGAAAGCTATAAACTTACTCAATTTATGAGACTTTCAGACAAGCAGGAAAAGCCAACAGTTTTCTAGACTTGCAATGGATTCTAACTATTACCTGAAGGTCCACAAATTCCTTGTCAATCACAACCCTGATTTCACACTGGCTACACATCTGAAAGGGTGGGGTTAGAGCAGCCAGCTATGAGCTCATTTAACAGAAGTTGGGGATGATGTTTTGGTGTATATCTCTTGAACCAGACCACCTAGAAATGTAGTTTTTTTTAAATGAAAGCTGAGAGTCTGGAGATTGAGGTGACTCACCTGGAGACCCAGAGAGGACCCCCAAAATCTGGAGTCTCTGGGTGAAATCCTGGCAACCCTATGGTGATCATGAGGACCTAGTGTGCATCCTCACCAGAATGTCTCCCAGAATTATCTGCAAAGTGAAAGCATTTCCATGGCAAACATCCAGGGGTTCATTGGTAGACAAGATATTTGTTCATACGTTACACTGAACACAGGTACATAAATGTTTGTGTGAAGAATGTACCCTTGTTGACTAGTACAGCTCAGCTATTGTACATAGCTACATAGACTGCACATTCATTGAACATTATATGTGAGTAGCTCACTTGTTTGCGTACACAGACTGCTGTACACTTGTTGAATGCAATGAGGGCAATGAGTGAACACCCTTAAGGTCTATGTAGAAGAGATTCTCTGAAGACTGAAAATTTGAAAGCCACTAAATTAAAGGACCTTGCTTATTTTGTATTGGAAAAAAGCAATTCTCACAAAGAAACAGTGAGCTTGATAAACCTCAGTCACTTCACATGGTCTTAAGTTATACACAACCACCCGCTGCCAGGAATGTTTAAGCGTGGCAGAAGAACAAATTGATTGAAAACATTTATCAAAAAGCAGGTTCTGCCCTATTTACCATTTAAAAACCAAAGATTTCATTTTAGTTCATGCAAAATGGTGAATAAGAAACCCAGGATCAACTGAGATTACTGATTAAAGACCAGAAGTTCTGCTGATAAAGCTTCTAAAATCTTGACCTCTGCTGTTTAATTGATCACAGGATAAAAAGTCAGGATTTCCAGCTATTTGTTTGCTTCTACTTTGGGACACTGGATCACTGACAGCAGACAAATATTTTATTTAGACCTTCCTAGGTGTGGAGGTTAGGTGGAATAAGGCAGCAAGGCTAGTGGAAAATGACTCAGAATCCTTGCTGCCATGCACACTGTATCCATTTTGAACATCTGCATGGGGTTCAAATGTAATCAAGTGTTCAGAAGCAATTTGATGGATGCATGGATCATCCTGCTGACCAGCTGAGTAGTCAAGTGCTAATAGATTGAATAGTGTATGTGTATTTGTGCCAGCAATGGCATTCTTAGCTAAAAGAAATGGTGATGAGACACAGGGGAGAAGTTTGTCTCAAAATGATGGGTAGCCAATGTAGAGTCAGCCAGCTGTTGTTGGGCAGTAGTGGCTGGTGCCCATTGGGACTGGTAGGGCAGAAGACAGGGACCCCAAGAGTAGGTGGAGCCAGAGCCAAGGAGAGGCGGAGCCAACTAATTCCTGTTTTGTCCCCATCACCCATCCTCAACAGCAACATGAGACTAAGGAGGAGGAGAAAGCTGACAGACAGTGGACAGGTTGTAAGTAATTAGGCAGGCAGGTGGGGGATGACCGAGAATGACAGAGGTTGGTAAGGTGGGGCCCCACTTGCCCAAATGAACCAGCCTCCACTGGCTACCACTGTCATCATCCCTGACCATTGGCTACGCTGTCCTGAGGCTGATGGGAGTTGGAGTCCAACAACAGCTGGAGGATGCCATTTAGGTTACTCCTGCTCTAAAGTTAAGTTTAGCATTTTTTAAAACGCTTAACATGAGTTTCATTCATGGTCCATTCAAGACAGCAGTTTCAAGAAGATCATGCAATCTAGAACTGGGACTTTGTTTTTGTCATTCAGCTTAATAAAATGAGCTCCTTTTTTATGTGCAGAAATGCCCAAGAATGACCTGAGCTTCCATATCTTTATTACATGCTGATGGTAAGTCTGCATCCTAATAAATAGAATTATTATAAATCAATATTATTGCTGCACAAGGCACAGGCGCCATGTAGTCTGCTAATTTCATTAGATTACAGACATCGATGTACATATATCTATTTCTATCTGGAATGGAGTCCATTGTGTGTGTTAAAGGTGAAAACACTGGACACGTCTCATCCGGATTTCAGGGCTAATAAAATGTGTGAGATTTCCCGCACATCAGATTGGTTTAGAAAGCTAGGGAATGCAATTAGAACAGAGAAAAAGCTGTAAATAGAAGTAAATGATCCCTGAAATGCATAAACAGTAAGTGGGATACAGAAGCTTTTGAAGTTCTAAGATTTCAGTTGTTGATAAGGAACATCTCCTGTTGAGAGGGATTCTTTGCTTGCCTCCATCACCTTCACTCCAAGGGATAAACTTCTGAAGCTGATACCTTCTTTGGGAGTAAATCCCCAATTACAGCCAGTGGGTGATTTATTAGCTTCAGAGTAGGGATGGGCAAATCTGTCAATTTTGATTTCTCTCAGTTTCTCATTTTCGCAGTCTTAAATTCAATTCAGTGCTGCCCTATATTTATTAAAAGCACTTGTGAAAATACATCAGCATTTTAGAGTGCATTTCTCACAATACGTACATTGTTGTAAAACAATCTTCCTTACTGAATATTTATGTTATTTCCACAAATACATGCATTTTTATCCATGCATTCTTGTACACATTACTTGACTGGAGAACGACATTGCAAAATTCGGAGCAGTGCAAATTTTAAAGGATGTGTGTGTGTGCTGGTTTGCATATCAGTTGGGAAAGTGTGAATTCTGTAGGGTCACCTCAAAATGTGGACTGAATCAAATTTATCTCCATCTCTACTCCAGTAAAGAGCATTTTCTCAAGACCACAGCAAAATGGAAGAGTTAAATTCAGTGCCCATGTCTGCTCTGTCATTCTCCCTCAAGTTAATGCAATTTGCTTACACACATACACCCATCCTTCAGACATGTAAACACTCATTTAATGTCATGTGTAGTTTGGCTTTACCTGTTCTCAGAAGGCAGAAGAAGAATCTGGAAGATTGTATTTGGGAGACGGAGAAATACAGGCCCATGAGATTCATTTATCAATGGCTGCTAACATGATGGTTATGTTCTATCTCCATGATCAGAGGAGTATGCTTCTGAAGCAGGGGAGAGTGCTGTTGCACTCAGCTCCTACTTGGATCCCACAGGCATCTGGTTGACCAGTGTGAGAATAAGACGCTGGACTACATGGGCCATTGGCCTGATCCAGCAGGCTCTTCCTATGTTCTTATTATAGTAGCCAGATGTTTGCCAGCTCTAACCCTAAATCAGGTCCCAGGAATGGTGTTCCAAGGGGTTTTCTGGGGCTCCAACTGGCTCCAGACCATAGTTCACACAAAGGACAACAGTATTCCAGTACCCATGTTGCCCTGGGACAGGGAGAAATACACTGGGTGGATGCTTGCAACAGGAATGAGGGCTGGAAGGAAAGGAGGAGACAGAAGGGTGGCCTCCTGTATAGAAGATGCTTCTTTTTGCACCACAGGGGCAGTGAGGAGCCAGAAGCAATAGCAGGTAGCTGCAAAGCTTAACCCGCTTGGGGCCATCAGCAGAGAGACAGTGAGCATTATCAGTCAGATAATGTACCCAATCAGGGCCTTTCAAGAAGGACATGATGGCAAAGTTCATGAAGGCCAAGCAGACCCGCTCACTGACTCACCGAAAACCCCTATGAGGGCTGCTTTCAGGATCATCAGAGGATATCATTTCTCCTCCTTCTCCCTCTTCCTCCCCATTTTCTTAGTTTTGGATTGGACTTAAATCCTAGGGTGTCATGCCTACAACTGGCCCCAGTACTTCTTCTCTTTCGTTAAAGGCCTGCCCTGCAGAGGCTGCACTCTCCCTGAGGACTGGGTAGAAACACAGTGTTGCTGTCGCCCCAGGAAGGTGGGACTCCATAGAGCCTAGTCCAACATGAAAATCCAAATCACCCTCTGTGTGCTTCCCTCTGTCTCTGAGGTGTGTCTGGAAGTTCAGCCTGTAACAATTACATATTGATGACGCTGCTTCATACATTTGCAGTAAGCACAGTATACATAGATCTCATGGTCCTATTTCTGAGCAACTGACACTGGGAGCAGCTTGCAACGTTAATACATTGCTGCCCTTGTTCAACATCCCATCTCCTTCTTCTCAGGTTGGGATACAATAAGACAGCTGGCAGAATGCAAAGCAGAGAGAAGAGACATAGGGCTGTAGCCAATTAAGTCATACTGAGAGCATACCCACTGAAATCAGTGGACTTTTTAGTCAGGTCCAGTGATTTTAATGAGCATACTCCAAACATATCTTACCCAGATGCAACCTATACAGTTGTGGGCCTACACAACTCACCCAGCAGTAAAACCCATTGAGTTCAAGAGGACTTATGTCCTTATTATGCATAGGATGAATATGAGAATAGAGAAGAGCAACTAAGAGAACATTACAATAATCCAACTGAGAAAAGTAAACCCAGTGGGTTGCATGTAATGTTGCCATTCCACTCATGCAACAGACTTCCACTTGTGCTGTGGAACTTCCCCTCCTCCCCTCTCCCCTGCAGTCCCACCTACACCCTCTGGAGCCATTTGGTGGCACACTCAGTGTCCTGGCCAAGATGTTATGGGAGGCATATAGCTGCCCACCCCCAACAAGTATGAGGCGTATGTCTCTTCATCCCTCCTCCAGTAATATATATCAACATCCCCTTAGGCATCTATAATGTAGATGGGTGGAAAGAACTAAAAGCGATTTGCTTGCTGGGTAAAATCATTCTCTCTGATTACAAACTTGGCATGTCAATCACAGCCCTTTCCTGACTCTTGTGTTTGTTCTGTCTTCCTCCATCATCCCACCCAGGTGTTAATATGTTATGGTAAACTTAGAGACTGTGCTTTCACTTTCAGCAGATTCTTGTTTGAAGCCCTTTGTTTGGATGTCTGGATTGCTGAGGCAACAGAAAGCACTTCAAAGGTTCCTCTTTTGACTTATGCTGTTTCATAGAGATCTCACTTTGCCTCTGACAAACTCCAAATCCCCCCCAGGTTTCTCACTTGCCTTGGAAATTAGGATTAATCCAAATCTGATGTGTACCCCGGTAATCATCTGGATTTCACACTTAACTGAATGTTGTGATACAGTTCTCAGCTCAAGAGATGTTCCAACATGTGTTAAAAATGTATATTTTAGGATGCAATATATTTAGAAATGTGTATATTGAAATAAAATATTATTTAAATCCATATTTTGTGATAAAATGTATATTTAAATATTATATATTTATTTTTAGTTACATATGTAATTAAAAAAATACAGATTAATGTCAAAACCAGATGTAAGAGAACTTTGAATGAATACATGCAAAACTGACACAGACTGAACATAGACGGATCCATCCATTCCAACATGAGGATAATCCTTGCGAATGGGAACTGTGATCAGTTAGGGTTTCCACTTGTGTGCAGGAGCCCTACTGGCACATGTCTCTACGCACATAAACACCCTTCACTGGAATCCTACATATGCACTCCCTGGTGGATGTGGCCAACAGATGTGTTAGGAGATATGGGCTCATAGATACTATAATCCCCCCGCCTGTGTCTTCTGAATGTGGAGGGAGGCCTGTCTGTACATTTCTAATGTCTCACTTAGACCTGGAATGAAATCCGGTAGAGAGAACTTGAAACCATAAATGCAAATGACACAATGCAGTGTTTCTCAAAAGACATTTTCTGCGGCTGGAGCAGGGGCATCATAGCAGGAACAGAGAAATAAAACAGTTTCAAATTTTGCTTTTGATATTCAGGGTTTTCACCCAACCTGTAATTAACTGAAGGCGTTTACTACTGCAAGATGTGGTTACAGTTTACATGACTTGGAGAAAAAAAAAAAATTAAATATTGTCAGAGGCAGTATGTCTCCGAACGCCAGTTGCTGGTGATCACAAGTGTGGACAGTGCTGTTGCACACAGGCAGGACTGGTGCTAAAGGGAGGCCAGGTCGAGCCCTGGCCGAGGGCCCCTGGGGCCCCTCAATAGGGTGGGGGAGGAGGAGCGCTCCCCTTCCATGATCTGCGGCAGAGTACTGCTACAGATGGCAGGGAGAGAGCTTCCCAGCTGCCCTCCCGTTCACTGGCTCCACCTACCAGTCCCTCATCTTTTGCGGCTGCATGGGCTGCATGCGCAGGGCTGCCATTAACCAAGATGGCGGCCAAGGTTTCCCTAAGGCAGTGGTTCTCAAACTTTTTTGGTTCGCGGCGCACTGTTAAGCATATAAAAAATTTCTGGCATACTTCGTGTACAAAATTAAACTATGAATAAAGATAACTTAAAGTTTACAAATGGGTTTCTTCTCATTTTTAAAATATACTTTCATAATATTTGCGGCACACCTCGTCACCTCTTGTGGCGCACCAGTGTGCTGCGGCACACCATTTGAGAATCACTGCCCTAAGGTGCTGATGCCCCTACCGCCATCTTGGTTGATGGCAGGGATGCGCGCGCACATGCATGCCATCAACCAAACCCCTTAGGGAAACCTTGGCCGCCATCTTGGTTAGTGGCAGGCCAGCACACACAGCCCCCAAAGACGGGAGAGATAAGTAGGTAAGGTGTACTCGCGCGTGCATGCCGGGACCCAAGGCAAGCTGGTGTCCAAGGACCCCAGCATGCCTGGTGCCATTCCTGCACACAGGTCCTCCCTGTCGGCATCCCAGAGGCATCTGGCTGCTGTGAGAACAAGATGCTGGACTAGTTGTGCCTTTGGCCTGATCTAGGTGGGTTCTTCTTATGTTGTCCTGTTCAGAGTGGGATCCACGAGGCTGAGACACAGGTGTAATTAATTCTTGTTTTATTAGAGTAATGGATACATCAAAAGCAGTACATTTCATAGAGAGCACTAAACTCACTAGAATTCCGTAGCTGCACTCTAGACATGCTCTGCAACGTATAAAGAAAGTTGACTCAGCAGCTCCTGCCCTGGAGCCGCAGGTTTAAGTAGGGAAAGTCCTTGATCTTAATCTCTGACTCCTTCTCAAGTCCTGCCTCTGACCCGTCCGTTTCTCGCGATGACAAGCATGGGGTGATGGGGACGGGCGTCCAATGGCTCATCCGAAAGGGCCTCAGCAACAGGCTCGATGTCAGAGGGAGGACGCTCTCCTGGAGCCTCCCAAGAACTGCTAGGCAGAGGGGGAGGGAGCTCACCCTCCGGAGCAACTTCCAATGGCTCCTCGTCTTGGTCTGGGGGTGGGGCACGCCCTTCTTCAGAGAGTGCGCCATCCGTGGGAACTGACCCTGGCTCCAACTCACTCCCACATCCCCTATCCTGTGGAGACTCAACAACTCCTGGATCTACCGCTCCTTCTGACAGCTGGGGACCCTGAAACTCATGCCGTCCCCCTTCCTGGCCCCCGCGGAGGAGCTGAGGCCCGACATATGTTCTTATGGCAAATTCACAGAACTTAGGTTTCTGTACAGCAGGGATTGGGATCCTGTGACCCTCCAGAATTTGCCTAACTGGCTTTAAAAGTAAGGCAAATTAAGATGTGGGGGGCATGGTTCTATGTAAAAGTGTTTTAGAACTGGGGACACCAGCATCACTTATGACAATGTTGCCCTATGCGTTTAGCACACATTAAAAACATTACTAACTGAAACAGCACACCCCCACACTGATTGCAATGAATTTTTGAGTCTGCATGTTAAATAGCAGTTCCCTGTAAGCCCAGAGCATTTTCTCACCAACTATTCAGCTTCTCTCCCACCTCTTGGGCTGCTTGTGTGAATGCTGAAAAGACATGTGCTCAGAAGATGTAATGGCATAGTCCCTATGCAGCAGCAGTAGCCAACATAGTGCCCTCCAAAGCTTACTGGACTACAACTCCCACTGTCCCTGACAAATGCTGTGCCAAATCCCACCTTTGCAAGCATGCTAATCTCTACTTCTTGAGAAAGAGGTGGTATTTTTTCCCCTGCCTCTTTCATACGCTCATTTAACATCGACACAAAACCAAGCCTTCAGTGTCATCACCTCAGTTCTCTGGAATGCTCTGCCAAAAGAGATTGAGCAGGCGCCTTCTCTTTTAACTTTTGAGCGCCTGCTGGAAACCTTTCTGTTTTGCCAGGCAATTATGAACATGCTTTTTCACAACAATTGACCTTTGTTTTTATTGTATTTTTATTTATTTTTTTAATTCTGTGGTTGTTTTAAACATGTAAACTGCTTTGATGTTTTTAACGAAATAGTGGTATACAAATATTTTTATAAATATAATAAATAAATAAACAAGAGAACTTCATTAGAAAAAAGCTTGGTAGGACCCCACAAGGGAGATTTCATCCCCCTTTTAAGTTCAAAAAGGTGGCCTATTTGGGTGGGTGGGAATCTTTCTTTATCTTTCTTTCTTTATCTTGTGGCCATGTGATCATTCCAGGAAGAAAAGCCTCCAGTTGCAAAGAGCTCCCCACTGCTGCAAGTCTGGGTCTTTTCTAAAGTTGCACCAGCATCTTCTTCCTCTTACAACTCCAGAAAAGCCCTAAGCTTGCTCACAGCTGCACGAGGTGCATTGAAGCTGACTTCCAGCCATGATGTTGCAAAGTGACACTCTGCAAAAAGGGGCTTTTTTGAAATGCCAGGAAGATGAATTGCAGAATTGTAGAGCTGGAAGGGGCCCATAAGGCCATCGAGTCCAACCCCCTTCTCAATGCAGGAATCTAACTTAAAGCATCCCCAACAGGTGGCTCTACAGCTACTTCTTGAAGGTCTCCAGTATTGGACAGCCCACCACCTCCTTAGGTCTATTCTGAGTAGGACTAGCATTGAATACCACCCTTAGTTTTTAAGGTGCCCCAAGACTCTGTTGATTCTGCTGCAACAGACTAATAAGACGACCCGCTGGAACATGACATTTATATTTTAAACACTTTGGGCTTCTTGGAATACCATCGTCAGGGGCAAGGGCAAAGGACAGACCCATTTCAGATTAAGCCAAAGTGTCCTCCTTCAACCTGGTGGTCTCCAGACACAGCCTCAACCACTCAACTGCCTGCTCAATGCAGGAATCCAACTTAAAACATCCCCGACAGTTGGCTGTGCAATGGCTCCTTGAATGCCTCCAGTGTTAAAAGAAAGACTCCCCCCTCTGCTTCCAAGGTAAATGTGACCCCACCCCAGGCCTGGTACTTCCAAACTTAATTTTTCCCCTTGAAAAATTCTACCCACTGCCCTTCTTTCCTGAAGTGAACTTCACCCCCACACTCCCTTGAAGCTGCATGAAGGTCCAACATAGTCCTATCCCTGACCATTGGCCATGCTGGTGGGGTGTATGGGAGTGGGAGCCCAGCAACATCCAGAGGGCCACTGTGTTTCCCCACCCCTAATCAACAGCGAATAACCACAAGAGCTAAAATGGAACCGCTACCTTCAGAAGGGCCAAACTCTACCTGATATGCAAATTTAAGCAGGTGTATCTGGGTTGGGGAACCTCAGGCCTAGAGGTCAGATGCAGCCTCCTGGGCCTTTCTGGCCCCCGGGACTCTTCCAGGCCACACCCTCCTTGAATCCTTTTGCCAGGCTGGTAGGGATCCTTGAACAGTGAGGATACCTACTGCTTGTGTGGAAGGAGGATGGAGAAATGTGGTGTCTGTGTCTGTGCAGAAACCTCCGACTTTTGCATGGCTGGAATGTCATCTCCTATGCAAAGGTAGGAGTCACATTGTGACAGATTGCTCCTTTCAGGTTAAAAGTCTAAATAGGGCATCTATGTGGCAGGCCATGAGCCTTGCAATTCAGCTGACCCTAAGCTCTCCACGTCAAAAAGAGAAAGAGAATTAGCCCCCCTCTTCCTGTATTGGCATTCCATAAATGCAGAGTTTTCAGACAGATACGCTCAGTAAACCAAGTTTCCTTTACTTAATAAAACTTAATCAAACATTATAGTTGAGGAAATAAATGCAGTTAAGATAACAACATACAATACAATACAAATCATAAACATAGATATTACAGATGGATGCAGAGCTGAGAATTACCCTTTAATTACATGAGTCTTCAAGGCTGTCTGGGCAAGCAAGCAAGGTGTGAGCCGTCTCATGGCAGACTGAATTGATGCTACAATGCAGGAATATTTATATTAAATTTTCCTTTGAAGATCACAAATTTACGAGATAATCCTAGCTTAATTGCTACTTATAGCAATTGTCAGAGAAAAGTTAATTATCCTAAAATATACTGATACATTCAATTATATATCTGAATACATGAAAGAAAAACTATAAATTCCAGCTATAGAATAACATACATTAATTATTTGGTATGCATCTGGACATTCTAAAATCTATCGATTAGGGAATGTTTTTCAATATTTCTACAAATAAGGTGTCTGACTAATTGGAACCAATTAGGAATTTATGATAGAAGTAATTAATGGCTTATTATCAGTGTGATTTTATTGCTTATAATTGATAGTGGTCACTCCAAGATTTTATGGCTTCGAGATAAGCATAAAATTTATGGTTTTATGACTGAAGATATTAGGTCAGGGATAACAAACCTTGGAATGTGAATCTGTTTACTGTCAAATGTCATGACGGTGAGGTTACCACAAACAGACAAAGAAATATCTATGACAAAGAGCTATCTGTTCTCTCTGTGTTAGATTCAGTTGGACTGTATTTGTTAGATTCAGTTGGACTGAGGAAAATTATTAGTGTGAATGTTATCTCTGAATCCACCATCGTCTCTGGGTTGAACTGGGTTAGAAGTGGGAATATTTGTCACAATGTCCATTTCTCTCCTTTTCCATCTGGCCCTGCCCACCACTGGTCTGTGGCCCTGAGAAGGTTGCCCACAAAGGAATGCAGTCCTCAGGCTGAAAAAAGTTCCCCATATCCAGACTATAGCAAAAATAGTCCTTGTCTACCTTGAAAAGCCAGTCCAGGGAGGCAAGAGAAGTGGTGCTTGACCCTTTCCTCATGTATCGTTGTCATGCTCTAAATTGCACATACGCCCCTGAAATCTTTCCTTGGTCCAGTTTTTCCTGCTTTAGTAAAGAATGCACACATAGTTTTCACTAGGGCCTTGTGTGCCTAGACCGCATCTGAAACTAATTCATTGATGTTGAGCTAATAACTTTTTTGAACCAAAACAACATTGATTGGATTTCCTACAGTACACACTGTGTGGATACACAGTAAACTGAAAAGCAGCATTGATTTTTCCCTGTCTTCCACCCCCCACTCCCATGTAGCTTTAATCATCTATGCTATAGTCAGGAACGCAGCGGTATTAGCGTGCTTATTTTGGTACTTGCTCTTTCATGCTGCTAAAGGTCTCAGGAACTGCAAGAACAAACTTGAAAAGGCAGAAGAGGTAGGACAGCAATAGAGGCACCATTCTGGGAGGGCAAGGAAGCCTGCGCTGGCCCAGTGATTCAAACCATAAGTATTTATTCACCTGGAACACCTATATAAAGGGCAGTTGTTCAGTGGTAAAGGACATGCTTAACACAAAAAAAGGTCTCAAGTTTAATTCCAGACATTTCCGGATAGGACTGGGCAAGATCCCTGTCTGAAATCCCGGAGAGCCCCCTCCTGGTAGGGATGGGTGAGATATTAGATTCACTTCTCATTTCAACCAAATCTATCAAATTTGCACTTTCCATAACAATTGTTGTTGTTATTATGTGCCTTCAAGTTGACTACGACTTATGGCGACCCTATGAATCAGCGACCTCCAAGAGCATCTGTCATGAACCACCCTGCTCAGATCTTGTAAGTTCAGGTCTGTGGCTTCCTTTATGGAATCATCCATAACAATAGAGGACCGAAACATAGCCATCCCTTGAAATTTGCATTTATTAAAATTTTGCAATGCAATGATTTTTAAAAATGCATGTAATCGGGGGAAATGTGCATAAAAATGAATGTATGAATGGAAATCACATGCAAAATGCATTATGTGACAAGAAATTGCTTGGAAAAATGTGTGCATTAGTCAAAACTGCCAAAGAAATGTGTTTATTAAGAGAAATACGCACTAAAATGCTGGGGAATTTTCCTGAGGATTTTTTAAAAAAAAGTTGCTGCAGAAATGTAAGAACTGAATGTAAGATTGGAAAGATGAGAAACAGAGAGAACCAGAACTGACAGATCTTTCCATCCCTACCTGTAGGTGAATCCCATTCCATCTTGCTGTGCGCTGTTGCATCCGATTCCACCTTGTAGCCATTCTGTTCCATTGTGTGCATTTTGCATGCACACGTTACATAAAATACATGATTTTGTGTGGACTTTTTGCACACCCAAAATGCATGGCAAACTGTAAATCTGACTGGGAGTTGTGTTCCACAAGCTCCAGAGCTTCAGATCAGGTTGGTCCACTGTGAGAAGAGGACCAAACAAATTCCTCCCCCACCTTTTGTTGGCACCTAGCAGACTTCAGTGGAGAGGAGTAATAAAGAGGTGCCACCTCAAAAAGACCTCATCCCCAATCAATCCCACACCAAACGTCTGTACCCAGAGCAGGGCCAAGGGTGATGATCTTATTGGACTGGAAAGTTTGTTTGGAAGAAGTTGGTAATATAGAGTGCAACTCACCTAGGAGATGAAACTGGATAGGCTCAAAGAAAAGAGGCTGGATAGGCTTCAGCATCAAAGGACTGGAAAAGAGAGATCAAACAGAACACTGGTTACTCCCCTGGCAGGGAGGTTAACCGTGGATAATGCTTAATAACATGCCCAGTTGGAATCGTGTCGGAATGGAGGGAGACCGTGAACGATGGAACCTTTGGGAGTTCATGGAATGATTGACCTCTTGTAGAAGAGCGAAATCTATTTGCAGGAACAAATTGACCTTGTTGACTGCACAGAGCCAGGACTTCTCCCACTGAAACAATAGTGCCCCCTTTCCTCTGAAAACCTTGTACGTTTGAATGAAATGTTGTTTCCTTGCAGTAGCCGGTGGCTCTGATTTTCTTTCTGTTCTGTGGAATTGCTTCCCTATTCCATACTTCCTCTGACCCATGAAAGCTTGTACCACAATAATTGTGTTTTTCTCTGGTGCCACTAAATGCTTTGATGTTTTTGCAGGAGCAGACCAAACTCAGATCCTCTACCCTCCCACCTGGAATAACTCCAAAAGATGTTTGACAGTGAAACTGGCACAAGAAAATTCTCTAAATGCAATTAATTTCTTTTAGCTCCCCCCCCATTATGTGATGTTACTATTTATTAGGGGCGTGCATGACAATCAAGATTCACCTTGTATCTGTACCTGTGTGTTTTTAAACATTTGAGTCATTTCTGAGTTGCTCTGTGCTTTCTCCCATCCAACCTGTGTTTTGCCTTCTGAGGCTCTCTGTATTCCCCATTCACCATGACGGGGAATATTAAAATGGCTACAGTTTTTCCCCTCTTTGGAGAATGAAATTCCATGGTCAGAGGCAGGATGTTTCTGACTACCAGTTGTTGGAAACCACAGGGGGGAGAGTGCTCTTGCACTCAGTTCTTGCTTGCGGGCTTCCTATAGGGATCTGGTTGATCACTGTGAGAACAGGATGCTGTTCCTGACATTTCCCTACCAGATAATTTCCACATTTTATTTGATCTTTCACATGACGTAAAAGCCACTTCTGGAAATCTAGTGGAAGTTTAGCACTCCTTTTCATGTTAATTGCTTCCAGGGGGGGGGGGGACACCAGAGTTTGCATTAATTCAGAAAATCACAGGAGTGACGTGACAAAATTTGGGGTGGTAAACTGGCCTACAGTTCTTTCCTGCTGTTTTCATGGACCTGTACGGAAAGGGTGGGGGAGCAGAGACATGTCCAATGAAGTCCGTTGTTGTCATGCACCACACCCACTGGTGTTAATGAAATTTAGTGTGACGTGGCACTGTATCGGTCAAAAAGCCACAGTTCTGTAAAGCAACAGGTACTGCAGTGTGAAAGGAATGTTAGAAATAGGGACAGAAGTGCTTCCATTCTAATAAGTAAAAATAATACAGTAAACCCCATCTCTGAATCCAGCCCTAGTTATCTGTTCAAGTGAAGGACTCAAATGACACTGAAGAAGACTGGTGCAAGTCAAACAGTACATTTGGCCTGAATATAATTGTTTGCAGTGCAGATGCCTTTTCTTCTTTCCTTCCTCCTCCTCTTCCTTCATCTTCATCATCATCACCCTTATTTACCTGTAGATCACCTTTCATTCCATAGAATCCCAGGGTGGTATACAAATGACAAAAGCTAAACCACAAGATTAAATTAAACAAAATTAAAAACATAAAAACAATTCAGCAGCAAGCGAATGAATAATCATGGCTGGGCTTATATTCCTCCCCAAAACGTCTGCATGGGAGAAAAAAGTTTTCAGCTGATGCTGAAAAATCTCCAGTGAAGGAGGCAGCTATATCTGCAAATGGAAAGTGTTCCACAGATAGGGGGCCAGCAAAGAGAAGGCCCTGACATGAGTCCCCATACAGCAGGCCTTACCCATTAATGGGATTGCAAGAAGGGCCTCCCCTGCAGATCCCAAGGCCCAGTTTGGCAGATATGAGAAAGTGTTCCATGAACACAGGGATGGAAGGATCTGTCAGTTTCAGTTCTCTCAGTTTCTCCTATTCCCAGTCTTAAATTCAGTTCTCCAGGTTTCTGCAGCAAGTTGCATTTTTATAAAAAAATCTGCATAAACTTCATCAGAATTTGGGCATTTCTCCAAATAAACACATTTTTGTATGCAGTTTTGACTTACAGACTTTTGCAAGCAATTTTTCCTAAGATAATGCCTTTTGTCTCTTGTTTTCATTTTTGTACAAACCTTTCCTCTATGATTTTTTTCCTAACATTGCTTGGTTGGAGAACTTCATCGCAATATTCAGATTAGTACAACTTTTGAAGGATGGCCATATTTTGGTTCTCCTATTGTTTTGGAAAGTACAGCTTTGATAGATGTGCCTTTAAATACAAGCTGAATTGAATTTGTCCCTACCTGGAACCCAAGGAAGGAAGAGTGGCTCCATTGTTTTATCCAAGAAACATTGTACTCTCCCTGTGTGATAGTTTTCATGGGGAAAGTATCTCTTCTTCTGTCGGTCAGTCCCCATTTGCCCACTTCAATTGGTTGCTTTTTGTAATCATTCCACTGGTGCAACAGTTGTTAAATTACTCAAAAATGCAGACATTACTGAACAAAAAACTTTCTTGGCTATCTTCCCCCCCTCCTTACATACTTCCCCCTCACCCTTTGAAAAGTACAGAAAGAGAAATTTTCTAATTTACAGCCACTGCAGCAAATGGCAGCAATAAACCAGGGCTCTCATATTTAGGATGGAACACATTCTGTGCCTATTCTGAAATGGAAATGGACTGCCTTCAAGTCGATCCTGACTTATGGCAACTCTATGAATAGGGTTTTCATGGTAAGCGGTATTCAGAGGGGGGTTACCATTGCCTCCCTCTGAGGCTAGTCCTCCCCAGCTGGCTAGGGCCTGCTCAGCTTGCCACAGCTTCACAAGCCAGCCCCTTCCTTGTCCGCAACTGCCAGCTGGGGGGCAACTGGGCTCCTTGGGACTAGGCAGCTTGCCCACGGCTGCACAGGTGGCAGGGCACGTAACCCCTGAGCCACTCCCTGTGGGGGTGATCTTGACACCCAGGAGAAACGAGCGGGGATTTGAACTCGTAGACTCTGGACTCCCAGCCAGGCTCTGTTCCCCACTGTGCTAAAAACATGTTTAATTGCCTGGTTGGCTCAAGCACAGGGTGGGAAGCAATGTATACAACCAACCTGCAGTTGAAATGCTAGTTTGACTAAATCTGGAGAAAGGAAGAACAAACAGACGGAAGTAGTAGATGTCACACTTTTAAAAATTAAATACAGGCAGGTGTTCTGCGTAAAATGTGAAGAGAGTCAAGCCCAGTTGCTGACACAGCAGCTTTTGACTGGATGAAATGTATAACTGCCAGAGAAACTGTGGACCGGGTAGGAAGCTGCAGTCACAATGTGGTGATGAAACCACTGTGACAGTTCTACTTATTTTGCATGTGTGTGTGATGTTGGAACACAGGTTAGGGCCCTCTGCATCAGTGTTTGCCAAACTGGTGCTCTCCAGCTCTTATCAGCCTCAGCCAGCATTGCTATGCTGGTTGGGACTGGTGAATGATGGGAATTGTAGTCCAAAACATCTGGAAGGCATTAGGTTCATGAAAGATGCTCTGCATGGTGGTGGTGGTAGTGTTGTATGTGCGTATGTGTGAGAGAGAGACAGAGAGTGGCATTATACTGCTGGAATTTTTAGCTTTTTTGTTTTCATTGTTTTATTGACATTGTATGGTTTGTTATGTTTTTATGCTTTGGAGCCATTTTAGGTCAAGTAGCAAGTTAGATCAATCACAATGACAAGACATAGGCTGTGTCTTTGTGTTTACCCTGAGGCTGCCGCTTTATGGCCTCTGGGATAGCATCCGAGGGCCACAGGATATGTTCAGACTTCCCCTGAAATCTGAAAGGGTAAGGAGAGAGCTCCAACCTCAGAGGGGGAAGCTGAATCTTGTACAGAGTTCCATGTAAGTAGAGGCAAAAAAAAAGTGGAAGACTTGAATCCACTGACTTCCTATTAAGCACATAGGGAGCTGCCTTATACGGAGTAAGATGAAAGGTTCATCTAGCTAGTCCATCATTGTCTACACTGACTGGCAGCAGCTCTCCTGGATTTCAAACAGGGGACTCTCCCAGCTCTAGCTGGAGATGCCAAGGACTGAACTTTGGATTTTCTGCATGCAAAGCAGATGCTTAACTACTAAGCTACGGCCATCCACCCATGGATCTGGCAACTTGTCCACAATTGGGTCTGCCTCCCCTCCTTTCTGGATTATTCTGAATGCCTCTTTATATTTGAGTTTCTGCTGCCTGGTCTGGTATATGCCCTTGCCTGGTGGGGACATCTTTACTGATCACACTGTTCTTTTAAGGGGAAAAACACACACATACGTGCCCAAATGCTCAAGTGATCTCAGCTCTGTTACGAGAGCGGATATGTCAACTGGACGACAATCTGTTTCTTCATTTCGCTTTCTTGCATAATCAATGATGTGCCCAGGCGAGGAAGGAAGAAGTGGGGGAGGGAGGATAGTTTGTCCCTGCTTCATATAAACAACTTGTAGAGACAGAAAAACAGGCTAACAGAACTCAGGAAAGAAAATCCGTTTCCTGCAGCCAGCCTTTGAATATTGACATGAAAAGTCTGAAAAGCAATGGCACAGGACTGAATTATAGCTATGGCAAAACACTGACTTTGTGTGTGTGTGTGTATGCAATTTAAAGTACTCACTTTTTTTAACAGCAGAGAGAGAAACTCATCAGCAAAAAAAGAGAGTTTTACTGTCAAGCTGAATACAGACAAAAGGTTTTTTTCAGAAACTTGAAAGCACCATGACAGAAGAATCGTGGTTCATGGTGTGCGTACACATCCTACTATTATCTCTGAATCAGCTGTGATGACAAGTCAGAGGCCAGCTAGTGTACACAGCACTGCAATTTCCCTTTCCATAGGAGACCCTCTGTCTTCAGCTTGTTTGTAACTTCCACACTGCAATGCCTGAGTAGATCACTGGCTCGGCATGTTGCTGGAACCCGCTCTTACTTTACAGGTGTGACTTGTTAAACACTTCAGCAGATAAACTGGAATTCGGGAGTAGAAAGAAAGTGCATAACAATTAATCTGGGAAATCCACTCAAGCCTAAGAAAATGTTTCACTGGAAACTGAGATCAAAGCCTTCAGTCTTCTTCTGCCAGCTGGTGGCTGTGGTGGAACATAGAAAACTACCTTATACCCAGTACATCTAGCTCAGTAATGCTTACACTGATTGGCAGCAGCTCTCCAGGGTTTCATGCATGGGACATTCACAGGATGACCCTGAGACACTAGAGATGCAATGTCCTGACAGAGGCGTCTTCCTGTGTTCCACTAACTATAGCTCCTATTAGCTCAAGTCAACTTGGCCAATGGTCACAGTTGATGGGATTGCACTCCAAAACATCTGGAAGATACCGGGATGAATTACATTTTCTGCTATCTTAAAAAGCACTGAGTGGGGTTTTCTGTTTGAAATTTGCATCCGTGCAAATTATTTCCCCAAATTATTATAATTGGCTTGTTTCACAGATATCAGTGTTTTGGAGGGCACACTTTTTGGCAGACCAAAGCACTGAAAATATTTCCAGTGGCTTGCAGAGTAGTCCTGATTCAATACTGACCTCCTGGTTATTGCTGGTGGTCTGCTTGTATCCCAGCATGGGTGTTAGAGAATGTGGCAAACTGGCAAACTAGCCAACACTGTTGGCAGCGTCAAGGGGCTTGCGGTCTGTTTGTTCAAGACCCAGGAATGGGCAGCCCTCTATTTATAATGTACACTGAGTTCCTGGGCATAATGGTTTTTGCAAAGGTGGTTTGCCTTTGAGAATCTGCTGAAAATGGATTAAGGGAAGCAATGTGTTTTGAAGGTTTAGTGTCAATACACCATGTTCACTTAGTTGGTCAAAAGTCTCTGTCATCAGTAGCCTTAATAGAAACATAACACAAGAAGAGTCTCACTGGATCAGGCCAGTGGTCCATTTAGTACAGCATCCTCTTCTCACAGTGGCCTATCAGATGATTATGGGAAGCCCGCAAGCAGGATTTAAGCACAAGAGCACTCTCCCCTCCTGTGGTTTCCAGCAACTGGTACTCTGAAGCATAACTGCCTCTGACCATGGGGGCAAAACATAGCCATCATGGCTAGTGGCCATTGATAGCCTTATCCTCCATGCATTTGTCTTGTCCTCTTTAAAAGCCATCCAAGTTGATGATGATCACTACTCAATCCAACCCAATTCAGATCCAAATCTGGATCACAATCCAGATATTACAAATCTTCGGAAATCCCATTGACTTACATTGCAAAACTGAAATGCCATAACTTTCTTATTTTTTGACCTAGAGACATGAAATGTGAAGGCATGGTCAATGCTATATAAGGAATTGAATGTGCAATGTTGCAGGTGGATATCTCCAGATGTTCTCATGCTAGCCACCTTTAAAATTGCAAATATTTTGAAAATAAAACAGACATAACAGCTTTGGGTTTTTTCACACAGGGACATGAAATTTGGTAATATCATAGACCCTATAGAGGGAATTAACCTTGCCAAATTTCAGGTGGGTAGCCCCATGGAGTTTCATGCTAGTCACCTTTAAATTTTGCTTTTTCAAAAAATATAAATAAAAAGACTGTGTGATCAGTCATGCCAATTCTCATGCTCCTGTGTTTCCCCTGTTCCTTTCTTCAAAAGTCTGAAAAAAATTGAGGGTTTAAAAAAAATTAGTTTTGAGATACTAGATTTGAATGAATAGCATTAGGCAGACACAGGCTCGCAGGACCATGGAGGTAATATGCACATAGGGACATGAAATTTGGGGACATGATAGTCCCTATACAGGGAATTAACCTTGCCAAATTTCAGGTGGGTAACTCCAGGGAATTTCATGCTAACCTCCTTTAAAGCTTCCTTTTATATATATATATTAAAAAATTGTTTTTTTAAAAAGACTGAGTGCTCAGTTATGCCAAACTCCTGTGTTTACCCTGTTCCTTCATTCAAGATTTTGAAAAAAAGAGAGGGTTTTTTAAAATTAGGTTTGCAACACTAGGCACATGTAGGTAGTATCAGGCAGGCATGGGCTGGCCACACCATGGAGATATTATGCATATAGGGACATGAAATTTGAGGACATGGTAGTCCCTATACAGGGATTAACCCTGCCAAATTTCAGCTCCAGGGGTTTTCATGCTAGCCACGTCTAAAATTTTCTTTTTCCAAGAAAGATTTTTTTAAAAAAAAAAGACCCTGCAATATAGGGGACAGATCGTCAACAGCAGTAGTGATGCAATAATAATAATAATAATAATAATAATATTTAATATTAATAATATTCACTGTGGTTAGCAATTGGAAATAACAACAACAACAACAATAACTATACACGCTGGCTGCTTCTTATTGTTTGTGGCTAGCAACTGAATAACAACAACAACAACAACAATACTGAATTCAGAAAACTGTGGCTAAATATGCCCACAAAGTTTAATAATATCTTTGTAATCAGAATAGATTTTTTTTAAAAAAATAATACAGACAACAAACATGCTTTTAAAAATATGTAAATAAGGATGGGACTGGGATTGATTTGGAGGGGGAGAAAACATACACAAGCTGAACAAATGTCACTCAATCCCCACCAAACATTTCTAAGAGACAGACTTACTTAAGACTTCACCCCTTCCAAGCACTGTGATTGGAGAGTGTTGGGTGGGGCAATAGCATTTTAGCCTTTCTCCCTATCTCCCCACCCCGGTGTTCTCCTTTATGGTGTGGAAGGAAAAAACTTTCCAGTCAAATGTAAGTGCTCCAAAGGACAAAGTTTATTGAAAGAAAAACAATACATATACCAATAGCGCAATTGGGAGAGGTGTTCTACAGAACAACTCTAAAGAAATTGGGCAATGCATAGCTTTTTATAATCAAATTCACGTCATACAGGTACATATGTCTAGGCCCCTGCCCTTTTCCTATCAGATGGTATAGAGGCATCTCGGCCTTGCCCCTCTAGATACATCTCAGCCTTGCCCCTATAACTTGTTTACATCGAAAGTACTCAAAGCCACATACACAGAATTAATATTAGCACACCCAGATGCCTCTCATGTCTTTCAGTTACTTTTGTAATTTCAACTGCTTCTTGTGACTGGACCATAAACTGTCAACATCTGGTACTTTTGTTTTTAGTCAGAGCCTAGTTCCTTAAAATACATTTCATGCTGAAGCATTGCTTTGAATTTTACTTTTGAACAGAATCAAACTTACAAAGAACTACATGATACAAAGAGAGAAATGATCCACTGGAAATTGATGATTAGGAATATATATATACTGATAATCAGAAATCTTCCCTCAATGGTGTTGCAATTGCTCCATTTCAGAGACACCCTGTCTGGATGCATTAGAGAATGTTTTGAGCTACAAATCTCTACAAATCTCTACAAACTGATTCAGGACTAGCTGATCCTCTCTGAAGAGATTTGTAGCTGCTTCAACCTGATTTGGACAAATAGGCCCAGATCAGCCCTATTTGGTTTATTATTTGTGATTTGTACAAATACAGAGCACAACCCTAATCTCTATCCAATACGCCATGCACAAGCATGTCTATTATGTCCCCCCTTACTCACCTTTTTAAAAAAATTGCAAAGCTGCAAAAGTTGTAACATGTCCTCAAAGTTGTAGAATTTTCATCATGTCATATGTCATGGGTCCATTCTTTTCCTTTCCCTCATGTTGTATATTTATCTGTTTGCTTGTTTGTTTGTTTGTTTATTGCATTTGTATACCGCCCCATAGCCAAAGCTATTACATTATTTGTATTGTTCCAGTTTCATTCTCTTTTCTCATAGCTATTGCAATGGCAAATTGATCTTCAGCCTCTACTTAAGAATCTGCTATCATTTTATTAAAAGGGAGAAATGACTGTGCCTTGAGAATCTTGAGCGCTAGTATGTATGCAACGAACTAATTTTCTCTCTTTTATTATAAATATGAGCTCCCGCTGCATTGTGCCTGTTGCCATCTTCATTTTCGTAATGATGTGGAGTGTGGTCTGCTGGTTTGTCAGAGTTCATAAGGGGCGGAAAGGCAGTAAAATCATGAAATCTCTCAAAAAATATGTCCCTGTTAACAATCTGATTTTACCCAGCAAGGAACAAAGTAGTGTAAAGGGGGAAAAAATGGCTAAGCAATCTAATGAAATGCCAAAGAACTTCACATCTTCCTGGGGATTTGAATCTGCCAAATTTAATCCTTTTATTGATGTCAAAAGTTGAAAATATGTTTTAACAAAACACTTGTCCATTCCTACGTTCCCAGGCACTAAATATGGCAAGAAGCATAAGAACTCAAAGATAGTGTCACTGCATCATATTACAGATATAAAATGTGAGTACCCTGAGGCACTTTTCGGGTGAATGGTGATTCCAGAGACCTACACACAGCTCTACTGGCCATTCGGGCAGGGTATGGATCACTTTTGAAGTTAACCCATGTCACTTATTTTCAGTTGTGTTGCTTAAACAGGACATGAATCAAGAAGACCTCCCTCCTCACCTGAAGGGGTGTGGCAGGGGGAAAGAGGTGAAAGGTAAGCCACGTGCAGGGTGGACTCGTCCAAGCACAGCAGGCTCAGGAGCGTGACAGACGGCTGAAGGTTCCCCACACAATTTCGCTGTGCAGTTCAGAAGTGTTAACGTTGTAGCTTAATGGCCCTGGTTTACCCTACACTTTGTGTCTTGCCTCCTTATTTTCCTGTCTTCTAATGCAACTCAAAGAGAGTGTCATTACACTAAGGGTCATCATTACACTAAGGCCAACATCCTGTTTTCAATTGGGTCCATCAAAGTGCTTCTGGAAACTAATAAGCAGAATACGGTGCTGACAGAATGGCTAGAAGCAATTGTTTTGCATTTTTTTACAATTTCATTTACGAGTGGCTTCCTGTGAAGCATCTCAAAATTATTTTGCAATATTAAAAGCATTTATAAAACAAGTGTATATACAAAAAGAGTTGTAGCAATGATTTAAGCCACCTGCATCTTAACTCATTTCAATCTAGGATCAGGCCTGGTTATGGGACTGAATCAGCCTTGGTTGCCCTCATGGATGACCTTTATCGGGAGAAGGACAGGGGGAGTGCGACCCTGTTACACTTCCTTGATCTCTCAGCGGCTTTTGATACCAATGACCATGGTATCCTTCTGGGCTGACATGGTGAGATGGGTATCGGGGGCACTGTTTTACAGTGGTTCTGATCCTACCTCCAGGGTCATTTTCAGAGAATAGCATTGGGTGATTGTCTTTTGGCCCCCTGGCAATTGTGCTGTGGGGTGTTGCAGGGTACCATCTCATCCCCGATGCTGTTTAACATCTATATGAAGCCCTTGGGAGTGGTCATCAGGAGATTTGGGGCAAGGTGTCAGCAGTACACTGATGATACCCATCTCTATTTCTCTGTAACATCTGAATCAAGTGAGGCAGTGCAAGCCCTGGACCACTGCTTGGACTCGTTGGTGGATTGGATGATCAGAGCTTGGCAAAGTTTTTGAACTACAACTCAGCCCCAGCCAGCCAGCCAGTAACTTTTCCAAGCTCTGTGGATGATGGCCAATAAACTGACTCTGAATCCTAGCAAGATGGAGGCACTGTGGGTTGGTGGTTCCCAAGTTTGGATAATTGGTCAGTTGCCTGCTTTGGATGGGGTCATACTCTCTCTGAAAGAGCAGGTTCACAGTGTGGGGTGCTCCTGGATCCATCTTTGCTGCTAGAGGCTGAGTTGATCTCAGTGACTAGGAGTGCCTTTTACCAGCTTCGGCTGATAAGACAGCTGTGGCTGTTTCTAGACCGGGATAGCCTGGCCACTGTTCTCCACGCACTGGTAACCTCCAGGCTAGATTACTGTAATGCACTCTATGTGGGGCTGCCGTGAGGTTGGTCCAGAAGCTGCAGCTGGTGCAAAATGCGGCGACGCAACTGCTCACTGGGACGGGTTATTGCCAACATGTTACCCCACTGCTGGAAGAATTGCACTGGCTGCCCATTGGCTCCTGGGGCAAGTTCAAGGTTCTAGTTTTGGTTTTGGTGTACAAAGCCCTATGCAGCTTGGGAACAGGATACCTGAAAGATTGTCTTACCCCTTATATACCCAGTTGATCATCGCACTCTGCAGGTGAGGGCCTCCTGCAGATACCATCTTATCAAGAAGTCCATTCTGCACAACATAGAAAGTGGACCTTTAATGTAATGGCACCAACACTTTGGAATTCGCTTCCCTTAAATATTAGACAAGCACCATCTCTGTTATCTATTCAGTGCCTACTGAAGACATTCCTTTTTCAACAAAACTTTTAAGTAGAGACCTTATCCCAGTCCGTGTCTGTGTTGGAATTGCTTTTAAAGCTTTTTTTAAAAATTATTTTAGATATTTTAAAGATGTCTCATTTTAATGTATTTTAAAATCTGTTTTTAACATGTTTTAGAGTGTTCTTATTGTTTTTGTTTGCCACACTGGACTCTTACTGGGAGGGAGGATGGGTTAATAAACAAACAACGAAATGTGTATATAAACATGATTGAAACAATTGCATACACATACACTGCATAGGGATATTTTTTTTTATTGAGCAGTGTATAACTTTTTTCTGAATAAATAAGTGAAATAAAGTCATCCAGCACTTTCTCTCTGTTCCCAGCATCAGGGATTCTGAGGTATACTGCTTCTATAAACAGAAATTCCATTTTAGTATCATGAATATTAGTCATTGATAGATCTGTAACCAATAAGTCTGCGGTAATGGCTCAGATTAGCTCCATATTCCAACTCTGTTCATGCCTTCTCCTCCATGTATTCACTCAAGAGGTATGCCAAAATCTTTCTTCCAATTTCTTAAAAGTTTCCTTCTCCCACCAAAGAGGCTTCTATTTTTCTGCCTCATTCACAGGGTACTTACATTCGGGTGAACTTACCTTATTTTAGTGAGGTGGTTGTGATTTCCCCCCCCTTTCCATTATTTTTTTCTTCAGTGCTTTGCAGCCTCCCTGGGTGCTCATACTTCCTGATCTGAAAAAGGCCTGTGGAAGGAGTTATCTAATGACATATTTAGATAAGAGTGGTAAACTAGAAGACTGGCTCCTGAGCACTTGAGACTGGAGTGTTCACTGATTTTGCTTTTCAAGGGAAGCCCTTCTTTTTATCTTTAAAAAATCCACACTAATTCCTTTAAATATATCTAACTATATAATATTTTTGTAAGTGCACACTGCAGTTCACTTGGCCACAGACAGGAGGTGCTGTGAACAACAGCATGAAGGTGCCGGGCAGCATTCCATGGTGATGGTGAGGCCAGGTGCAGCAGAACAGTGAATGTACAAGGTGCGCACCCAAGAAACAGGAGAGAAATGGAGACAGGAGGAGTAAAGCAGAGGTGGTAGGAAGGTTTAGTGGAGGAGAAGTAGGAGTAAAGCAGGGGGTGGGAAGGTTTAGTGGACAGAAATGGAAACATAGAATGAGGCAGCAGAGGAACAAGATGAGGCAAACGGGCAAGGAGTGCAAGTGGGCCGAAGGGTGCACCAATGCCTGGAGACACAGGGGGGATTGGCAAGGGAGGCACAGAGGAGGGAAGTGGTGAATGAGTGCTCCTCCTAAGTAGGAAAGTGGGGGGCAGCTGAGCCTGCCAGCACAGTTGTCTGCTTGTCTGGGATGATAGGGGTGGTGGTACCTCATTGAGATCCTCCTCCTCTAGAGGATGTGTGCAGCGTCTTGGGAGAAATGGTGGGTGAGGAAGCGAAAGAAAGGGCTCCTGATCAGCCAGCGTTCCATCTGTTGCAACCAGAGCTAAGGGGGAGGCGTGACTGCCAAAAGTACTACTGCCTCAATACTTCCTGGTTGAAAGCTACTAGGACCCTCCCTCGGGTCCCATTCTGCATCTTTGTCTTCTTCTTCAACACTCCAGGACATCACAATTTGGTGATTGTTTGGCAGATCTTCTATTGTTAGATTTAAATAAGTATGACCTTTCCACCATTACACTGTCTCACAAGACTTCTTCCAGGGTGTGCTGCCAAAAATTTATAAAGATTTTCCAAATTAAAGAAAACATATATAACATAAGTTATATTTAATGTTGCATGTAGGAAACCTGTACTCGGGACAGAAGAGAAGACTTAGGGGAGATATGCTAGCACTCTTCAAGTACTTGAAAGGTGGCCACACAGAGGAGGGCCAGGATCTCTTCGTGATCATCCCAGAGTGCAGGACATGGAATAATGGGCTCAAGTTGCAGGAAGCCAGATTTAAGATAAACATCAGGGGGGGAAACTCCCTAACAGAGCGGTACGACAATGGAACCAATGACCTAGGGAGGTGCTGAGCTCTCCAACACTGGAGGCATTCAAGAGGCAGCTGGACAGCCACCTGTCGGGTATGCTCTAATTTGGATTCCTGCATTGAGCAAGGGGTTGGACCTGATGGTCATATAGGCCCCTCCATCTCTACTGTTCTATGATTGTATGATTTTCCTTTCGTTGCATCTAGGTCTGCCCAGAGTTTGACCTAAGCTGAGATATGTCCTGGCAGCTGACATTCCTCAGATTGTTGTGCTGCTGTGTTAATCCTCTTGATAGCTAGTTCTGTGCCTTAGAGAGACTAAATTTAATACCAGGAGAGGCAACATTTAAGTATCACATCATTTTAGTCTGTTCTGTGTTATTAAACTATAGTGTTTCTGTATATGGGGTATGGGTACTAAATGCTGGTGTTTTCAGATATGCTATTAGTTGCAGATGACTCTTTATAGCCAGGCAAGGAAAACAGGGAAGCTATCTAGGTGATATAAATTGAACAAATTGATGGCAGTATTTTCTGATATGGCATGAAATAGAGGCACAGTATAGATTTAAATACAAAGAAACTCTTTCAGTCACACCAAAGTAATTTGTATTTATGATCAGGGAGTCAAAGAGAACCTGAACCAAACTAAAACAGGACAAACCTTTATTTATTTATTTTATGAGAACTTGAATCATTATCTAAAAGTGTCCATTGAACCTGAAATTGCAATTGATCAATCATAGTTTGCCAGTTCAGAATAAGGATTCATTAAAAAAAAAAACCCACTTGATTTGTTGCACTCGCTGACTCCACTGGAACCAGTATGAATCAGACGTGGGCAAAGAAACAATATTAATTATCAATTAATAATAATTTATATCTCTATCCTCCATCCAGGCTAGCAAGAGATATTATCAGAGTTCAAGGATACATTCTCCACATTTTTCATTTTTCTATTCTTCAGTTCTCCACATTTCTACAATCTTTTTTTTAAAAAAAAATTCTCATGAAAATTCATCAGCATTGTATTGTGAATTGCTCCTGATAAACTTATCAGGTATACAGTCTTCACTAATGCACATACAGTGTTTTATAATGCATTTTTGCATTTTATTTTGACTAACGTATGTATTTTCCTGCATTCTATATGCATTTCTGTACACATTGCAACTGGAGAACTGCATTGCAAAATCCAAAGTGTGAATTTTGAAGGATGGCTGTGTTTTGGTCCACACATTGTTTCACAAAGTCCAAATGTAGTAGGTTCATCTTTAAATGTGAACTGAATTGAATTTCTCCCCCTTCCCTAGCTCTGGCTGAGGAGGAGGTGTGGCCTAGGGAGACTATAGAAGGCTATATTTGGTCTCTGAGACCAAGGTTCCCCACCCCTGTCTTAAAAGAAAATCTTCCTTCTGCTCTTTGGGGCTCATCAGCCTTCCTGGGTTGATGCATTTCCTAGAATCAGAGCAGAGCTTGGAAAAGTTACTTTTTTGAACTACAGCTCCCATCAGTCTCAGCTCAGAGCAATAAGTAATAAGGGCAGCCCAAGGTCACCCTGAGCTAGGAGCCAAATCCTGAAAGAACCTATATCTTAGGAGACAGATCCTAGGAGAAGGAAGCCTATAGAAAGCTAGTTTTCAACACCACCCTAGCAGGAAAGCTTCAGGGGACACTGTAAACAAGGCTAAATTCCAGTCGGAGAGAAGGGGGAAAAGGAAACTCCACCGACACATACAGGGAGAGAGTCAGCTCAGTCCTTGCTAAAAAGGGCAGCTTCAGCCTTCCTGAAACACAACCACAAGCTCTGTCTCCCTAGGTTAAAGAAAGGTCAGGCTGTTCTAGGTGGGAAAACAACAAACACAAAAGACTTGCCTGGAAGGCGCAGCCCCTTGATTAGATTAAAAGCAGCCAAAAGCTTAAACAGCCCCGCCCCTCGCTCAGGAAGGAAGGAAGCCTGCCTTCCTGCCTTCAAAGGAAGGAAGCCTGAGAGAATACTAAAGAGTTAAGCCCCAGCTGATAGCCATCAGCCTCAAGTAACACATCATTGGCTGGCAGCAGTAGCTGGGAGGAACCAGCCACACATATAAAGTCAGAGCATCCTAGCGAGGGAGCCTGCTCCATGAGCTAGAGGGAGCCCCAGCTGATGAAGCATCAAGGCCCCAGCTGACACAGCATCAAGGTGAGTTAAGCAGCAGAGCAAGTTCGGCAGCAGGGCGAGGAGGCCAGGGCTCCCCACTCTGCCCGTCTGTTCCCTGACCTCAACTAAACCGCAGTCTCCAACCCATTGACGTAATAAACCTTAAACAAAACTATGCAGGTAAGAAGCCAGCAGGGGTGTGGGGGCTTTCCAGTGTTTTGCACCGCCTGCAGCATGTACGACTATCTGCCTGTTGGACAGAAGTCGTGGGTGTGCTCTTGGTGCAATGAGCTCCTGGCTCTCCGGGAATGACTTCATTTCCTTGAGGCCAAGCTGGCGGACCTGGAAAAGCTGAGAGAGGCAGAGAGGTGTGTGGAGGAGGCCTTCAGGGACGTTATAGCTGTGTCCCACCAACGATGATAGCTCTCCTGCTATCATGGAGAACGATGGTCTCGGGGAAGGAGAGCATCCAGCTGAGGAAGAGGGAAACGATCCCTTAGAAGGGACCCATTCCTTGGGGGATGAGCAGCTATCCTCTCGTGCCGAGGATATATCTCCAGGGGGTGGAGGGATCCTTGTAGTGGGTGATTCGATCATTAGGAACATAGACAGTGGTGTGTGTGATGGGCGTGTAGACCGCAAGGTGTTTTGCCTGCCTGGTGCAAAGGTTGTGGATATCGCCCATCGTTTAGATAGTTTGGTAGACAGTGCTGGGAAGGAGTCAGTGGTCGTGGTGCACGTTGGCACCAACGACATGGGGAAATGCAGCCGTGAGGTCCTGGAAGCAAAATTTAGGTTGCTAGGTAGGATGCTGAAAGCCAGGACCTCCAAGGTGGCTTTCTCTGAAATGCTACCGGTTCCACACGCAGGACCAGCCAGACAGGCCCAGCTTCGCAGTCTCAATGCGTGGATGAGACGACGGTGTCGGGTGGAAGTGTTTGGATTTGTTAGGCACTGGGGAACATTTTGGGACAAGCCGGGCCTGTACAAAAGGGACGGGCTCCACTTGAACCAGAATGGAACCAGACTGCTGGCACTTAAAATTAAAAAGGTAGCAGAGCAGCTTTTAAACTGACTGAGGGGGGAAACCCGACAGGAGCTGAGAAAGGTCTGGTTCGGAATAAACCTCCCCCCTGGGATAAAGACTAAAGAAATGATGAAATTTTAAAAGGGGTAGGCCTAGAAGTAGGCATTGTGAGAGCAGGGGCACAGCATATAAATTCAGAAGAGCAAGATTACCACAGGCCTAACCACAAGTGCCAAAGACACTTGAAGAGAGACACTGCTTACAAGTGCCTGTACACTAATGCTAGGAGCCTCCGAAACAAGATGGGAGAACTGGAGTGCTTGGTCTTAGAGAAGAGCATTGATATAGTGAGCATAACGGAGACCTGGTGGAATGGAGAAAACCAGTGGGATACGGTTATCCCTGGATATAAACTATATCGGAAGGACAGGGAAGGACGTATTGGTGGCGGAGTCGCTCTATACGTGAAAGAAGGCATTGAATCCAGCAAGCTCGAAACCCCAAAAGAGGCAGACTCCTCCACAGAATCGTTGTGGGTGGTGATACCGTGCCCCAGGAGGGACTTAATACTGGGAACGATCTATCGTCCCCCTGATCAAAATGCTCAGGGAGACCTTGAGATGAGATATGAAATTGAGGAAGCATCCAAACTAGGAAATGTGGTAGTAATGGGTGACTTCAACTACCCGGACATAGACTGGCTGCATATGTGTTTCAGTCATGACAAAGAAGCAAAGTTTCTAGATATTCTAAATGACTATTCCCTAGATCAGTTGGTCATGGAACCGACCAGAGGGACGGCAACCCTGGACTTAATCCTCAGTGGGGACCGGGACCTGGTGCGAGATGTAAGTGTTGTTGAACCGATTGGGAGCAGTGACCACAGTGCTATTAAATTAAACATACATGTAACTGGCCAATTGCCAAGAAAATCCAACACGGTCACATTTGACTTCAAAAGAGGAAACTTCACAAAAATGAGGGGATTGGTAAAAAGAAAGCTGAAAAACAAAGTCCAGAGGGTCACATCACTCGAAAATGCTTCGAAGTTGTTTAAAAACACTATATTAGAAGCTCAACTGGAGTGCATACCGCAGATCAGAAAAGGTACCGCCAGGGCCAAGAAGATGCCAGCATGGTTAACGAGCAAAGTCAAGGAAGCTCTTAGAGGCAAAAAGTCTTCCTTCAGAAAATGGAAGTCTTGTCCGAATGAAGAAAATAAGAAAGAACATAAACTCTGGCAAAAGAAATGCAAGAAGACAATAAGGGATGCTAAAAAAGATTTTGAGGAGCACATTGCTAAGAACATAAAAACCAACAACAAAAAATTCTATAAATACATTCAAAGCAGGAGACCATCTAGGGAGACAATTGGACCCTTGGATGATAAGGGAGTCAAAGGTGTACTAAAGAACGATAAGGAGATTGCAGAGAAGCTAAATGAATTCTTTGCATCTGTCTTCACAGTGGAAGATATAGGGCAGATCCCTGAACCTGAACTAACATTTGCAGGAAGGGATTCTGAGGAACTGAGACAAATAGTGGTAACGAGAGAGGAAGTTCTAAGCTTAATGGACAATATAAAAACTGACAAATCACCGGGCCCGGATGGCATCCACCCGAGAGTTCTCAAAGAACTCAAATGTGAAATTGCTGATCTGCTAACTAAAATAGGTAACTTGTCCCTTGGGTCCTCCTCCGTGCCTGAGGACTGGAAAGTGGCAAATGTAACGCCAATCTTCAAAAAGGGATCCAGAGGGGATCCCGGAAATTACAGGCCAGTTAGCTTAACTTCTGTCCCTGGAAAACTGGTAGAAAGTATTATTAAAGCTAGATTAACGAAGCACATAGAAGAACAAGCCTTGCTGAAGCAGAGCCAGCATGGCTTCTGCAAGGGAAAGTCCTGTCTCAGTAACCTATTAGAATTCTTTGAGAGTGTCAACAAGCATATAGATAGAGGTGATCCAGTGGACATAGTGTACTTAGACTTTCAAAAAGCGTTTGACAAGGTACCTCACCAAAGGCTTCTGAGGAAGCTTAGCAGTCATGGAATAAGAGGAGAGGTCATCTTGTGGATAAGGAATTGGTTAAGAAGCAGAAAGCAGAGACTAGGAATAAACGGACAGTTCTCCCAATGGAGGGCTGTAGAAAGTGGAGTCCCTCAAGGATCGGTATTGGGACCTGTACTTTCCAACTTGTTCATTAATGACCTAGAATTAGGAGTGAGCAGTGAAGTGGCCAAGTTTGCTGACGACACTAAATTGTTCAGGGTTGTTAAAACAAAAAGGGATTGCGAAGAGCTCCAAAAAGAGCTCTCCAAACTGAGTGAATGGGCGGAAAAATGGCAAATGCAATTCAATATAAACAAGTGTAAAATTATGCATATTGGAGCAAAAAATCTGAATTTCACATATACACTCATGGGGTCTGAACTGGCGGTGACCGACCAGGAGAGAGACCTCGGGGTTGTGGTGGACAGCACGATGAAAATGTCGACCCAGTGTGCGGCAGCTGTGAAAAAGGCAAATTCCATGCTAGCGATAATTAGGAAAGGTATTGAAAATAAAACAGCCGATATCATAATGCCGTTGTATAAATCTATGGTGCGGCCGCATTTGGAATACTGTGTACAGTTCTGGTCGCCTCATCTCAAAAAGGATATGATAGAGTTGGAAAAGGTTCAGAAGAGGGCAACCAGAATGATCAAGGGGATGGAGCGACTCCCTTACGAGGAAAGGTTGCAACATTTGGGGCTTTTTAGTTTAGAGAAAAGGTGGGTCAGAGGAGACATGATAGAAGTGTATTAAATTGTGCATGGCATTGAGAAAGTGGATAGAGAAAAGTTCTTCTCCCTCTCTCATAATACTAGAACTCGTGGACATTCAAAGAAGCTGAATGTTGGAAGATTCAGGACAGACAAAAGGAAGTACTTCTTTACTCAGCGCATAGTTAAACTATGAAATTTGCTCCCACAAGATGCAGTAATGGCCACCAGCTTGGACAGCTTTAAAAGAAGATTAGACAAATTCATGGAGGACAGGGCTATCAATGGCTACTAGCCATGATGGCTGTGCTCTGCCACCCTAGTCAGAGACAGCATGCTTCTGAAAAGCAGTTGCCGGAAGCCTCAGGAGGGGAGAGTGTTCTTGCACTCGGGTCCTGCTTGCAGGCTTCCCCCAGGCACCTGGTTGGCCACTGTGAGAACAGGATGCTGGACTAGATGGGCCACTGGCCTGATCCAGCAGGCTCTTCTTATGTTCTTATGTTCTTATCAGTCCAATTATTTATTATTATTATTTATTAAATTTATATACCGCCCGACTAGCATAGCTCTCTGGGCGGTGAACAACAGATTAATACAAAATACAATAAAATACAATAAAACGAACCACAAAGTACAGAGAATGGGAGATCTAAAAACAATTACAATACAATTTAAAACAGAATGCAGTGGCCATGCTGGCTGGGGCTGATGGGAATTGTAGTTCAAAAAAGTAACTTTTCCAAGCTCTGAATCAGAGGAATGTCCATCATGACTTTGTACCCATGACTAAATTAGATCTGTTTCATATATAGTTTAAAGTTTTCTTTGTAACCTATAAAGCCCAGAACAACTTGGGACCAGGATATCTGCTGGAGCACATCCCTCCTTGCTGCCCAGTCTGAGCATTGTGCTTGGATAGGGTTGCCAGGCTCAGGTCTGAGACTGTAATGGGAAAAACCACAAGGTGGAATTCTCACTTCTCCCTGCACAACTTTTAAAGATACAAAAGACCTCTTGGTTGCCAGGCCCGGCCTCCAAGAGGCCTTTTGTATCTTTAAAAGTTGTGCAGAGGGAAGGGAGAATTCCACCTTGTGGTTTTTCCCATTACAGGGTTGTAAGAACACCTGCACTTGGCTGACTTTCTTTTCTCCTAAAGATACAGGATCAGTCTCAGGGATTGAACCTGGCAACCTTACTCTTGGATGCACTGCAATCTCAGTTAGTGGTGACCAGGAGGAGGACCTTCTCTGTGGTGCACCCTTCCTGTGGAATCACATCTCCTCAGAGCTCCAATAGGTGCCATTGCTGTTGATATTTTAGTGCTTGCTAAAAATATGCTTGTGCACTCCAGCCTTTTCTGGTGTTTAATGTTAGGTATTAATTAACGGTGCCCTTCGGGTTATCTATTGCATTTGGTCTGTAGTGCTGTGATTTCATAATTTTATCGTTTTGTTATTTAAACTTGCACACCACTTTTAGACAGAATGTAACAGATGGCATACAAAGGTCTGATCTCTTCCCATTTGTTCTAATGGGGAGCCTAAAAATGGCTAAAAATAATTTCCCTTTTAACAGAAGCAGATGAACTTTGCAGGCATAGGAGGTCCTCCAGCATGAATCCAGAGTAGGCAGATAAATCCGGCATTTTTTGTACAAGGCACCTTATAAAGTTTGTGTTTTTAAAGAAATATAATAAATACTGCTATAATTGGATGAAATCTGTAGGAATGTTCAAGCCTGCAAATTTTCAGAATGATAGGTACAATAGTTCTGCTACAAGGGCAGACTTTACCATTTGAGGGTTAGGGTACAATATGAATCATGGGGGCAGGGGGTAAAAACAAGGAAGAACATGAGTCTCCAGGAAAGTCTGGGATGAGGAAATGTCATCCCCTAATAAAGACACTGTTACTGCCTCATTGTTGGTGGTGGGCAGTCCATATCACAGAATTTTGGGGATACCGCCTTTTCTCCTTGGAAGAGAGATTTCCCCACTGACTTGCTGCACAAGGGAAGGAAGTGGGGAAAAGAGCACAAATGCATAGGAAAGAGTTAGTCAGCTTGGCGTGGTTTCACTTTTTAAAATACAACATTTTGAGGGGCATCCAAGTCCACAGTGATGCAGGACTTTAGGGAGTTCATAATCCAACTCAAGACACCTTGTAAACAGCACAATCTGACTCGGGCATGTGAAAATCTCACCAGAAACACCCCTATCTACCATGTAACTAAAAAAGTATACACAGAGCCGAAACATATCCTTCATCTGCATACGGCCCAAATTTTACTTAAAGATTTGATGGTAATCTAGGAATGCAGGGAACCTTCTTTACCCAAGAAATGTCTCTAGTCTAATCAAAGCTCATTCCCCCCTCCCAGATGTTTTAACTGAATGAGAATCTCCAAATTTACTTCAAAACATTGCTTTGGCAAAAATGATAGTCTCTGATTAGGATATCAATATAAGTATCTCCAGAAGCTCTGAAAATTAGGTTTAACTGAGAAATGCAGTGTTTGGATTATTTTTTTAAAATGATTTAAATATGCATATAAATGAAATGTATGGATGAGTGTGCAGCGCCATTGGCAAAGACAAGGCAAGGTGGTAAAGGCTCTTCTCTTGCTTATTATTTATTTGTTTAAGATTCCTTTTAGCCCACTTTCCTTGACAACGAGAGCAGGGTATGGTGCAGTAATACAGAGCAAAACACAAAAGAATCCAACAATATAAATACCAGGGCAGATACAACACAAGGACTCTTCCCATATGAACCAACCCGGATCCTGCTATTGTCATCTGCGGCAGTTCTTCAAGTGCCCCCTCCATGGGAGGTTCAGAGGGTGGCAACATGAGAATGGGTCTTTCCAGTGGTGCCTCCCTGCTTGTGGTATGCTCTCCCTAGGGAAGCACGCCTGGCATCATGTTTATCTATTTTTAGGTGTCAGGCAAAGAAAAGTGACTAATACATGATAAACAACAACACAAAGCCAGCACAGGAACAATGCTGCAGCGAAACTCATCAACCATCTAATCGCCAGATGCTTGAGAAAACAGGTGTGCTTTTTCATGAACCATGAGATAAAGCTTGCAAAGGGAAAGGAAGTTGTTCTCTCTATTTTGAAGTGAGCTTACTTGATTCATCCATTTCACACCCTGGAACAGGGCTTCGATTGGAACGTAGATATGGGGCGTAGTCCACATATCAACAAACATTTCTGTGCATGGTCTGATAACAAAGCAGTCCATATTAATCCATTGGTTGCTGCTGGTTTGAAAGCATTCCGACCTAACAGGATGGTATTGAGTCAAGTTTATTCTTTGTCTGCAAGCTGCTGCTTTTACCAATCCATTTTTCCCGCCCTGAAAAAATATTGATATTAATATTGATATTTTACAACGAAATATTGATATTTAATATCAATAAATTAAACAAACTATTGATAAAATATCAATATTAATATCAATATTTTAGACGCTGATATTTTTAACTAAAAAAAAAAATCCATTTCCAAAAATAGCCAAAGAAAATTACTGCATAAAAATCCAGTCCGTAACAATAGCGAATGAGCACATTAATGGAATATTTGGTACCAAATCTGAATTGGGCAGCATTGTGGCACATCCCTAATCTGAGGGCCACTTTTTTCCTTTCTTTTCACATTTTCATGCTGCTAGGAAGTGCAGCTTGGCATGGGTTGAAAACACCATTTAAAATGCAATATGTTCCTAGGGAATTGTACAAATAAAAAGATCATAGAATCATAGAATAGTACAGTTGGAAGGGGCCTATAAGGCCATCAAGTCCAACCCCCTGCTCAATGCAGGAATCCAAATCAAAGCAATCCTGACAGATGGCTATCCAGCTGCCTCTTGAATGCCTCCAATGTCAGAGAGCCCACTACCTCTCTAGGTAATTGGTTCCATTGTCATATGGCTCTAACAGGAAGTTTTTCCAGATGTCCAGTTGAAATCTGGCTTCCTGCAACTTGAGCCCATTATTCTGTGTGCTGCACTCTGGGACAATCTTGAAGAGATCCTGGCCCTTCTCTGTGAGTCAACCTTTCATGTACTTGAAGAGTGCTATCATATCTCCCCTCAGTCTTCTTTTCTCAAAGCTAAACATGCCCAGTTCATTCAGTCTCTCATAGGGCTTTGTTTCCAGTCCCCTCATAATCCTTGTTGCCCTCCTCTGAACCTGTTCCAGTTTGTCTGCATTCTTCTTGAAGTGCAGAGACCAGAACTGGATGCACTACTCAAGATGAGGTCTAACCAGTGCTGAATAGAGGGGAACTAATTCTTCATGTGATTCGGAAACTGAACGTCTGTTAATACAGCCTAAAACAGCATTTGCCTTTTTGCAGCCACATCACACTGTTGGCTCATATTCAGCTTGTGATCAACAACAATTCCAAGATACTTCTCACATGTCGTATTGCTGAGCCAAGTATCCCCCATCTTACAACTGTGCATTTGGTATCTTTTTCTTAAGTGTAGAACTTTGCATTTATCCCTCTTGAATTTCATTCTGTTGTTTTCAGCCCAATGCTCCAGCTTATCAAGATCCATTTGAATTTTGTTTCTGTCTTCCACGGTATTAGCTGTGCCCCTCCCATATTTTGTATCATCTGCAAATTTGATAAGCATGCTCTGTACCTCCTCATCCAAGTTGTGAATAAAAATGTTGAAGAGCACTGGGCCCAGGACCGAGCCCTGTGTTACCCCAGTTTGAGAAGGAACCATTGATAAGCACTCTTTGAGTACGAATCTGGAGCCAACTGTGGATCCACCTGATAGTTGTTCCCTCCAGCCCACATTTAGCTTGCTTGCTAATCAGAATATCATGGGGCACTTTGTCAAAAGCTTTGCTGAAGTCGAGATATATTATGTCCACAGCATTCCCACAGTCTACAAGGGAGGTTAACCAATCAAAAAATGAGATAAGATTAGTTTGGCAGGATTTGTTCTTCAAAAATCCATGTTGGCTTCTAGCAATCACTGCATTGTTTTCAAGGTGCTTACAGATTGACTGCTTTATAATCTGCTCCAGAATTTTTCCAGGGATTGATGTTAGGCTGACTGGTCTGTAGTTCCCCGGTTCCTCCTTTTCCCCCTTTTTGAAGATAGGGACAACATTAACTCTCCTCCAGTCATCCAGCACTTCATCAGTCCTCCATGATCTCACAAAGATAACAGACAGCGGTTCTGAGAGTTCTTCAGCCAGTTCCTTCAATACTCTAGGATGCAGTTTATCGGGCCCTGCCGATTTGAACTCGTTCAAAGTGATTAGGTATTCCTTGACCATTTGTCTATCAATCTCAAGCTCCAATCCTGCCCCTCCTACTTCATGTTTCTCGGGAGGGTCATAGCCCCTTTTTTGGGAGAAGCCTGAGCCAACGTAGGAATTGAGGACTTCTACCTTTTCTTTGTCATCTGTTATAATTTTGCCATCCCCAGTGAGTAGCTGTGCCACCATTTCTTTTCTCTGTCTTTTACTATGGATGTACCTGAAGAAAGCTCTATTGTTGCTTTTAGCATCTCTCGCTAACCTCATCTCATTCTCAGCTTTAGCCTTCCTGATGCCATTCCTGCAATTCCATGATATCTGCCTGTACTCTTCCTTTGTGGCCTGGCCTTCTTTCCACTTCCTCTATGTGTCATTTTTTGTTTTCAGGTCATCTCTAAGCTTTTTGTGAAGCCACATTGGCTTCTTCTACTGTTTCCCCCCTTTTTTCCTTGTTAGAATTGCTTGCCATTGCTCTTTTAGAATTTCATTGTTTAGAAACTCCCACCCATCTTGGACTGCTTTTCTCATTAGGGTCACTTGCCATGGAACCGTACTTACAATTGTTGTGAGTTTATTAAAATCAGCTTTCCTGAAGTCCAGGGTGCGCGTATGGCTACTCTCAGCTTTTGCTTCTGTTAAAATCAAGTATTCAAGTATGGTGTGGTCACTTTCCCCCAGAGTTCCCGTAACTGCCACTTCATCCGCCAAATCATCTCTATTGGTTAGAATCAAGTCCAGGATAGCTGATCCTCTGGTTGCTTCCTCCACTTTCTGTAGGAGAAAGTTATCTCCAACACAAGTCAGACATTTCTTGGAGGGGCCGTGTTTGGTAGAATTTGTCTCCCAACAGATATCGGGATAATTGAAATCCCCCATTACTACTACATCATGCCTCCTCGAAACATTGGCAGTTTGCTTTTCAAAAGTTGCATTCTTGTCTTCTCCTTGATTGGGTGGTCGGTAGTAGACTCCACGCACCACATTCCTTTTATTCCTTGCCCCATTCATTTTCATCCAGATACTCTCAGTGGAGCTACCAAGCTCATCTTCCTGAATTTCTGTGCAGGGATATATATTTTTAACACACAGCGCGACTCCACCTCCCTTTTTATTCCTTCTGTTCTTTTTGAACAAGTTATATCCTTCAGTTGCTGTATTCCAGTCATGGGAGTCATCCCACCAAGTTTTAGTTATACTTATCAAGTTGTAATTACCCTCCTATATTAAGAGTTCCAGTTCATCCTGCTTGTTTCCCATGCTCTGTGTATTAGTATACAGACATCGAAGACCATGTGATTTATGTCTTGGCTTCCTTACAACATTTTTCTGAGGACTGTTACTAGGCCCTATAAGAGCCAATCTCTCTGTTCCTGTTACTGTCCACAAGCCTTCATTAGTCGTTACCACCAAGTTTACATCTCCCTCCCCCTTAAGAGTCAGTTTAAAGCCCTCCTGATGAACTTCTCCATGCTGTGGCCAAATACATTCTTCCCAGTACTTGTGAGATGCAACCCATCACTTGCAAGCAGTCCATCTTCAAGGAAGCATAGCCCATGGTCCCAGAATCCAAACCTCTCACATCGGCACCTCCTTCGCAGCCATTCAATCACACGGAGTGTTTTTCTTTCCCTTTCTTCTCCTCTTCTAAGTAGTGGAAGGTTGGATGAGAAAACTATCAGGGCCCCAAAGTCCTTGAGTTTCCTTCCCAGATCTTCAAAGTCTGATGTGATTTCTTCATAGCTCCATTTGGCAGAATCATTCGTTCCCACATGGATGAGAAGAAAAGGATACCTGTCGGTGGGCTTGATGAGTGATGGCAACCTTTCCATAACATCTCTAATCCGTCCTTCTGGTAGACAGCATACCTGGCAAGTCCACGGATCTTCTCGGCATACTTGGGTTTCCATCCCACGCAGTAGGGAGTCTCCCACTACTAGTACTCTTCTCTTCTTGTTGTGGGGTGTGGTTTCATTGCCCCTGCTTGATTGAGCTTCAGCCTGTCACTCATTGTCACATGGGGTCTCCTGTAATTCTTCCGCCACAGGCTGTCCTCCAGTCTCATCCTTGAGTGGTTGAAAGTGGTTCCATAGCTCCATTGGTGAAGGGTGTCTTCTAGCTCTTCTGCTCCTGTCACCCTTTCCCACGGAGTTTCCTCCACTTCATTGTTCCTCTCCAAAGCAGTCTCCTTTTCTGATACCACATGATGTTCTTCCACCTCCACTTCTTTTTGCTGCTGTTGTTCCAGCTTTCTATCTAAGAACTCCCCATCTTCTCTTATAGTCCTCAGTGTGGCCACCCGCCGTTCCAGACCTCTCACTTTTTCTTCCAACAGTGCCACAAGCTTGCACTTGTTGCACAAGTTCGCCATGTTGTTCTCAGGCAAGAAAACAAACATGGCACACACCTTGCAGGTCACAACCACTGGAGAATCCTTCCCGTTCATAGTCTCTTCTACCTTTTGTTTCTTTCTAACTACTTGTTTTGGAGTGGCCTGTGCTTTGTCCTGTCCTACTTCAGGGTAAACTTGAAAGTCCCACTAGTATGTGGTGTATTGTACAAGAAGAATTAGTATTATTTATTTATTTATTTTTAATTTTTTTAGGGACCTCCCCCTTGACCTCCCCTGTGGAACACCTTTGTCAAACTCCTGTTTGCTCGCTCTGTTCACTCGCTCTCTGAAAGCTGGCTTGCTTGTATCTCCTCTCCTGTGTACCAGCTGTGACAGCTCCCTCGGCACTACTCAGTTAGGAGTCATGAAACAGAAGGAAAGTCCCAGATGACTGTTCCCTTGCACCTGAGGCAGCCATCTTTATTCTGTAAAATGTTCCTGGTAACCTTAACAGATGTATAACCTTAAAAGGGATTTATATCCTACCTTTCCTATAAAGAACTCAAGGTGGCATACATAGCTCTTCCCCTCCCCATCACAACAACCCTGCGAGGTAGGTTAGGCTGATAGATACTGGCTGGCTCAAGTTTACCCAGTGATCTCCATGGCTGAGTGGGGATTTGAACACTGATCTCCCAGGTCCAGTGATCTAACCACTACAGGCCACCCTGAGCTCCTAGAGGGAGAAAGGGTGGGATATACATCTCATAAATAAATAAATACAGACTGGCTCAGGCTTCCCTCCCTTTGGGGACCAAAATATTTGGTTGCAAACATTCAGCCCTGTCCTAGCTTATGCAAAAGTTCAGTGCCTGCACACATCACTGGACCTTCCACCCTTCTTGACTACTTCCTGTGATCAGCTATTAAATCCCTCCTCTTGGCTGCCATTTGACAGTGGCAGCCAGGTACTCCAGTAAATACCACTGCGCTCAATTACTTCAATAAATGCAATGCTTGTGATGCTATATTTGCCTCTCTGAAGATGCAACAGCCACTTCTGAAGAGACTCATAGCAACCCTGGGAAATTAGATGTAATTTGGGAAGCCCGGCACTCTCCAGCAGTGTGCCTTTTTTGATTCCCAATCAAAAACAATCAGACGTCTCCTATTTTATTGGCCAATTCCTTCGACAGAACATAAAAAGATTGATTCCTCCAAGTGGGCCAGCTGTCTTCCAAGCACAGACTCTTAAATGGAAATCAAGTGATGTACTTACCCTCTAGGGCCCTATACAGTGTCAGTGCAAACACAGCACATAATTACTCAGGCACTGAGATGCTTATAGGATTTCCATTGCTAGAGTGTTAGGATGTTATTTCTTGTGATTCCTGACTACTTGTTTATCAGTAATTGGTTAAGAAACTGGTAGCAAAGAGTAAGAATAAATTAACAGTTCTCCCACCGGGCAGATGTAGAAAGAGTAGCTCCCCCAAGTGTTGGTAATCAGAGTCTTTGCTTTTTAACTTGTTCATAAATGTTATAGAGTTAGGGGTGAGCAGTGACATAGCTGAATTTGCTAGTGATACCAAATTGTCCAGAGTGATTAAAACAAAAAATGATTGTGAGGATCTCTCCAAAGTGAGTGAATGAGCATTAAAATGGTGAGTGCAATTCAATGTAGACAGGTGCAACCAGATGCACATTGGGACAAAAAATATTAATTTCTCTCATGGGATCTGGACTTGGCAGTTGCTTATCATGAACAAGATCTTGGGGTCATAGTGGATAGCTCAGTAAAGATACTGACCAGGTGTGTGGCAGCTATGAAAAAGGCGAAATCCATGCTACGAACGATTGGGGAAAGGGTTGAAAATAAAACTGCCAATATCTCAGTGCAATTATACAAAATTATGGTACTACCACATTTATTTATTTATTATTACATTTACATCCCACCTTTCCTCCAAGGAGCTCAAGGTGGCATACACTGTTCTCCCCGCTCTCCATGTTATTCTCACAACAACTCTCTTACCCTGAAATGAGTCAGGAAACATCCTCTTCTCTTCCACCCCCAAATGGGATGCCAAGCTTCCTCCTCCCCTGTAGACCTTCCTCCTCTCCAAGCTTCCTCCTCTCCTCCCCTGTAGACCTTCTCCTGTGAGGAGAAGGGAAGTGACCAGCTGAGGAGTACAGGAACAGTGGGGAGTGGCTGGGGCAGTGCCTCAGGAACCATCCTGCTCTCTCACCACTTCCCTCCTCCTCGCTTTCCATCTCTGAGACTGTCAGTGAGGTGGGAGCAGCGACAGCAGAGCAAGACAGTTGATGAGGAGCTACCCCAACCTGTCCTGACTTCCTCTGCGACTCACCCAGACCACCTCACTCTCCCACCTTGCTCACCTGCTCGCTTCACACCCGCCTTGCTTGCCCACATATCTGCCATCCTCAATTGCCCCATGACCTCGCCATGCTTGCCCTATGCCCGCCATGCCTCCCTGACTTCATGGAATGCTTACATTTGTATTATCTGTATAGAAATGCTATTATGGTATCCTGAACCTTATGCAGCTCAGGATCCCTATACCTCAAGGACCTCCTCTTCCCACATAAACTAACCTAGCAGCTGTATTCATCATACAGTGTACAAAGAGCCAGTGTGGTGTAGTGGTTAGAGTGTCGGACTGGGAACTGGGAGAGTAGGGTTCAAATCCCTGCTCAGCCATGAAGTTCACTGGGTGACTGGGCAGTCACTGTCTCTCTGCCTAACCTGCCTCACAGGGTTGTTGTGGGGATAAAATCAGGAGGGGGAGAGCCATGTCTGAATGCCACCTTGAGCTCCTTGGAGGAAAGGTGGGATATAAATGTAATCATCATCATCATATGAGACTCTTCTCTGTGTGCCACCTCCAAGTGTGGTGGGAAGGGTCTTCTCTATGGTGGCTCTCCATTTGTGCAATGCTGTCCCATGGAGGCATGCTTGGTGCATTGTCTATTTTTTGGTACCAGGATCAAGTGTTTCTTTTCACTCAGGTTTTCAGCCCTTAATTTGGAAGGTATATTTCTGGCCTCTCTTTCTTCATCTTTTAGAAGGGTGCATTGTGCTGGACTGCATTCAAGTCGTTTCCAACTTATGGCGACGTTATAAATAGAGTTTTCATGTTAAGCAGTATTCAGAGGGGGTTTACCATTGCCTTCCTCTGAGGCTGAAAAGCAGTAACTGGCCCAAGGTCACCCAGTGAGCTTCATGGCTGTGTGGGGCTTCAAACCCTGACTCCCAGGTCGTAGTCCAACACCTTAACCACTACACCACACTGGCTCTCACATTGTGTTAGATCTGCCTTTTTATATATATTTATATCATGGATGTGTTTTTTAGATTTTCATTTTGTTGAGTTTTTTTAACACTTGGTTTTAATATTTGTATCTTTCCTGAAACAAGTGACAAATACAATAAATACATTTATTTCTGTTGTTGTTGTTTTTAATGTGATGTTTAATTTTTAATGCACTGATTAATGTGTAAATGGAACACAACATACTTGTAACTGAACTCATGTGCAAGGGAGAAGGACCAGCAGTAGATGGATCTATCCATCCCTAGTTTCATGGAAAGTGAGAAATTAGCCTAGAAAGACAGAGCACAACTGTAGAATAATCCATAACTGAATACACAAACAGATTTATTCAAAGCAGGCAAACTCAAAAAGCCTAGCGTGTTTCAGGCCCCAGATGGACCTTCATCAGGGGGATCTATAATTAAAAGATAAACAAGCCTGAAGATGCATTAAATCATTTCATAGTTTATGAAATGTGGGAAATGTCATGATTTCTTACTGTTTAAAAAAAGTAAAAAAGCATATTCATCTCACAGTGAAACATCAGAAATAAAATGAATACAAATTGAGATCAAAATGCAAAATAATTTTCAATCAAGAAAGTGTTCACTCCCTTTTAGGACATTTCCATCGCTCTCAAGGCCACAAGTATTTCTTCATTGTAGCATCTCCTTTAAAAAAGGGGATTTTTACAGAAAGAAATGAGTTGTCCAAAATGAGCCAAGCCTTGGAATCTGCATATCAGCAATATTCTAGTCTTGCCTTCATATATAATACTTTACCCCTGAAGTCCTATGGTAGCAGGGGTCAGATGATGCACTGGGTCTCTGTCTCTGAAGGGGGCAGGAAGTATAGTGTGTGTCACCTTTCTCATTAAGAGATGTGCCTTACTTGTAGTGAAAATTTCCTTTCCTTCTGTTGGAACTGACTCGAACTGGTTAGAAACATTTCCTTAGTTTTTGACTGTGTGACAAGGTCTAGTCCTAGTTACTAGCAGGGCCGGCACCAGAGGTGGCCAGGTTGGGCCCTGGCCGAGGACCCTTGTGGCCCAGAGGAGCCCCTGAAGGGTCTCTTCTTAGAGTGGGAGGGTAGTGCTCCCATTCCACGGTCCGCAGCAGCATCAATTCCCAACCTTGCCACAGATCGCAGAGAGGGAGCTCCCAGTCCCCCCCCATGGAGACCTCACGGGCCTGCAAGGCCCGTCTGCCCACCCCACCTACCTCTCCTATTGCCGTGAATTCTGTGCATACTGCGCATGCATATCTGCCATCAACCAAGATGGCGGTGGAGGCTTCTCTAAGGGATGTAGCATAGTTCGTATGTGTGCCATCAACCAAAATGGTGCCAGGGGCATCAGCTCCTTATGGAGCTCCCCGCTGCCATCTTGGTTGATGGCAGCCATGTGCGCGCAGCTGGTAGGGCATTCTCATGAACTGATGGAGAGGTAGGTGGGGTGGGTGGGTGAGTGCCCAAAGGCCCAGTCATGCCTGGCACCAGCCCTGGTTGCTAGCCTGGGATGCTATTCTGTTTGCTATGAATAAACACAACCATTTAATTTCTCTTGACTCCTGCTGCTTCCTGGCATTAGGGCAGACACGATGCAAGGTTATTTCACACAGTGAGTACCTTTTCCCAAATCCACAGGATAGGACAGGGAGAGAACAAGAGATTAGGAACACAGAAACAGAGGAAGCTGCCTTCTATTGAGTCAGACCATTGGTCCATTGAGCTCAGCACTGTCCACACTGACTGGCAGCAGCTTTCCAGGGTTTCAGACAGGAGTGTCTCCCAGCCCTACCTAGAGATGCTGGGGATTGAGTCTGGGACCTTCTGCATGCACCGCAGATGCTCTGCCACTGAGCTATGGAATGTACACAGCTTGGGACCACAATACCTGATGGAACGCCTCTCCTGACACGAACCCACCCGTACACTACGGTCACCATCCAAGGCCCTCCTCCGGATGCCTACTCTGGGAGGCTGGCAACAAGGGAGAGGGCCTTCTCAGTGGTGGCCCCAAAATTATAGAATGATCTGTGTGACGAGGTGTGCCTGGCGCCAATGCTGTTATCTTTCTGGCGCCAGGTCAAGACTTTCCTCTTCTCCCAGGCATTTTAGCATGTGTTTTTAAATTTGTTCGTTCTAAAAAAGTGTTTTTAAATTTGTATATTTGTATATTTGTTTTTAATGTTTTTAATTGTTGTAAACCACCCAGAGAGCTTCGGCTATGGAGTGATATACAAATGTAATAATAATAATAATAATAATAACAACAACAACAACAACAACAATAATAATAATAATAATAATAATAATAATAATTGGATAGAGAGGGAGATCTGATGTAGAATGCCCCTTTCTACTGCTATGGAAGCTTCTGCAGCCCTGTACCAATGTTGGGATTCTGACAAATGTTCTGAAAAAGAACATAGGAAGCTGCCTTATACTGAGTTAAACCATCGGACCATCTAGCTCAGTATTGTCTACACTGTTAGGCAGCATATTTCCAGGGTTTCAGAGGCGAGTCTCTCCCAGCCCTGTCTGTAGGCGCTGGGGATTGAATCTGGGACCTTCTGCATTCAAAGCAGATGTTCTACCATTCAGCTATGCTCCTAAAGAGGCATGCCAGAGTAGCTTGGGGGCATGCTGGGGATGGCCTAGAGGAAGACATGAATCTTAAGGCTCCAGTATCTTTCCAGTCCCCCAATGTGTTCCCAGACTGGGGAGAAAACTATCCCAGCCCTGGAGCAAGCATTGCTTATTTCCTTCCCATTGTTCACAGTTGGATTGACACTGGAAATATGTCTTTTCAGAAAACAGAAAAGGTTGATGGAGCATAGGAGTGCTCCTCTGCCCTCAGTGCAGCCTTGATATCACCCCCTACCCCACCACATCCTGGCGTACTTTCCAGGGTTCTGGATGAGAAGCTTCAACTGCTTTCTGTTCTCCAGCCTTAAAAGGATGTTTCAGATTAATCTATTGTTATCCACTACATGTACCTTGGGGTAGGCTACACACATTTAAAGTAAGTAAACTAGTATGCTTCACCTGAAGATCTAAAAGTGAACATTTAGTAGGGTTGTGCATCAGCTCTGTGTTAGGACTGAATCAGGTGAATCAGGGTGATTTGGCAATCTCCTCTACCCCTATCAAAACATGATGCCAATACCCTCCTCCCATGTCAGATCAGAGCCCCCACAAACACACAGAATGATCTGTTGCTCTGTTTCTGTGTTCTTCTGTGCCGGTATGGCTGTGTCAGGAGTAGGGTTGCCAGGCTCAGAGCCCGAGACTGATCCTGTATCTTTAGGAGAAGAGAAAGCCAGCCAAGTGCCTGTGTTCTTGCAACATTGTAATGGGAAAAACCACAAGGTGGAATTCTCCCTCCCCCCTGCACAACTTTTCAAGAGACAGAAGACCTCTTGGTTGCCGGTAAGATTGTCTTCCAAAATATAGCCTTTAACAATGGATCAATCTGAATCTGTATCCACTGCCGATGTACCAGACCATGACTAGGGGCTTATGGATTTCACAGTCCTGCCCCCGTCACCATTTGCCAATCACCGTGGGACTTTTGTTATGGAAAACGCCTGTTATGGAAAATGCCTGTGTGTGAATTTGTTTTATGTGGGGAGATCGGTGCACCACAATCAACACACATTCTTGACAGAAAAAGGCTTTGATCCAATGGCATGGGTACCATGACGATTGGAAGTCCTTTATCTGCTGCAGCCTTCATCCACCTTCACAGCCATTGTAACATACACATTGTTATCCTCCGCCTGTTCTGCCGTTGAGGACATTCTTGGATCGTTCTTTGTCTGGTTCCTCCCCCTTGACCTTACTGCCATGGGTGACCCTGCTGGGAGTACATGACTCCCGATGGCATCGCTCACAGGGTTCATTGGAACACCCAAGCCCACTCACCATTACAAGGTGACAATCCAGCGAGGGATCCAGTGAGGGATTTTTTTAATAATGTACACACCACTCAGCCATCTCTTCATTATTTTAAGCTAAGATATAGATAAACCCACCACTCTTCCCCATAAGGGATTATGGATGAAAGTGAATCCCTTTTATTTCTTCCATAAGAATCCCTAAATCTATTTGTTTGCAATCTGACAAGTTTAATTCACTCTGATAGGGGTCCACTTTGTAAATTTTATCCACTTTGGCCAAAAGGGGAAATCGTTACAGTTGCTTTTATATTCCCCATTTTGGTGAAAGGGGACACATAAAGCTTTGCTTTACACACAGTGGCTCAGGAGCTGAGCTAAAGATCAAAATGAAGAGTGTACAGAGCAACTCAGAATCAGATTGGAATTTTAAAGATACAGATACAAGACTAATCTTGGGGCTTAGTAGCTACTCTAGCAATTTTAGGTTGCATTCCCTAGAGCTCTGTCAATCCACAGGAAGCTCCAATAGTTTCTTGCTCTAATTGGAAATAAGCCCACCGATACTAGATATGCAATGAATATTAGAGCTTTGCAATCCTGTTCCAGACATTGGCTGTAAATTGTCTGAGCAGGCTGGAACTTAACGTCCTAAACCAACTTTAATGGACATATAACTTTGTCCAAGGTCTCCACAGGTCTTATCCCCCTGATCTATAAAGAGGGTGGTGCTCAGCAGTCTGTGGAGTTATTTAACAGATGCTTTAAATATTTGTTGAAGAGCTCCACCTGGGAACCTTAAGGCTAAAAGATAAAATACTTCATGGACATATTTTCCTCGGTGTTAGAATTTTTATGAGGTGACAACAGTAGGTGTGACATTAATTGTTATAGACAGGACAGCTTCAGGGGGGATGAAGACAGCAATAAAAAGAGAGAGAAGCAATTGAGATTAACCAATTAATGACTCCATAACAGGTTCTAGTTAATTGAAACCAGCTACAGTTAACTGAGTTCAGCTGGTATAGCACGGTGGGGAGGAGAGCCTGCCTGGGAGTCCAGAGTATGTGAGTTCAAATCCCCGCTCGTGTCTCCTGGGTGTCAAGGGCCAGCTAAAGATCACCCCCACAGGGAGTGGCTCAGGGTTACATGCCCTGCCACCTGTGCAGCTGTGGGCAAGCGGCATAGTTCCAAGGAGCCCAGTTGCCCCCCAGCTGGCAGTTGCAGACAAGGAAGGGGCCAACCCTAGTGCCTGGACATCAACTCAGGCGCAGCAGGAGACATGCCTAAGCCTCTTTGCAAAGTTTTCACATTTTGTATTTAGTGTTTGGGGAGGGAATACTTTAACACACTCACATTTATTGTGTAGTAGTATTTGCAGAGAGAAGCATGAAAAGTACTCTAAATGGGAGGGGAAAACAGAAGCTCTCTACGACACCAGAGATTCCTAATGCTGGGTGTCCAAATAGGGTTGCCAGGTTCTTGGCCTGATCCTGATCCTGTATCTTTAGGAGAAGAGAAAGTCACCCAAGTGCAGGTGTTCTTGCAACCCTGTAATGGGAAAAAACACAAGGTGGAATTCTCCCTTCCCCCTGCAAACTTTTAAAGATTCAGAAGACCTCTTGGACGCTGGGCCTGGCAACCAAGAGGTCTTCTGTATCTTTCAAAGTTGTGCAGGGGGAAGGGAGAATTTCACCTTGTGGTTTTTCCCATTACAGGGTTGCAAGAAAACCTGCACTGGGCTGAATTTTCTCTTATCTTAAAGATACAGAAGATACAGAATCATTCTCAGGCCCTGAGCCTGGCAACCCTATGTCCAACAACTCACTTATCAATTATGCCTCTGACTTCACACATTGACTAAAAACACTAACAGGCAGCTGGCTCATTTAATAGAAAACACTTGGAATGGTACGTGCACATTTTGCTTTATAACCTTTCTAGGAAGACTAGAGACTTGCTTAAAAAAAACCCTGGTAGCTCAGAGTCCAGGGCCCCTTCCTAGGGGTGCCAATGAAAGCCTTTCCTGGTGCCTTGGTGCCCAAAGGCACCAAGTTGGTGACCCTTGTTGGTAGACCAACAATATCTGGTGGACACCACATCAGTAACCCTGAGTTTAAAAGTATCAAATAGTGTAGGTAGAAAATAGTTTAGCCTCTTGTGATGCTGAAATCCCCATGATAAATTTCATCACCATTATAAAAAGAATACTCCCCTTCCCTTTTGTGTGCGGACCTTTCTTGAAATTCCTTAGATGTTTCACCTCAGAAGAGATACTCATTTCCCCCAAAATTTATTTCTCTTTTGCTTTACAAAAAATTACAGTGGTGACTATACCTGCATTTCATTTTTTGCTTATCCGTGACCTGCATGGAATAGATCCAAAGCCTAGAATGTTTAGCACCAGAGGACATATTTTCTTAATGTTATTAATGAAATCAGTATCTGCATTTTAGTGGTGAAATACATTTTATACAAGCCAGTCAATAATGGTGTAAAAAAAAATCAAGTGGAAGGTGCACGCTACATTAATTTCCTGTCCATAATTTCTCTTCCATAAACAAAACACTAGAGCAATAAAACATATGCTAATGCAGAAATTATAGTTTTATTCTCATACCTGCCAAGGCAGATGGAAACCATCCCAGCTTGAATGCTGAAAGCTTCAAAACAAACATTTATTTGAAATAGAAGTGCCCTAGAGAAACCATGGGATTCAAGACACCCTACCAAAGGTTCACTGTTAGGGTTTATTCAGCGTTGCCTAGGAAAGGGGTGACCCAATGCGCTCCATACTATCACACACATATTGCTTGCCTTCAGGATATAAAGAGGCAAAAGTGATTGCCTATTGTGTATGGGAGGAACAAAGACATTCTACAGGATAAAAATGTTGTGTAAATTTGTATAAATATATTTGTTAGCAGAGAACATCAGCGGTCTGAAATGTGTGTGCGCCAGTGAGTGTGTTTACCTAAGAAAGCAGGCTTTTACCCTGCAGTGAGATCACTGAGACGTAAGACTTAGTAAAATAAGAAAAGCTACTTTATTGATAGAAATGCATAGTAGATAGAAAGGCATACCTAGTTCTAACTAACTAACTAAGTTGGAGGCACAATGCCCAGGCTTGAGGGTTGCCCTTATGGCTTAGGGGAGAGAGAGCAGAGACAAAGGTGTTTCCTCTCTCTTGGACAGTTGAAGAATAGAAGAGAGGAAAGGGTGGAAGGAGGAGGGGCAGATAAGCTTCCCTTAAGACGTATCAGTCTAGCGACGGAAGGAAGTCAATCAGAGCATCACAGGTAAAGGTAAGCAAGCCTATCCATCTGGAGGACCCTAACTCTATCTCCCTTCTGGAATATAAACAAAAGAACATAACAGGAGTTGCTCTTGCCCCACTTCCAACAGATGGTCAATAGTTAAGAATGGTGGGAGCTGTAGTTCAGCAACATCTGGAGGGCCACAGGTATAACTGCCAGTTCTGTCCCATGCACTTTCTACATGAAGCTGTTTTACCAGTCGGTGCTCATGCCCACACAAGGTTCTATTTGCACTGCAGAACCTTCACCTTGAGGCCCAGTCAGGCAGTCCATATAATACAGTTGATTTTGCCTTTCTATCAACAGTGACCTTTGTTTTATGCCCTGTTCTGCTGCGACTAGGTATGGAGGGATCTGTCTTTCTCTTTACTCTCAGTTTCTCATTTTTCTAACCTTAAATTCAATTTCTACCAAAAAAAATATCCTCATGGAACTTCAGCATTTTAGTGCACATTTCTTTTAATAAGGTCATTTTTGTATGCAGTTTTGATTAAAATAGAAATGGACTGCCTTCAAGTAGATCCCGACTTATGGCAACCCTATGAATAGGGTTTTCAGAGGGGGTTTACCATTGCCTTTCTCTGAGGCTGAGAGGTAGTGACTGGCCCAAGGTCACCCAGGGAGCTTCATGGCTGGGTGGGGCTTCGAACCCTGGACTCCCAGGTCGTAGACCAACACATTTTTGCAAGCAATTTCTCCATAAAAAATGCATTTTGGTATGTTCTATTTTGTATGTTATATATATTCATTTTATGCACATTTTCCCCAATAGATGCATTTTTGTAAACATTGTTTGGTTGGTGAACTGCATCACAAAAGGTGGATAAGTGTGGATGTTGGAAGATGGCTGTGTTTTGGTTTTCATATTGTTTAGGAAAGTGTGATTTTTGGCTTTAAATGTGAACTGAATTGATTCCCCCCCCCAATCCCTAGCTCTGACATCCTTGATGATAAAGTAGCAACTTCTTTAGTTAACACATATTCACTCCCACCTACGTAATTTCCCCCCTTTATGTATATATATATATATACGGTACTGGTAGAAACTGAGAAATACTGTGCTTGTTCCAATAAGTCAACCTAATTTTGGAGTGTCTCCCCCTATAGATATCTTGGAAGGTCAGCTTGAAAAAAGGAACTTTAATAACAAATCCAAATTCAATGTTGTGCTGTTAAGGATCCAAAATGCATGTTTGCATGCCAGTTAAATTTAGCTTCAGATCATGTTTCCATTCAATTTATTCAGGAAGGATTTGAACTCAGGGAGGTATAGTTTGCAAATTGGAAGGCAGACACTTATGAATAGGCTCAAACAAGATGCTACCTGCCACTCTCAATAAGAGCAGCTCAAAATAACTCTTTGTTTTAATGCATTATTAGTAAGTAAACAAATCCTGTGATTTAATTAATGAATGGCACCAGGAGACCATGTTAACTTGTCTCAGAAAATGTTTTGCATGTACCAGATTGCTAGCTTGATTCATATCAAGAACAAGCAACACTGTTCCAATAAATTGAAAGCAAAATACGTTGTTCTGGCCATTAAAACTCCATGTATTTTTTGTTGCATTAAGATGTTTTTTAGACAAACAAGACACCCAGGTTCCATGCCTTGTTCACTCCTGCAATGGTCCTTGCAGTGATGTGGATTCAGGATTTTTTTTTTCTCTTTAGGGATCGTACAAATTAATTTGGAGGACAATTAGCAATGATAACTAAATGGAATGCCCATGTAAAGAGGCTGTATACCTCTGCATACCTGATGAAGATGACAAAGTATAGAGGCTGACCATTACTTTCATACTCTGCTTGTGGAGTTCCAGAGGCATCAGGCTGGATCTTGGTATCTGATGTTATAGAACTACTTGGGTTAGTGTTGAGAACCAAGCAGAGACTTGATAACAGTTTTCAAATACTTAGAACAAACTTTGCTGTAAGAAAGAGAGGAACTAGCCTCTTCTTTACTATGGACAAGACAAGATTCATCCTTAGAAAGACTTAGACTCACTAAGGACAAGCTTTCTAGCTGTAAAAATGTTGGACCATGGTACTGGGCCACCTTATGGCAAGGATGGGGAACATGTGTACTTCCAGATATTGTTAGACACCTACTGTCATTCATCCCTAACAATTGTCCATGCTGACTGGTGCAGATGGGAGTTGGAGTACAACTGGAGCATGGTGGTATCTTCAGCAATGGAGGTCTTTAACATCAGATAGCTGAATTAATTTAGGAAGTCCAAATCCCTATAGTATATTCTGTTATGTGGCTTTTGCTGTTAGCCTCTATTTGGTGTCCAAAAATGGGTAAAAAATGAGTATGGTTAAAGTGGATGACCATAGGACATGGACCTCCTGTTTGACCCTATGTGCACTCTTATGATAGATCTCGCTCTTTTTGTTTGGCTTGCTTCCTAGAAGAAGTCGGGGGGATCCAGGTACCTCAGGAAGGTTTTGTTGTTATGTGCCTTCAAGTCGATTACGACTTATGGCGACCCTATGAATCAGTGACCTCCAGTAGCATCTGTCATGAATTACCGTGTTCAGAACTTGTAAGTTCAGGTCTGTGGCTTCCTTTATGGAATCAATCCATCTCTTGTTTGGCCTTTTCTACTCCCTTCTGTTTTTCCCAGCATTATCATCTTTTCTAGTGAATCAGGTCTTCTCATGATGTGTCCAAAGTGTGATAACCTCAGTTTCATCATTTTAGCTTCTAGTGATAGTTCTGAGTTAATTTGTTCTAACACTCAATTATTTGTCTTTTTCACAGTCCATGGTATCCGCAAAGCTCTCCTCCAGCACCACATGTCAAATGAGTTGATCTTTCTCTTACCTGCTTTTTTCACTGTCCAACTTTCACATCCATACATAGAGACAGGAAATACCATGGTCTGAATGATCCTGACTTTAGTGTTCAGTGATACATCTTTGCATTTGAGGACCTTTTCTAGTTCTCTCACAGCTGCCCTCCCCAGTCCTAGCCTTCTTCTGATTTCTTGACTATTGTCTCCATTTTGGTTAAGGACTGTGCCAAGGCATTGATAATCCTTGACAAGTTCAATGTCCTCATTGTCAACTTTAAAGTTACATAAATCTTCTGTTGTCATTACTTAAGTCTTTTTGACATTCAGCTGTAGTCCTGCTTTTGTGCTTTCCTCTTTAACTTTCATCAGCATTCGTTTCAAATCATTACTGGTTCCTGCTAGTAGTATGGTATCGTCTGCATATCTTAAATTATTGATATTTCTCCCTCCAATTTTCACACCTCCTTCTTCTTGGTCCAATCCTGCTTTCCGTATGATATGTTCTGCGTATAGATTAAATAAATAGGGTGATAAAATACACCCCTGTCTTACACCCTTTCCGATGGGGAACAAATCGGTTTCTCCATATTCTGTTCTTACAGTAGCCTCTTGTCCAGAGTATAGGTTGCGCATCAGGACAATCAGATGCTGTGGCACCCCCATTTCTTTTAAAGCATTCCATAGTTTTTCATGATCTACACAGTCAAAGGCTTTGCTGTAATCTAGAAAGCACAGGGTGATTTTCTTCTGAAATTCCTTGCTCCATTCCATTATCAAACGTATGTTTGCGATATGATCTCTGGTGCCTCTACCCTTTCTAAATCCAGCTTGGACGTCTGGCATTTCTCGCTCCATATATGGCAAGAGCCTTTGCTGTAGAATCTTGAGGATTACTTTACTTGCATGGGATATTAAGGCAATCGTTCGATAATTACTGCATTCCCTGGGATCCCCTTTCTTTGGAATTGGGATGTATATGGAACGCTTCCAGTCTGTGGGCCATTGTTTAGTTTTCCATATTTCTTGACAGATTTTACTCAAAATTTGGACTGATTCAGTCTCAGTAGCTTGTAGCAACTCTATTGGTATGCCATCTATTCCTGGTGATTTGTTTCTTCCAAGTATTTTAAGAGCAGCTTTCACCTCACATTCTAAAATTTCTGGTTCTTCATCATATGGTTCCTCCGTGAATGAATTTGTCATCCTGGCATCTCTTTTATAGAGGTCTTCAGTGTATTGCTTCCATCTTCCTTTTATTTCATCTCGGTCAGTCAGTGTGTTCCCCTGTTGATTATTCAACTTCCCTACTCTTGGTTTAAATTTCCCTTTTGTTTCTCTAATCTTTTGGAATAGGGCTCTTGTTCTTCCCTTTTTGTTGTCCTCTTCTATTTCTACACAGTAACTATTTTAATAGTTCTCTTTGTCCCTATGTACTAGTCGCTGTATTGTTGCATTTAGGGTTCTGACTGTGTTTCTATCTCCTTTTGCTTTTGCTTTCCTTCTCTCTTTAACCATTTGAAGAGTTTCTTCAGTCATCCATTGGGGTTTTTCTCTCTTTTTAACTAGAGGTATTGTCTTTTTGCATTCTTCTCTGATAACGTCTCTGACTTCATTCCATAGTTCTTCTGGTTCTCTGTCAACTAAGTTTAAAGCCTCAAACCGGTTCCTTATTTGATCTTTATATGCTTCTGGGATGTTATTTAAATTGTATTTTGGCGTTATGATTGCTTTGTTGGTTTCTGCTAGTAGTATGGTATCTTCTGCATATCTTAGATTATTGATATTTCTCCCTCCCATTTTCACACCTCCTTCATCTTGGTCCAATCCCACTTTCTGTATGATATGTTCTGTGTATAGATTAAACAAATAGGGTGATAAAATGCATCCTTGTCTCGCACCCTTTCCGATGGGGAACCAATCGGTTTCTCCATATTCTGTTCTTACAGTAGCCTCTTGTGCAGAGTATAGGTTGTGCATCAGGACAATCAGATGCTGTCGCACCCCCATTTCTTTTAAAGCATTCCATAGTTTTTCATGATCTACACAATCAAAGGCTTTGCTGTAATCTAGAAAGCACAGGGTGATTTCTTTCTGAACTTCCATGGTCCATTTTATTATCCAACGTATGTTTGCGATATGATCTCTGGTACCTCTTCCTTTTATAAATCCAGCTTGGACGTCTGGCATTTCTCACTCCATATATGGTAAGAGCCTTTGTTGTAGAATCTTGAGCATTACTTTACTTGCATGGGATATTAAGGCAATCGTTCGATAATTGCTGCATTCTCTGGGATCCTCTTTCTTTGGAATTGGGATGTGTATTGAACGCTTCCAGTCTGTGGGCCATTGTTTAGTTTTCCATATTTCTTGACAAATGTTTGTCAAAATTTGGACAAATTCAGTCTCAGTAGCTTGTAACAACTCTATTGGTATGCCATCTGTTCCTGGTTATTTGTTTCTTCCAAGTATTTTAAGAGCAGCTTTCACCTCACATTCTAAAATTTCTGGTTCTTCATCATATGGTTCCTCCGTGAATGAATCTGTCATCCTGACATCTCTTTTATAGAGTTCTTCTGTGTATTGCTTCTATCTTCCTTTTATTTCATCGCGGTCAGTCAGTGTGTTCCCCTGTTGATTATTCAACATCCCTACTCGTGGTTTAAATTTCCCTTTATTTCTCTAATCTTTTGAAATAGGACTCTTGTTCTACCTTTTTTGTTGTCCTCTTCTATTTCTATACAATAACTATTGTAATAGTTCTCTTTGTCCCTACGTACTAGTCGCTGTATTGTTGCATTTAGCGTTCTAACTATGGTTCTATCTCCTTTTGCTTTTGCTTTCCTTCTCTCTTTAACCATTTTAAGAGTTTCTTCCGTCATCCATTGAGGTCTATCTCTCTTTTTAACTAGAGGTATTTCTTTTTGCATTCTTCCCTGATAATGTCTCTGACTTCATAGTTCTTCTGGTTCTCCGTCAACTAAGTTTAAAGCCTCAAATCTGTTCCTTATTTGATCTATATATTCTTCTGGGATACTATTTAAATTGTATTTTGGCATGATTGCTTTGTGGTTCTTCTTTAGCTTTATTCTGATTTTCGATATTATCAGTTTATGATCTGTACCACAGTCTGCTCCTGGTCTTGTTTTCGCAGAAAGTGTGGAACTTCTCCATCTTCTGTTACCAATTATATAATCAATTTGATTCCTATATTGACCATTTGGTGACGTCCACGTGTACAGTTGTCTTTCGGTTGCTCAAAATTGTGTTTGCAAGAAACAAATTATTGGCTTCATAGAATTCAATAATTCTTTCCCCTGCTTCATTTCTATCTCCTGAGCCCCTTTTCCCCACAATTCCTAGTTCTACTTTGTTCCCTACTTTTGCATTCCAGTCCCCCATGATTATCAGCACATCTTGTTTTGGTGTGTGATCAATTTCTTCCTGTACTTCTGCAGGAAGGTAGGTTGCAATAATGGTAATGGAATAATTGATTAGTAAACAAAAGAGCAGCAGGTGAGGTTTCAACATCCTGAAGCCTCTTTGCTTCAGACCCCAGAGACAGGCTCCTTAAACCACCTGGGAATCCCATAGAAGTGCTAATGCAAACAAAATAGAACAATGACACTTACAGAATGAGTCAGACAACCTGAAGTCATAGTCATTGTTCTTGTCTGGTAAACCCATTCAGAAAGATAATTCCCACAGGTCAGACATCCAAATGAGTCATCCTTGATTGATTAGTTGCTGAATCTAGAACTTATCAGAACCCTCCTAGATTCTACCCAGTCCCCTTTGTTCCCTCATTTTCATCCAGACTCCTTTCCTTCCCATTGGTCACTGTGTCTACACACTTAGCCACACGTATGGATCTCCTACAAGTCTATTTAAGATCAGGTTGGTAGGCTATCTATCACTGGCGCGCACTCAATCTCAGCATCTCTGTTGAACATCTTAAACATCTGGAGCTTCTGGTTCTTCCTCTCCACATTGTTCTCGAGGAACATTTTTAAACTCACCACCAGATTTCAGACCTAAGGCTTGGTGAAGAGGCTATGCCTGACATCCTGCTCTCCTTATCTTAAATCACTGCAAGCATAGAACGTCTTAGCTCCTAAAGCTTCAGGAGTGCTTTAGCCAGTGCTAGGAGATGCAACTTTGCAACTCTAACTGCTCTGCTATTCCCCCTTTTAGCACAGGAACTCATTCCTTTAGGTCTAGAAATGTGGGCATATTAGGATGTTGTTTGAGGTGTGCCCAATACTGTAAATGTGCATTATTATAAAATACCTTTCTTTCCTATACTTTTGTGGGAGTGTACCTTTTCTAGCTTGGGAGGGTTCAGATACACACCAGACAAAGCTTGATTTTGACTCCAGCTGAAGGTCCCATTAGGGAAGCATTTTTAAGGAATCACAAGGGTGGTGGGTCCCCAACATACATGTCTGTCAGACCCTGTGTGTTAAAAATTCTCTTGATAGAGATGGTCCTTTCAGTTTGTAATTCTTTACGTTCTGACCTGGGAGTTCTTCTGGGACCATGTGAAAGGTATGATGTTCCTTGAGCCTTAGAGAAAATTATTGGAGAATTGGTATATTGACCACCTGGAATAAGGCATCACAGATTGAACACTACAGAGGGGATATTTGTATCACCACAAGTGAAGCATAATGATTTTTTTCCAGTGGATCCAATTTACACAGTCAACTTCATCAAACCCCTGTGCAAATATACTGAATGGGCAATGTATTTGTGTGTATCAGACCCCATTTCCCTCACTGTACCTGGCCTTCATAGTTCTGAGATCCTATATGCACATGGCCTATGAACATGCATCGCAACACAAGAGACCCCAACTACATTATCTGCATCATGAAAAAATGTAGAATATAGACTGCACATACAGGACCGTTGTATCATAGACTGTACTTTGTTGGGCCTAATAAAGTACTGTAGGGCCCCATTCATATGGCAGGTTAGAGACCAGACCCCCGACAAAAAGCGAAAAGTGCTGAAAAATGGAACGTAGCATCGCCCTCTCCCACTGTCCCCCTGCTCTTCTCTGCTGCAGATCGCAGGCAGGGAGCTTCCCGCCTGCTTGCCCACCCACTCACTGCCATTCGCTCACCCTCCGCTGACTTCCTTGCTCGCCCTCCCCCCTGCCTGCTCTCTTGCTCGCCCTCCTTACGGTGGCAGGCCCCTGCCATGGATCGCAGGCAGGGAGCTGCTTGCCCGCTTGCCAGCCAGCCTGCGCCCACTCACCCTCCACTGGTTCCCTCACTCACCCTCACCCCTGCCTGCTCACTCGCTTGCCCTTGTTACAGTGGCAGTAAATTATATAAATTATTTATATATTATAAATTATTATATATTTTATATATTTATACAGTATACAATATATATAAATATTGTATTGTATAATATAATGTAAGAACCTTAACTTTTGAAAGTTTGGAAAATTGCCTGAATACAGTACAGAGATGCTGAATCAGACTGAATCACCGACAACAAAATGACCCCCAACGCCCTTCTCAGACTCAGCTGCTGAGCGTGTCGTCAGAGCTTGGAAACATTTCTTTTTTAACTACAACTCCCATCAGCCCAACTGTAGTTGAAAAAAGGAATGTTTCCAAGCTCTGACAACGCACTCAGCAGCTGCGTATGAGAAGGGCGTTGAGCGCCATCAATTTGTGCACTCAGCATCTCTCTGTATTCTGACAATTTTCCACCACAAAAACAGAACAAGCGGCGAACGTAAAGAACATGGATACAATTCAAAACCGCCACATTAGCGAAGTGCCAAGAAGCGAAGTGCTGGAAAGCAGGGCCCTACTGTATACATTATTCCAGGAATAGGGGTGTAGTCGTCTGGGGTCTCGGGGGGTTCTTAGACCCCTTACGGTTTGGAGAGTAGGGCCCCAGCAGGGTTCCTCTGTCTCAAGCATCCTATGAGCCAATCAGCATGAAAGGGGAGTATGTTAGCCACTGAGAAGAGTCTTCTAACAAGTTTCCTTGTCCTTTCCTGCTGATTGGAGCCAATCAGAGTGAAAGGAGGTGAGTCAGTCACTTAGAAGACCCTTTTAAGTAGCTAACACTCCCCCCTTTCAGGCTTATTGGCTCCTAGGGACGTCCATTGTTATGGGAGAAGGCATTAACAAGGATCACATTCTCAGTCCAGCAGCAATAAAAGGATGGCATGGCTGTGACTGTCATGAAGGTTTCCTGCACTTCTGTATTTACCACTACACTACTGTCCAGGAACATAGAAAGCTGCCTTATACCAGACTACTTACCACAGTATTATATACAGTATTTCAACGAACAACAACTCCAGGGTCCTAGGCAGAGGTCTTCCATAGTACTGTAGGAGGCTGCTTTATATTGATTCAGACTGTTGGTACATCTAGCTCAGTATTGTCTATACCAGTGGTTCCCAAACTTTTTTTCCCCAAGGACCACCTGAAAATTGCTGATGGTCTTGGCAAACCACTTAGTGATTTTTCCGCCTCTTGTCGTAATTGAAATGCACTGTGCTAGATGCTGTATGGTTTTCAATTGTATCTTTATTGCCTCTTTTCCTTCTTAGATTGCATTTTATCACATTGCAATTTGCATTCCATACAATGCAAACTCTAATGCAATATAAGAAATAAATGGAGGAATAAAAATACAGTTAAAATCAATATGAATATTTAGTGTAGACCTGCCATGGACCACCCAGATGAAGCTCTCAGGCTACTGGTGGTCTGTGGACCACAGTTTGGGAACCTCTGGTCTAAACTGACTGGGAGCAACTTTCCAGGGTTTCACCCCAGGGACTTTCCCAGCTCTACCTTGGAACTGAACTGGGAACCTTCTGCGTGCAAAGCAGAAGCTTTACCACTGAGCCACAGCCTTTTCCCCATCATCTGCTACTGGTGTGCCTACGTGTCCTATTTAAGATGTATCACTGAACACGAAAGTCAGGATCATTCAGACCATGGTGTTCCCGATCTCTATGTATGGATGTGAAAGTTGGACAGTGAAAAAGGCGGATAAGAGAAAAATCAACTCATTCGAAATGTGGTGTTGGAAGAGAGCTTTGCGCATACCATGGACTGCGAAAAAGACAAATAATTGGGTGTTAGAACCAATTACACCAGAACTATCACTAGAAGCTAAAATGATGAAACTGAGGTTATCATACTTTGGACACATAATGAGAAGACCTGATTCACTAGAAAAGACAATAATGCTGGGGAAAATAGAAGGGAGTAGAAAAAGAGGAAGGCCAAACAAGAGATGGATTGATTCCATAAAGGAAGCCACAGACCTGAACTTACAAGATCTGGGCAGGGTGGTTCATGACAGATGCTCTTGGAGGTCACGGATTTATAGGGTCGCCATAAGTCATAGTCGACTTGGAGGCACATAACGACAACAACAAAGTTGAAGTGTTGTCAAGGGACAGCTCTCTAAAAAAAGTCCTCTATTTGTCCAAGTATAGTTGAAAGACAAAGAACCCTAAGAAGGGTGAGCAGGAGGGGCCTTCAAGTTGCCTGTCAACAGTTAGCAGCTGGTTAGCAAACTAAGCGAGCATTCAGGTCACCTGATCAGAGTCTTCCCCAATATGGAGAGTTGTATTGCATTTCTGTTGTAATTATAGTTATTATTTCTACATTTGTATCTGCACATATAAATTAGGATATGCATATTTTTATGAAAATCTGTGTCCTCTTCTGGGTGATACATTTCCTCTTTGAGGGGGAGGGTGATGCAGAAGTGGTCTGTCTACCTGTTACTTAGCCCTTTTTTAGGATATATATATAAGTTTAAGAATGTACCTATAGCCAACAGGTATTTCTATCAAACTTTAAAAAGCAGGGAAATTGGACAGCTATAGTGAATGCACCAGGGGAACAGGAGACCTGACCTCCTCTCTGAGATATTGGACTGCTCTACAAATTTGTCAAAATGCAAACGCAATTTGGGTTGGTCTTTCACAATCCAATCCACTTGCTGTGTAGCTTGGAAGAATTTTGTAGCATGTGCCTCTGAGCATATGAGTGGTGGCAACACCTATAATCAGCTCAAATAACAGAAACAAGTCCTGTGCTGTGCTGATCTTGTTTTAGCAGGGTGAAAGCAACAATATTAAAACAGTTGATATAGTTCAGATAGTCTATGAATAGGGTTTTCATGGTAAGCGGTATTCAGAGGTTGTTTACCATTGCCTTCCTTTGAGGATGAGAGGCAGCGACTGGCCCAAGGTCATCCAGTGAGTTTCATGGCTGTTTGGGGATTCGAACCCTGGTTTCCCAGGTCATAATCCTAGCATAGGTAAAACTGACTGAGGGGGAGGAGGAGGGGGAGGGGAAGGAGGAGGAAGGAGGGGATTGGAAGGAGATGAGGGAGGGGAAATGAGGGGTGAAGGAAGGGGGAGGGATATATATATATATATATATTCTTGTTATTATAATACCATCTTGTCCCCCATGCTGTTTAACATCTATATGAAGCCCTTGGGAGTGGTCATCAGGAGATTTGGGGTAAGGTGTCAGCAATACACTGATGATACCCAGCTCTATTTCTCTGTAACACCTGAGTTCAGAGACGCTGTGCAAACCCTGGACCAGAGCCTGGACTTGGTGGTGGGCTGGATGAGGGCCAATAAACTGAGTCTGAATGCAAGCAAGACGGAGGCGCTGTGGGTTGGTGGTTCCTGAGTTCAGATAATTGGTCAGTTGCCTGCTTTGGATGGGGTCGTACTCCCTCTGAAAGAGCAGGTCCGTAGTCTGGGGGTGCTCCTGGATCAATCTTTGTCTCTAGAGGCCTAGGTGACCTCAGTGGCTAGGAGTGCCTTTTACCAGCTTCAGCTGGTAAGACAGCTGTGACCTTTTCTGGACTGGGATAGCCTGACCACTGTTGTCCACACTCTGGTAACCTCCAGGCTGGATTACTGTAATGTATTCTATGTGGGGCTACCCTTGAGGTTGGTCTGGAAGCTGCAGCTGGTGCAAAATGTGGTGGCGAGACTGCTCATTGGGGCAGGGTATCACCAACATGTCATCCAACTTCTGAAAGAATTGCACTGTCTATCTATTAGCTGCTGGGCTAAATTCAAGGTTGTAGTTTTGGTGTACAAAGCCCTACACAGCTTGGAACCAGGATACCTGAAAGACCATCTTATCCCTTATATACCCAGTCGATCACTGCACTCTGCAGGTGAAGGCCGCCTTCAGCTACCATGTTATCAAGAGGTCAATTCTGCACAATATAGGAAATGTACCTTTACTGTGGCAGCACCCACTCGGTGGAATTCCCACCCCTTAAATATTAGACAAGCACTATCTCTGTTTTCTTTGGGGCGCCTCCTGAAGACCTTCCTCTTTCAACAAGCCTTTTAAGTTGAGACCTTATCCCAGTCTGTGTTGGAATTGCTTTTTAATATGTTTCTTTTTAACAGTATGTTTTTTAACCCTTTTTTAAAGATGTTTTTAAAGCTTTTTAAAAAATGTTTTTAAAGTTGTTTTGTTTTAATGTAATTCAAAGTCTGTTTTTATGATGTTTTAAAGTGTTTTTAGTGCTTTTGTTTGCCAGCCCGGGCTCCTGCTGGGAGGAAGGGAGGGATCTAAATCAAATAATAAATAAATAAATAAATAAATAAATGTCTTCAAGTTGATTTCAACTTATGGTGATCCCATGAATCAGCGACCTCCAATAACATCTGTGATAAACCACCCTGTTCAGATCTTGTAAGTTCAGGTCTGTGGCTTCCTTTATGGATATGAGAACACAACATATCAGTTTAAAAAATTATACAAATGTTTAGGGTTCTGTCCCCTCCCAGTGGCACATCTCTAAGGAAGGACAAGGAGAACAAAGATCCCTACCACAATCTTCAAGAGCCTTTAGCCAACTGAGGTATAGTTAACGAGCAAATGGTCTTTCACTATTTATATCACTGCATATGTCAGATCTCCTTGTTTATAGGTGACATGTTCCTCCATCCATTAAGCAAATAACAATAGCTGGAGAATGAAAATGAGCAGCCAGGTGTGTAATATTTTATTATCTGCCTCTCATCTTTCTTTCTCTCTCTGCCATTGAATACGCCAATTACTTTCTGCACCTTCCCTTTCTACCTGCTTCCCTGGGTCGCGCACCTTCATTTGGCAGCCTTTTGCTTGTGTTTCCTTTATAATTTCAGACTCATTAAACTTTACCCAAGTGGAGAAGGGAGGGGAAGAGAGAATGCAAAATCTCCAAGCTCTCCTGTTTCCATAGCAACACTCACAACTATACCCCACAGTCTAGGTTCAGGATAGGCTTTGCAAGAAAGTCATGTTTTCATGTAAGAGAGTACAATAGGGCAATCATCATCATCATCTTCTGCTGGGAGGAAGGGTGGGATATAAATGAAATAACAAATAAATAAAATAATAATATGCAATGGCTTTATCTTGATGTTATCCCAACCAATATCTGTTTAAAGTTAAATGAACAACATACCTCTCCCCCCCCCATCCTTTATGGGTCCCACTCAGCAAACTGCAAGTGATTTTATGTTGGCACCAAATTATTTGGAGTCATGAATACACTTCTAAAGGTGATGAATATCATGAGTCTTGTTTGATCTTCCTTTGGTCTCTAAGCAGGTACCCTTTCAACAGAGGAAAGTAAGATGAAGTCTAGCAATCACAAATGTTTATTTTCACAGCGGCATGAGTCGCTATGCAAAGACATCCCCCCCCATGTTCAACATCTGCAGAGATGAGGGAGCCATCAAAATGGGATCTTTGCCTCTGATGATTCTAATCCCCCCCATATATCTAATCCCTCCCATTAAACTTGCATTTGGTTGCTTCCCTGTAGATCTCTAAAATGCCTATATGTCATGCAAACTGAAATATATAGCACTAAAAGTACAGAAATATCATTGTTAATTGCACCTATTAGGTTCATCATCACTTCCTTCAAAGAGTTATCGGACTCTGGGTTTTCCCTGTGCCATATGGATACCTACAGATTTCCCTTTCCTTCTGGAGATTTCAGTAGGATCACCTTTCTTTCTCATAGAATGGTAAAACTGAAAGGGGCCTTGTAGGCCCTTGCTTGACGCAGGAAATCCAGAGCTAGAGAATCCCCAATACTTCAAGGTGGTAAGAACAAAAAGGGATTCCAAGGAGCTTCAAAAGGATTTCTCCAAACTAGTTGAACGGGCATGAAAATGGCAAATGCAATTCAATGTAAGCAACTGTACACACTGGGGCAAGGGGGAAATCCTAACTTCACAAACTCAGCTGGTAGTGACTGACCTGGAAAGAGACTTTTGGGTCATGGTGGAAATGTCAACCCAGTGGGGGATGGGATCTTTGCAACAGACGGGATCCGTTGGCTGATGCTGGTTCAAAAGCATTCCGACAACCTAATAGGTTCTTATAGACTTGACTCCGTTCTTTGCCTGCTATTATTCCCCTAAAAGATGATTAAATGAAATACTGATATTTTGAAAGGAAATATCAATAAATGAAAGGAAATATTGATAACATTATCATTCTTAATATCAACATTTTAAAAACCCATTTTCAAAAGTAGCTGAGGAAACTCACTACATAAAAACGCAATCCTCAACAGCAGAGAATAAGCAAATTAATGGGAAGTTTAATGCCAAATCTGAATTGGGGGGGATTCTAGCACATCCCTAGTGATGGCCACCAATGTTGGAAGTCTTTCAGATAGGATTAGGCAAATTCATGGAGGATAAGGCTATCAGTGGGTACTAGCTATGACAGTTTTGTTCTATGTCCACTGTTGGAAACAGTATGCTGCTGAATACCAGTTGCTGATAATCGCAAGTGGGGAGAGAACTATTGCACTTCTCTCCTGATTGTGGGCTTCCCACAGGCATCAAGTTGGCCGCTGTAAACACAGGATGGTGAACTAGTTAGGCTTTTTGCCTGGTCCAGCAGGGCTCTGTGTATGTTCTTAGGAATGTTACTGATCTCAGGGCTGCTCTATAAGCATGAATGATCATGGAGGATAACGCTATTGATGGGGGATAAAGCTATCAATGAGGGAAAAAGCTATCAGCAGCCCCTAAACATGATGGCTATGTTCTACCTCCAGTGTTGGAGGTGATAACCTTCTAAATACCAGTTGTTCAGGATTACAAGTGGGGAGGGTGCTGTTGTGTTCAAGACCTGCTTGTGGAGTCATCTGGTTGGCCACTGTGAAAACAGGATGCTAGACTAGGTGAGCCTGATCCAAGAGGGCTCTTCTTATATTTCTAAATGGGATCTCTGTAATCGGTGGTCAGGGCTTCACATCGAGTTTCCAACACTGGATCATTTCAGCAACACTGATCACATATTTCCAGTTAGTGGAAAACAGATATCTATCTGCCCCCCCCCCTTTCTTTCTTGTGGTATAATATGGGAAGTGGGAGTTTTGGATTTAGAAACCCAGTTCCAAACATACATGGAGGCTTCGGAGGGGGGTAAATATATAAGAAAAGGCCTGCTGGATCAGAGCAAAGGTCTTTATCACCTAGCATCCTGTTCCTCACAGAGGTCAAGCATATGTGTCCAGGTAGTAATGGGAGAAATGCCATTCATTCACATTTTAACACAAACTTCCCAAATTCATACTTCCTAAACCAATATGTGAACCAAAACACAGTTCTCCTTTGCAATTTGCATGTCTTCTAAATTTTGCTAGGTAGTTGTCCAACCAAAGAATGCATATAAAAATGTGTATATTCGTGGAAAAAAAACACTTCCAAAATGTATCTGATTAGGGGGAAAGAGCTTGCAAAAATGCTCGTACTAGGCAAAAATGTGAACAAAAATAAGTATATTAGCAGAAATGTGTATGGAAATACAGATTTAAAAAAGAAAAGAAAAATTGCTATGGGCAAACTGAACTTAAGACTGGAAAAATTAGAAATTGAGAGCAACCGAAACAGACATATTTGTCCACACATACAAACAGGGCATGAAAGCAACCCAGGCAAACTTAAGGAGGTGCAAAGTAGGGATGGAATGTTCTGTCAGTTTCGATTCTCTCAGCTTCTTATATTTCTAAGTTTAAATTTGGTTCTCCACATTTCTGCAGCAATTTGAGATTTTTTTAAAACAAATCCTCATGAAAACTCCCCAGCATTTTAGTGCAAATTTATCCTAATAAATACATTTGTATGCATTTTGACTAATGTACACTTTTTTTGTAAGCAATTTATCCTAATATAATGCATTTTTGTATGCTGTTTTCACCATGCTGGGCATGGATGATGTGAGTTGTAGGAGTCCAGCATCATCTGGCGGGCCATGGGTACCCCGGGCCCAGCCCTGTTATAAAAGCTCTCACAGTTTTGGGCACACTTTACCCTAATATATGCATTTTTGGAAAGTCCCCTTGGTTGGAGAACTGCATTGCAAAATTCGGAGAGTGAATTTCAAGAGATAGCTATGTTTTGGTTCTCATATTGTTTTGGAAACCACAAATGTGATAAATTCAGTTGTACATGCGAACTGAATCACATTTCTGGACCATTCCTAGCACAAGGCAGACCACATGGCACACACAGCTCTGTCCACTCCCCATCCCTCAGCATCTGTTGCCTGAGGTGACTCCCTTACCCTGCTCACGATAAGACCAGCCCTGATGCCAAGGTTGGCATATATCTGATACAGAACCATAGAGCCAGTGCGGTGTGGTGCAAGTGAACACGGTGTTGTGTGTGGAGTAGGGAGCCCATTTCAAATTCTCACTCATCTGTGAAGCCTACCGAATGACCTTGGACTAGTTGCTGCCTCTCAGCCTAAAAACTACCTCCTGAGTATGTTGTGCAGACAACATTGAGAAACATCTCACCACATTTCAGCTGCCCCAAGCTCCTTGGAGGAAGAGTGGTATACAGGGCTGGCACCAAAGGGTGGCCAGGGCGGGACCTCATTAGGGTGGGAGAGTAGTGCTCCCCTTTCACAATCTATGGCACCAGATCGCAGGGAGGGAGCTTCCAGGCCACCCGCCCATTTGCTCGCTCCACCTACCTCTCTTCCATCTTCTGCTGCTGCGTGCACTACACACGCAGGGCTGCCATCAACCAAGATGGCAGCAGAGGCTTCTTTGGGGTGGAGGCTTCTTTAAGGGGCTGATACCCCTACCGCCATCTTGGCTGATGGCAGGCATGTGCGCGCACGTAGCGTACCATGCATGTGTGCCATCAACCAAGATGGCAGCGGGGGCATCAGCCCCTTAGGGAAGTCTCCGCTGCCATCTTGGTTGATGGCAGCCCTGTGCACACAGTGTGTATGGGAGCAGAAGACAGGAGAGAGGTAGATGGAACAGGCAGGACTTGCACACATGGGGCAGGATGGTGCCCAAGGGCCCAGTCATGCCTGGCACCAGCCCTGGTGGTATACAAACATGATATCAAACATGATATCCAATCCATGAATAAGTGCTATATGCAGACATAGTATTAGTTGGGAGGTAGATCATGCCCAGGGGGAAACAACTGGAAAGAGATGCTTCTCCTGTGTGGCATCCTGTTTTAGCAGTAAAATCCATCAATTTCAGTCACTTCAGCTCCAGTTGTTCCTGTTTGTTCAAAATGTCAGATACTTGTCAGCAACACGACACCCTGTAGGTTCATGAGAGGGAATCAAGTGCATTAATCACTGAGAAGCATGATGACATTCTCTTAATTAAAGCAAATAGGAAGAGGGCCAGATGATTAGACAAAACATTTCCCTGATACTGGAGGAAGCACTGGGTTTAGCAAAAAGCAAAGGTTTGATTCTATTCTTCACCCGCTCATTAATTTCAAAATGTTCTCCACACATTGCCACTGTGATGATAGTGGTGTAGTTTTGAGCCACAGCAACCATGCAGCGGAGTCTTGACGTGCTGGCTTCTGAATTTTGGCACCTCAGCCCTCCAAGACACATTCCATCAATTGACTGAGGCATAACATCATCAACCAGGACTTGCTTGAGATGGGTTTATGGATCTACATACAGTCTTCTCCATGATGAGCTAGGGTTTTTTTTTATAGGTGGGGAATTCTTCTTTCATGAGGGAGCATTCAAATATATAAAACAGGGATGAAGGAACTATGGCCCTTCAGACATTTCTGGACTCCAACTCCCATCATCCATGACCATGGGCCATGCTGGGCATGGATGATGGGAGTTGTAGCAGTCCAACAACATCTGGTGGTCCATGGGGTACCCCAGCCCTACTGTAAAATCTCCCACAGTCTAAAGCGGTGCAATCCAATATTTGCTTTGCGACAGATGTGGTGAACCTTTGGCCCTGCATATGTTGCTGAACTACAATTCCCATCAGTCGCAGAAAAGAATGAACAATGGCTAGGGATGATAAGAGTTGTAATTCATAAATAGCTGGAAGAACAAAAGTTCCCTACACCTGCTTTATGACTTGATTCCACCAACTGTATACACTGACCCGTAAGTGTGTATAATGACAGTCCCCATACTATCTTTCAGCATACTATATTTCTTGCATCTTAAGAACTTTGAAGAAAAGGGCCATCATCTGCATTCTGTAACTGCTCCATCAATGAAGTATTTAAATCTGTCTCCTTTCCTGCTGAATAATTTGTTCTAGTTTAATCGGAAAATGATTGATATAAAAAAGGGCTTTCTCTTAAATGTGCACTGAACTTTTGATTTTGAATTATGTGATCTACAAAGTATTACACTGATATTTACTTATTATCATGTCAGCGGGGGCCTCATTTTGCAGCCTACAGGACTGACTAATCTGACAAATGTTCCAAGTTTTGACTTAGCTCATTATTTCATTCAAACTACCTATTGATAATGGCCTTTGCTGTGTCATCCTAGGTTTACATAGGCCCTGCAAGGAAAAGTGATCATTAGTTTTGTGTCAACTTCCTCCCTCCGCAAAAGCAGAGATGATGGTGGGACAAAAAAAATGTTGGTACATCAAGGACAGGTGTGCCACATTCAGCTCTCTTAAAAACTATTGAATCTCCAAGGTTAGGTTGCATGGGTCCTAAACCAGGGATACCCAACAGACAATTAAACAACTGTGGGAAGATTTACATCTTATTAAACCATTGGTAGGCCAGTGTGGTGTAGTGGTTTAAGGTGCTGGACTATGACCTGGGAGAGCAGGGTTCGAATCCCCACACAGCCATGAAGCTCACTGGGTGACCATGGGCCAGTCACTGCCTCTCAGCCTCAGAGGCAGGTAATGGTAAACCACCTCTGAATACCACTTACCATGAAAACCCTATTCATAGGGTCGCCATAAGTCGGAATTGACTTGGAGGCAGTACATTTACATTTAGGCAAATACTATAGTTCTTGGAATTTTGATAATTTGATCGTTGATACTAGGAATGGGTGAGAATTCCACCCGCTTTGGATTTAAAATCAGAATTTTAAACAGTTTGCATGCTCGCACTGTGTGCAGAATGAAAATGCTTGCCGCAAACTCAGAGTCTTTTCCATGACACCAGATTTGCTGCTGCCCCAGTGCACACTGGGCTTGCTTCCCTTCCCCTGCTTGGGATGGGGGAGAGTATCTGCTAATTTGAACTTAGTACCAGATTCCAACTGAATTTTGCAATCTTTTTGGACCAGCACTGATTTCTAGTGGTGGGCCATGGCTGTAATCGGCATGGATTTTGCAGCTGCGGCTGTAATCAGCACAGATTTTATTTCAATTTATTCCTCCTATTTTATGTAATTATCTTTGTGATTTCCTTAAGGCTGCAGCATTCTTAACAGTGTAGGTGTGATAATGATCATCATTTGTCCATTATATATTATAAAAAACCTATGTTATTATTGCCATATAATGCATAACATAATGTCTGGCTGCCCTGCCCTAGGCTATATATGTCATCAATGTTAATTGCCAACATATCGTCTGAATCTCCATCCTATTGTGCAGGAAACATGTGCCCTGCCCCGCTTGCATTGCTGCTGTCCTCAGCTCATCAGGGGCTGTCTGTGTGTGTGCTAAATTGTGTGTGTGTATAAAAATACAAGGTGGTACTAGTGGTGGTGATGCAGCTGCAGTGCTGCTGACAAATTAATTCAAGAATAGTGAATAGCACTGCTGGGAGGAAGGGTGGGATATAAATCAAATAATAAATAAATAATAAAAGGGAGGGGAATAATTAAGCAGCACATCAGTTAGCCCAAGGCAAGAGACAGACTCAAAGGCGATTATCTCTCTCATTGATATGTAAATAGGAAAAAAAAACATGTGGAACACTGTGCTAATTTACATAAACATTTACATTAAAATTTACAGATTTTTTCCCCACCCACCCCCAAAAAATACCCACTGATCAAATCACCAAAAAAAAAAAAAAAAAACCATAGCAGATCAAATCGGCAAGTGCCAGAGTGGGAACAAAAAAAGGGCACATTGGGATCAAACAACAGAATAAAAGTGAATCAGAACAAGGCAGCGAACCCCATCCCTAGCCCACTCCTGCCTCACTGATGGGGGTCTGCAATCTAGCCCAGCTCAGTAGAGCCATGACCACTGCTCTTTCCTTTCAGCGGAGGGGGGGATCCTCTCCTGCCTCCTCTTTCTCCTCCTCCTTTTAATGGTAAAGGGGGAGTATAGCATTTAAAGAGTTACATTAAGAGATTAAAAGTGAGGTCTAGAGAAGCTTCCCCATGTTAAGACAAGCCTGTCTAGGCTTCCCTGTTAGTCTCTACAGTATTAACTCATTAAATGCCTTTTCTACCTATTTCCTTCAGTCAAATTGGATGAAGCTAGAAGTTATTTGGGGAAAACAAAGATAGCTTCAAAATGCATTCCAGTTTGACGGAATGCTAGCAGAGTAGGACCAGCACGTGGATCCCAGCCCTATTGCTACTACACATTGTTAATCTATGGAACCTGCTCCCATGATAAGTAGTGATGTCTGTAAACTTGGATGGCTTTAAAACAGAATTAGACAAATTCATGGAGGATAAAAGGCTATCAATGGCTACTAGCCATCCAAGTACGTATGTACGTACGTAATTGTTTTATTTGTTTAGCAATATGCCATTGCAAACATAGATCATTCAAAGCTGAGACACAAATTTACCTCTTAATTTCCTGGCTGCAAGGTACAGTTGCAAGGCTCAGGGCCTGAGAATGATTCTGTATCTTTAAGAGAAGAGAAAATTCAGCCAAGTGCAGGTTTTCTTGCAACATTGTAATGGGAAAAAACACAAGGTGGAATTCTCGCTTCCCCCTGCATAACTTTGAAAGAGACAGAAGACCTCTTGGAGGCTGGGCCTGGCAACCAAGAGGTCTTCTGTCTCTTTCAAAGTTATGCAGGGGGAAGGGAGAATTCCACCTTGTGTTTTTTCCCATTACAATGTTGCAAGAAAACCTGCACTTGGCTGAATTTTCTCTTCTCTTAAAGATACAGAATCATTCTCAGGCCCTGAGCATGGCAACCCTACTGCCATCGCATATAAGGAAACACACACTGAGATATAATTTTCCTTGTACGATAGCAAACACCGCACAAACTCACTTGGTGTAACAGAATTTTTCCTACTACTAAACTCAGACAGAAATTTCTCATGAGGACCTTTGTATAAAAGACACTGGGTAGTATAATGAACAACATCCTCTATAGCTGTTTTACAAAAAACAAAACTGAAGTTCCAAGGGAAATTTCTTATAGTGACCATTGAGAAAAGCGGAAGCCATGACCTTAAACCTTAACTCAGTAAAGACAATTCTATGTGGAGCTAAAGTAATTACCTCCATAGTTAGTTTTCTACTGATCTGCTTTAAAGCATGGGTACAGCCTAGAAAATCTCAAAGAATGGATAGTTAGCATATCAGTTTTAAAAGCTCTATACAGCTTTAACTGTAATTTAGACAATAACCGAATCTCAATCAGCTCACTATCAAATTCTCTGACAAGTGTGTATAATGTAATGATGTCCATAAACTTGGATGGCTTTAAAACAGAATTAGACAAATTCAAGGAGAATAAAAGTCTATCAATGGCTACTAGCAGTGTTCTACCTCCGCTGTCAGAAGTGCTTTTCTTCTGAATGCCAGTTGCTAGGAATCACAAGTGGGGAGAATGCTGTTGCATTCAGGTCCTGTGGGCCTCCATAGGCATGTGAGTGGCCATTGCGAGGACAGGATGATGGACTAGATGGGCCTTTGGCCTGATTTACCCACAATATGCAGCCAGCATTGTGAGTCACATATTAGGCAGGCCTGATAATTCCAAGGAACGTCTTTCTTTGAGATACTGCAGTTGTACAAGTCATGCCAAACACACATGGCAGAACCTGTTCACGTAATTGTTGCCTATGTGCAATTCTGATGAGGTCACCAGCTTGTTCTGGGATCCACATGCTCCAAGAGGTCACCAACAGATATGAAGCAGCTCCTGAGCAACCAGCTGCCAAGCCCCTAACAATCCCATTTTTAAAAGTTTTATTTATTTAGTTAGTTAGTTTTATTAACTGTATGTCATCAAATCCAGAACAATAAAGAAATCATAACCCCCCTTGGGTCATCAACTACATGCATCAGTTTTTGTATTGTTGTTGTTATGTGCCTCCAAGTTGATTATGACTTATGGCGACCCTATGAATCAGTGACCTCCAAGAGCATCTGTCATGAACCACCCTGTTCAGATCTTGTAAGTTCAGGTCTGTGGCTTCTTTTATGGAATCAATCCATCTCTTGTTTGTCCTTCCTCTTTTTCTACTGCCTTCTGTTTTTCCCAGCATTATTGTCTTTTCTAGTGAATCGTGTTTTCTCATTATGTGTCCAAAGTATGATAACCTCAGTTTCATCATTTTAGCTTCTAGCGACAGTTCTGGTTTAATTGGTTCTAACACCCAATTATTTGTCTTTTTCGCAGTCCATGATATGTGCAAAGCTCTCCTCCAACACCACATTTCAAATGAGTTAATTTTTCTCTTATCTGCTTTTTTCACTGTCCAACTTTCACATCCATACATAGAGATCAGAAATACCATGATCTGAATGATCCTGACTTTAGTGTTCAGTGATACATCTTTGCATTTGAGGACTTTTAGTTTGCTCACACCAAGTATTGTAATGTTGATGCATTCCATTTCTTGCTTGACAATTTCTAACTTTCCCTGGTTCATGCTTCTCACATTCCATGTTCCTATTGTGTGCGTCGTACAACTCCAGACTCTCCTTTCGCATGAAGAAAAAGAGTTGCACAAAATACATTCAGAAAATATGACTAACCTCGTCTATATAGCCTTATGCAAAGAGAATAATTTTCCTGCTTACCCCATAAATGTAAGAATGTAAGAATGTACTGTTTTAATGTTTAATGTATTGTACGTTTTATTTTGTACGTCTCCCAGAGTGGCTGGACAACCAGTCAGATGGGTGACTAATAAATTTAATAATAAATAAATAAATCTTATGCCTATTAGTATTGAAATAGTCTAAAAGAGGACTTCACATAACATAATAGTCTAATGCATCTACTGTTCCTTTAGCAAGCTTTATATTGAAATTCAGTTTGTCAGCTAATGTGATATTCCAAATTCTGGAAAGCCAATTTTCAAAAAACAGTTTATCTGCTAACTTCCAGGGCCTTGCAATTTCCATGCGCACAGTCAACAGCAAAAAATAATAATAGATTTGCTTGCTAAATCTTCATTATCCCCTTCCCAAATATTAAGAAGGGCCGATTGCAGGCTTAACAGTACATCTTGCTTTGTGGCAACTCTTACTTCATGAAATATCTTCCAATATATAGAAACACATATGAATGAAAGATCCTCTTTTCCCACATCCCCTCCAGACGTAGCCACTCATTGACTTAATAATACATGCTAAATGTAATGGGGTCCAATACCACCTGTGAATCCATTTCAGAGAACGTTCCCTGACTGCTCCAGAAACTGATCCAGGAACTGGCTGCTTATCCCTCAGACACATACCTAGTAATGATAAATCTTACTCCTTTTGATCATCTTGTGTTGGAATATGCTCATATTCAACAAAAGGATTCATTTCTAAAGATAAAGCTCTGTGAAATGATAAGCTAACAACACATTCTGCTGTATTGAGAGAGAGATGTGGGAGCAAGATATTGAACAAACCATATCAGCAAAAATCCCATTTTTTGACCTTTCCCTGCAGAGCAGGTGCATGCTATCATCAGGAAGGAGGCAAAGGAACATGATTTTGCTGGACCACACACACAGTTCTTTTATGCTAGATGACCAGCGGGGAGGCTGAAGACAGATATTTGTGCCACCCTGGGCTCCTGCTGGGAGGAAGGGTGGGATATAAATCAAATAATAAATAAATAAATAAATAAATATTTAGCTGCCTTCATTAGACCATTGGTCCATCTAGCTCAGACTTGTCTATACTACACATGGCTCTCCACGGTTCAGGATTGGAGAGAGCTGGTGGCTTCAGTTAAAGACAACAACAATGGTTTATTACGGTCAGTGACCAGAAGAGAAAAACATAAAAATAACATATATATTACATATCTAAAATATATAATTGGCTATACAGACAATATTTAAAAGGGGCAAATATAAAATGATTTAACAAATAACATAAAATGTAACCATCCCTAGTTTACAAATATTTTATGGAGATCCATAGCAGCAGCAAAAAATTGTGCAACTCTGTATGTGATAGAAGGATCTAAGTCTGCAAATAAAAAACGCATATAGGAGGTTACATCCCTACCTGGCAATTTCTGAAGCAGAGGGGAAATAAAGCAACTGCGGAGCTCATTGTAAAATATGCAGTTTAACAATACATGAGTTGCCGTCTCAATGGCACCCGAGTCACAAGGGCAATAACGATCAGATCATGGGATTTTATAATATCTACCCTCCAAAAGGGAAGATGGGAGAACATTGTATTTAGCCAATGTAAATGCCTTTCTCAATCTTGGGTAATGGAGAGAGATTAAATACTGCGCTAAGGAAAAAGGCTTTAAACTTAAAGTGCAAACAGAATTATTATCAACAAGAGATAAATGCTGTTGGAATTCCATATCAGGGATTCTCTGCTTGATATCCGTCATGGCCTTTGATGGACCCGAGGCTAGGATAGATGGAGGGGAGAAACCTAGGCGAGCCAGTTTATAAAATAGAGATTTCTTCCATTTTGATTGGTGAGAATCAGAGCTTGGAAAAGTTACTTTTTTGAACTACAACTCCCATCAGCCCCAGCCAGCATGGCCACTGGATTGGGCTGATGGGAGTTGTAGTTCAAAAAAGTAACTTTTCCAAGCTCTGGTGAGAATCCAGCAACACAAGGGGGGGCAATCCTACTGGAGCATAAACCAATTTAAACCAGTGCCTGAATTTAAGTATCCAGATATGAGCCTCAATTGAAGGGAGACCAGCCTCTAGACAGAGCTTCACATTAGAAACACATGGGGGAGTACCAAAAATGCTCCTAAGAAATTTAGACTGCACGGTTTCTAGGGGAGCATAGGAGCCATAAGAGCTGACCTGTGCGCCATATAATAATTGGGAAATCACCTTGTCAGTGAACACTTGAAGCGCAGAGGGGACGTATTGGCCCCCATTCGAATAAAAAAATGATAAGAGGGCCTTGGAAGTCCTATTAGCAGTCACGCTGGCCATTTCTGCCTGACGGTGCCAAAGACCAGAGGAATGGAAGGTGATTCCCAAATATCTATATGAGGGTTTCAGATACGGGCTTTCACAACCCTACCCAGAGATGCTGGGGATTGAACCTTGACCTTCTGCATACAAAGTAGTTGCTCTACCCCTGAGCTATAGCCCTTCCTGACTTGGTATGGCATGGTTTAACACAACCAGGTAGGTAGCAAAATGGCCTAACTGGCTATACTGTTGAGGGCCCTCCTGCTAAACCCCAAATTGTCTTTTGTATATCTGGCCCCACTCATGTTGCTGGCCACACCCTGGACCTTGTTTTCTGTGTGGAGGGGGATGATGGTGATCTTGGTGTGGAGGAACTTTCTGTAGTTCCTTTGTCATGGACAGATCACTACCTGGTGGAGTTTAGACTCACTGGGACTCAGAACCTCTGCAGGGGTGGGGGACCAATTAGGATGGTCCGCCCCAGGAGGCTGATGGATCCAGATGGTTTCCTGATGGCTCTTGGGGATTTTCCTGCCACCTTGGCAGGCGATTCTGTCGAAGCTCTGGTTGACCTCTAGAATGGGAAAATGGCCAGGGCGGTGGACATGATCGCTCCTGAGCGTCCCCTCTCATGAAGTGGAGCCAAACCAGCCCCTTGGTTTACCAAGGAGCTGGTGGTGATGAAACAAATGAGATGGAGACTAGAGCGATGTTGGCGGAAGACTCGGAGCGAGTCTGACCGAACACAGGCTAGAGCCTCCTTGAAGGCCTACTCCTTGGCAGTGTGGGCAGCAAAGAAATCATTCTTTTCTGCCACCATTGCATCTGCAGGGAGCCGTCCAGTGTAGCTGTTTCGAGTGGTCAGGAGTCTTTTACATTCTGGCCCCCGAGAGGGTAATATAGATCACTCAACAGCCCACTGTCAAGAGTTTGCACAGCACTTTGCAGATAAAGTCACTCAGATTCGTTCCGACTTAGACGCTATAATTGATACAGTCTCAGGGGATGTAACTTTGGCTCCTGTCTGTCCAATAATGATGGATTCTTTTCAATTTGTACAGCCCGAGGATGTGGACAAGATCCTTGGAGAGGTGAGAGCCACTACATGTCTGCTAGACCCTTGCCCTTCCTGGCTTATAAAAAGTGCCAGAGAGGGACTGGCTGAGTGGGTGGGGGGAGTGGTTAATGCCTCCTTACACCAAGGCAGAGTTCCAGGTTGCCTAAAGGAGGCAGTTGTAAGGCCTTTGTTAAAAAAGCCCTCCCTGGACCCCTCTATAATTACCTGCCAGTGACCAATATTCCATTTTTGGGTAAGGTAATAGAGCATGTGGTGGCCTCCCAGCTCCAGGGATTCTTGGATGAAACAGATTATCTGGATCCATTTCAATCTGGTTTCAGGCCTGGTTATGGGACAGAGACGGCTTTGGTCACCTTGGTGGATGACCTACGCAGAGAACTGGACAGGGGGAGTGTATCCCTGTTGGTTCTGCTGGACCTCTCAGCGGCTTTTGATACCATCGACCATGGTATTCTTCTGGGCCGCCTTGCTGGGATGGGACTTGGGGGCACTGTTTTGCAGTGGTTCCATTCCTTCCTGGAGGGACGAACCCAGAAAGTGGTGCTGGGGGATTCCTGTTCGACCCCTTGGCCATTGACCTGTGGGGTCCCTCAGGGCTCAGTTTTATCCCCTATGCTATTTAACATCTACATGAAACCACTGGGAGAGGTTGTCCGGGGGTTTGGGGTTCGGTGCCATCAGTATGCTGATGACACCCAACTCTATGTCTCCTTTCCACCTAATTCCAAAGAAGCTGTCTTGGTTTGAAACCAGCGTCTGGCGTCAGTGGTGGACTGGATGAGGGTGAACAAATTGAAGCTTAATTCAGACAAGACAGAGGTGCTCCTGGTCAGTCGTAAGGCAAATCAGGGAATAGGGATACAGCCTGTGATGGATGGGGTTACACTCCCCCTGAAGACACAGGTTCACAGTTTGGATGTGCTCCTGGACTCAGCATTAAATTTGGAGTCCCAGGTTTCTGCAGTGGCCAGGAGTGCTTTTGCACAATTAAGATTAGTGCGCCAACTGCGCCCGTTCCTTGAGCCATCTGATCTGGCCACGGTGACACATGCCTTAGTTACATCCCGTTTAGATTACTGTAACGCGCTCTACATGGGGCTGCCTCTGAAGACTGTTCAGAAACTTCAGTTGGTGCAACGTGCTGCAGCCAGAATGTTAACTGGGGCTGGTTACAGGGACCATACTACCCCCCTGTTAAAAAAGCTCCACTGGTTGCCAGTCTGTTTCCGGACACAATTCAAAGTGCTGATGTTGACCTATAAAGCCCTATATGGCTTAGGTCCAGGCTATCTGTCAGACCGTATCTCCCTATATGAGCCTGCCCGGGCCCTGAGATCCTCAGGAGAGGCCCTTCTCTCAATACCCACATCTTCTCAAGTACGACTAGTGGGGACGTGTGAGAGGGCCTTCTCGGTGGCTGCCCCTAGGCTTTCGAATTCCCTTCCTAGGGAGGTAAGAATGACCCCCTCCTTGCAGTCCTTCCGCCGACAAGCAAAGACCTTCCTATTCCAACAAGCCTTTGGAATTGAAGGCTAAGGATCGGGCGTGAAGGGTGCTGCATTGCTAATGTCTACTATGTCGTTTTTAAACTAGTTTGAACTTTTTTAGCTATATGTGGGTATGGTTTTAATATTGGAAATAGTTTGATCTTATTTTAATGTAAACTTTGTATGTTTTTAATTATATGTATTTTTTATCTGGAAGCCGCCTTGAGTTCCAGTTTTAGAAAAATGGCGGGGTATAAATAAAGATAATAATAATAATAATAATAATAATAATAATAATAATAATAATAATAATAATAATAATAATAATACCTAGAGGTCTTTTGTTTGCATAAACAGTATGTCAATTATGTTAAATGAGATAAAATGATCCAAGTCAGGTAGTTGGGTTGGGTTTTCCTTTTTTACCTATTCCATCCTAGTTGAAGAGATGCTGCCCTGGGCTCATTTGGGAGGAAGGGTAGGATATAAATCACCAAATAAATAAACAAATGGGGCATGGGGGGCATAAATGTAAGAATTGTCATTTCCTTAAGGAGTAACAGCAGGCAGGGACAGTATAGGGTAAGGAAAGGAGAAGGAAAGATGTTGACCACTCTGAGGCATCATGAAATGATCAAAGAGGTCTCAAGAGCATAAGAAGCTGACTTATACCAGATCACAGTATTTGCCCATCCAGCCCATTATTGCCTTCTCCACCTGGCTTTCCACTCCAGGGTGTCAGGGACAGAGGTCATTTTACATGTCCTCCATGCACAATAAACTAAACCGTGGACCTTCGACATGCAAATCGTCTGCTCTACTACAGAGTGATAATTAAACTATGGAATTCACATAGTTAAAACACATAAACTATGTAATTTGCTCCCACAGGAGGCAGCAATGGCCACCCACTCGGGTGGCTTTAAAAGAGAATGAGACAAATTCATGGAGGATAAAGGCTATGAATGGCTGCTAGCCACAGTGGCGATGTTCTACCTTCACTGGTCTGTATGCTTCTGGATACCAGTTGCTGGGAATTGTAGGTGGAGAGAGTGCTGTTGCACTTGGGTTCTGTTTGCAGGTTTCCCATGGGCAAGTTGAGAACAGGATGCTGGACTGGATGGACCATTGGCCTGATCCAGAAGGCTTATCTTATGTTTCTAGTGATGGTCCTTCCCCAAGAGACTGTTCTGCAGCCCTACCTTTGAAGGTAAAATGGAACAGAGAACATAATTGTCCTGGAGCCACTTTGATTCACCTGCTCAAAAACTAATATGCCTGGGGGTGGTGACTAGGGTGGGACTAATTCCATCCTGTTTCCTGTCTCACTGTCACTCAGTCAATGTCCGTTTTGCCCCATTCTATTCCATTGCATGCTGGTCCGTCCCATTATATGAATTTGTGTACACATTTTACATAAAATACACACATTTTATGTAAACTACATACTTTTCAATGCTTTTCAGTGCAGTCACCAGTAAAATTAGCATTTTCCATGCATCTTTTATGCAAAATACATACTTTTGCCCAGCAAAAATACATTTCAAAATCCTGAGAAATGAATGATCCAATGGGAGTGGAATCCCCAGCAAATTCCAAGCAAATTCAGGAGCATCAGATGAGGCCAGTCCACCCTGTCTAATCCAACTGGGAGGAGCCATGAGCAGGAATGTCCTACTGTTCTTGGGAGGATGACAAGGGTGGAGTCATCATCACCTAAGGGGAGATTTAGGGAGAGGGAGTTAATTAAGTAGATTGAACAGTAACAGTTCCTGCTGCAAATGTTTAAATAATAAATAACATTGTGGCCATTAATTACTTGAAGAGGAACGTGGTCGTAGTATATAAGATTATGCATGGTTTGGAGAAAGTGGAGAGAAAAATAAATTTCTCCCTGTCTTATAACACTAGGATAGGGTTGCCATATTGCCCGGTTAGCCGGGTTTTACCCGGATTGTATGCATGCCGCCCGGCTAGCCCCTTAGGTGGCCCGGATTCTCAGCTTTAATTTTTTTAAAAAATTAAGTTTCTAGGTGGTCCGGTTCTCGAGATATGCACAAAAACGTCAGCCACCCCCCAACTGTTAAATCTTTCTTTAAACAGCACTATAGCACTTTGTAGCTTTAACCCCGCCTGTTCAGCATTGCAGCCAATCAGAGAAGCCAGGATTGTTTCAGTTTCATTGACCTGAGGCAGTGTCTAGAAAACAAAATGGTGGTCCCCCCCCCCCGTTTATCTGAAAATCTCATAAATTGAGTAAGTATATACATTTCAGTTTTTTTTCCTCTTGTGTGCAGGAGTCAGATCTTGGGCAGTGTTTTGAAAACCTTCCCGATGCTTGCTTTTTGTAAAAGCAATGCTAATCCCATATGCCCAGAGTAAATCCCATTGAATTCAATAGGACTTACTTTTGAGTAGACATGGTTATGAATGTGCTCAAAATCAGTGGGACTTTGGAGTGAATGTAAAAAAGAATTGTGCTTGTGTTCTAACTCTTTCTGCCCCCTTCTCCAGTCCTATTTTAAAGCAAGTAGGCAGGGCTTACTTAGGTATTACAGTTTTTATTCTGTAGGAAAGTAATACTGATTTTTTTTAAACTAATACTGATTTTTCCGCAATGACCAACTGGTTTGACAATAAACTATTATATGGGCTGTATGTATTTATACATCTGCAGTGTGTGCGTGTGTGTGTATGGAGTCTTTCCAACACCCCTGTGAGGTAGGGTTGAAAACCAAGGCAGCTCACAACAAGAAATAAAGCCATTTAAAATCCAATAACCATAAAAACAAGTATAAACAGTTGCAAAACAGCGTAAAGTGGCATGATTCAGAATTTTGGGTTGTGTGAATGAAGTTGCTTATCACTTGAGGTTGCAGTTCTGTCCCTGTTTGAGTAAGCCCCACAGAATACACTGGGACTTGCTTCTGAATAAATAAACCTAGGATTGCACTATAAATATCTTTACAGTTTGTGTAAATAATAAATATATTTGATAGTTATGCTTATATAAATATTTCTTCATTTATCATATTTTTGGTTTTTGGTTAGGAATCCTGACTGGTTGTGAGATGCTTAGTTTTCTGCCTTACTCATAGGAATCTTGTTGTGGTTGGTATGGTATTACATTTAGGAAAGTGTTACTGCCTTCTGTGTTTTTTTTTCCTATTTGCATTTCACTTATCTTTAACCTCACTCCGTTACAGCCATAGAAGCAACAGCAGCATATGCAAGATAATTAACTCCCATTAGTGATAAGAGCAAGAATTTATAATTATTATTTCAATTAAAACAAGAGGCTTATCAATACTTTGAAGAGGACCAGATATGTATTTTCTTTCTGAGCCCAGGACTGGGTCTTTCATGATGCCCGGGGGGGGGGGGGATCAGGAGAGTAGTCGATAAGACAGACATCCTGGCATTGGTAATCTAATTAGCAAGGTATGTGCGGGGTTGTTGCACACTTCCAGGCCCAGTTTCATTTTGAGTATGGAGGTGGAACCTGTGTAGATGTGGTTGATCAAAGGGAGAAGAAATTTTGAGTTAAGCAAAGCTCTGCTTTTATAAAACCTAAGAAACATACAGATACTTTGAATGTCTGAGTGCCTGCACCAGTGGAATACTGGAGGAACTTGTAAAGCTTGCTGCAACAGTATTTAGAACTGAGCATGTGGTGTGAAAGACTCCTTTTCCTAACATTTTGGCTTCTTGTTTTTCTCCACCCACCACATCTTTGAAATATATTGTATATGGTTAACCGTACTGCTGCCCTGACTTACTTTATGTTTGTTGCTATTTTGTGTTTTTATTATGTTTTTATATTGATTGTGTATTTTTATTGTTTTTATTATATTTGTAAGCTGTGCTGAGCTCTGTTTTTAACAGCAAAAGGGCAGGATATAAATTCTCTTAATCAATCAATAAATACTCCATAGTGTTGGAAACTAGAGTCTAGGCATTTAAGGTTGAAAATGTTGCTTTTTAAAAAAAGATTTCTCACATCTTTCCCCAGCTTTTGGTGGTAATTCCTAGGCACAAAAACAAAACAACTGGACAATCCAAATATTAATATGCAGATATTTGCATAATATGCAAATAATATGCACATATTTGTATAATATGCAAATACTTTACATAATATGCAAATTAACCTGCCCGGATTTGTGGAACTGGAATATGGCAACCCTACACTAGGACTCATGGGTATCCAGTAAAGCTGAATGTTGGAAGATTCTGGACAGACAAAAGAAATAACTTCACACAGCACATACTTAAACTACAGAATTTGCTCCCACAAGATATAAGGATGGCCACCTACGTGAGTGGCTTTAAGAGGATTAGACATATTTAAGAACATAAGAACATAAGAACATAAGAAGAGCCTGCTGGATCAGGCCAGTGGCCCATCTAGTCCAGCATCCTGTTCTCACAGTGGCCAACCAGGTGCCTGGGGAAAGCCCGCAAGCAGGACCCGAGTGCAAGAACACTCTCCCCTCCTGAGGCTTCCGGCAACTGGTTTTCAGAAGCATGCTGCCTCTGACTAGGGTGGCATTTGGTGGCTACTAGTCTTTACAGCTATGTTCTCTTTCCCCTATCAGATGCAATATGCCTCTGAATACCAGCTGATGGAAATCATATTGCACTCAGGTCCTGCTTTGTGGCTTCTCACGGACATTTGGTTGGCCACTGTGAGGACAGGATGCCAGATGAGGTGGGCCTAGCCTGATCCAGCAGGATGATCCTTATATTTATGTTCCTAGCTTCTCCTTATTCCTGGATTTGTGCACCAAAACTACTGAGATGAGCAACATCATTTGCTGAAAAGCTTCCCCTTAGCATTCATTATTAGTCTTCTTCCTGTTTACCCAGTTCTTTAGTTCACATTTCTTCTGTTTTACACTTAAATAGCATGGGCCTTAAGATGTTGGCACATGAATTGGAAAGCAAAACTGGAGCGGAAATGCAAATGCGTATTAAATATTTAAAAAGGCATCAAGTTAAGCATTTTCTCCCCCAATTCCCCAAAGAAATCATTTCTGCCTGTATTTAAATTTCAGTCGGGCCAGCCAGTAGTAGGAAGACTGTAGATGTAAAAAGGAAGGAGGGAGGCAGAATTAACAATTAAGTACATACAAATATACAGTTTTGTGCTTTATAGCAGCTTGTTTTATATGACTGTCGGCTAGAGATTTCATTCTGGAGGTTTTCGGCTTTATGTGTTTGAAATTGCTCTTTGCTTTGAATGTTAATATCCCTGGAAGATTAAAAAAATATATTTTTTTTCACATTTGAAAACAGGAGTTTTATTGCCCAGCTTGCAGACGCAATAAATGCAAAAAAGTGTTCATTCAGTAAGGGTCACATCTATTGTAATTTGAGAGTCAATGGGATTTCTGCAAGTGCTTGCTGCAACTTGTTTGGCTTCTTAAGGCATAACAGTTCCCCATGGTATAGGATACCTCTCATAAAACTAGAACTCAGGACCATCCAATATGAAGCTGAATGCTGGAAGATTCAGGGCAGACAAAAAAAACCCCCTACAGTGCATAGTTAGACTATGGAATTTGTTCCCACAAGAGGCAGTGGTGGCCACCAGCTTGGATGGCTTAAAAGAGAATTAGACACATTCAAAATGGCTAAGACAACCAGTGGCTGCCAGCCATGATAACTATATTCTCCCTCCACTGTTGAAGGCAGCATGCCTCTGATTACCAGTTTCTGGAAAACTCAGGAAGGCAGAGTGCTGTTGCACTCAGGTCCTGCTTGTTGGCTTCCTCTAGGCATCTGGTTGGCCACTGTGAAAACAGGTTGCTGCACTAGATGGGCCATTGGCCTGACCCAGTAGGGGTCGTATGTTCTTATGAGAGAATTTGTGCTTTAATGTAAGAACACAGAAATGTCAGAAGGGCACCACTGAATAGACTGGACCAAGGTTTCCTCTAGGTCAGCTTTGTTTTTCCAGTAGTGATTAACCAGGCACTGTTAAGTTTTCACATTCAGAATGTGGTGGTGATAGCCTCCCCCAGTTATTTGTCCCCATCATCTGATACTCTGCCTCTGGACTTGGAGGTTCTACTTAGCAATCATATATACTAATAGTGGACTCATTCTCACAGTGCAGATCCTCACGTAAGCAAATGTGCAACAACTGTGCACCAGAGGGAAAGTGTTGCCCCGTGATATTCTGATTAGCAAGCTAGCTAAATGTGGGCTGGCTGAAACAATTATCAGATGGATCCACAGCTGGCTACATGATCATACTCAAACAGTGCTTATCAATGGTTCATTCTCAAACTGGAGGTAGGTGACGAGCGGGGTACTGCAGGGCTCAGTCCTGGGTCCAGTGCTAGGCCTCATCTTGAGTACTGCATTGAGTTTTGGACACTGCATTTTAAGAAGGATAGAGACAAACTGGGCTCCTGCTGGGAGGAAGGGCGGGATATAAATCAAATAATAGAAAATATAAATAAAATAATTTCAGAGGAGGGCAGCAAGGATGATCAGAGGACTAGAAACAAAGCCCTGTGAGGAGAGACTGAAAGAAGTGGGCATGTTTACCCTTGAAAAGAGGAGACTGAAGAGAGATGTCATAGCATTCTTGAAATGTTGTTACACAGAGGAGGGCAGAAACACATCCCAGAGTGCAGGACATGGAATAATGGGCTCAAGTTGCAGGAAGCCAGATGTTGTCTGAACATCAGGAAAAACTTCCTAACTGTTAGAGTGGTACTACAATGGAACCAATGACCTTGGGGGGTGCTGGGCTTTCCAACACTGGAGGCATTCAAAATGCAGCTGGACAGCCACCTTTTGGGTATGCTTTAATTTGGATTCCTGCATTGAGCAGGGGGTTGGACTTGATGGCCTTATAGGCCCTTTCCAACTCTATGATTCTATGATTGTATGGTTTGCAAAATGACAAAAGTATGTAGAGGGGGGGAAACAGTAAAGGAGAGAAAACACAGAAACAGCCCAGTGGTTTTAGAATGTTGTGAGGGGGAAAAATGGAAAAATGGGAGAAGGAGGAATGAAATCGGGCATTCCCAAAAGGAATGGCTGGCTGGCTATTTAGAACTTGGAACAAGAGGACGCCACACTGTAACATTTTGTTTCACGTCTCACTTGTCATAGTTAATAGCCATTGATCGAGTATCCCAGAAGAGGGCATGGCTGGCTGGCTAGCTAGAATCCTGAATAGGAGCATTCCACACTGCAGCTTTTTGTTATAGTTCCCCTTGTTATGGGTCTAAAAAGTAGAAATAAGAGAAAAGTTCTGCAGAGTGACTGTGGTACAGTTTTCCCCAACATGGCGCCCTCTAGATGTTTTGGATGACAATTCCCGTCACCCCCAGCCCATTGAAGTCTTAAAACATCTGGAAGGCACAACGTTGGGGAAGGTTGCCATGGGAAGACACTGGCACAGATTGCCAACAGATGCACTAAACTCCCCATCATCTGGAGCTCTTAAAACTAGTCTGGATATCTTTTGCAAAGGAATGTGATGCAGTTCAGAATCAAGTTGGCGGCCTTGGTAGATGCATTATTGTGCACAATTATCTTGCCTTGTGAACCAGGAAGGTCATAGTGGAGTATCTTATAGCCATAGTTTAATAAATACCTAGGAATTGATGGAGATTTATAAAGGGATGGTTCTAAATAGAGGAGAGTGTTGGAATTGTACAGATCGTGGGAGGGCGAGGTCAGGCAGCAACATTTATTGGCTATATAACAATGATTCATTAAATAAATGCTTGTACTCCACAGCATTTCATGAATTTAGTTAACTGACTTGTGGGGATGCTAAAATTGCCAGGATGTCCCTCCCCTTATACAACCGTAGTTACTCGACTCACCACTCTAAGGGCCTGAGAAACTTTGTTTGACAGATTGATTCCTTCTGTTATGAGAATCGATCATAAGCAAAATGCATAGAGACAAATAAATGCAACACATATTTATGATGTACAGAATAACAAACAATATATTATGGTTCACAGCAAAACTCTGTGGCATAGATCCAGCCAAAATGTAGCAAGCCAGCTGGTACAAGTTAAATTATACAAGTACACATCTATGGTGCGGCTGCAATTGGAATGTTATGTACAGTTCAATCACCTCACCTCACAAAGGATATTGTAGAGCTGGGAAAGGTTCAGAAAAGGGCAACCAGAATGATCATGGGGATGGAGCGACTCCCCTATGAGGAAAGGTTGCAGGTTTGGGGACTTTTTAGTTTAGCTAAAAGGTGAGTCAGACGTGATGTGACAGAAGCATGTAAAATTATGTATGGCATGGAGAAAGTGGACAGAGAGAAGTTCTTCTCCCTCTCTCATAAAGCTAGTACTCGTGAACATCCAGTGAAGCTGAATGTTGGAAGATTCAGAACAGACAAAAGAAGGTACTTCTTCACACAGAACATAGTTAAACCATGGAATACATTACCAATTAAACTGCTAACATTAACTAGGAGTCCTATCAGAAAAGAAATGAAGTATCCAGCCTCTGCTTGATTATTTTCCTCAAACTCTGGCTTCCTCAGTCATCTGTCACAAACAATAGTAAAGCTTGAAAGCCTCATTATCACCTCATTTACTTCCCAGAGCAAAGAAGGTCCATTCGTTATTCTGGTCCTCTGGCAGGGGACATCACTGCTCTTCTCTGAAAAAAAGAAATAGAGATGGATTGCATCTCCCCATTTCTCCCCCATCACTGCCCTGAATGTCTAAAGATATCCTGTTGACTCTTTGAACGGTTCATTGAATAAGATTCCTTTTTCATCAACATTGCAGGTGAAAACAAACTCTTAAGCTCCGATCCTCTCTCCATGGATGGTACATTTATGCATGCAAATGTTCATCTATTACTCTCTTTACTAAAAGGATTAGTTAACTAAAACCAGATGGCTAGTTTGATCATTCCAGATGGGAAATCTTCCTTTTCCATATATACAAATCCTTCTGGATCCTGTCTACGTGGCCATCTGTAAAGATGGAGTTTGAACATCTAGGCTGCATAATTGCTCTGGGGAATAGACAATAGGTACATGATGGGAATCAAAAAGAGCCATTGCAAATCTCTCCAAATCCAACAGGTTCTGGAGAACATTTTTGTTCTGTTCATATGAAGGCAACATCAACATTTACTGGGAGGGGATTACAAATAATGACAATATTTTTGTATTAAAGAGGGGGAGAAAGAGGACAGAGCAACCTCTTGCTCTTTTGCAGAGAGTGACTGATTTTTTTTAAAAAAAAGTAGAAAAACCTGAGCACAGCATGAAGAAAGGTGAAATGGGATGAAAAGTCACAGCCTAGAATTTAGGTATAGTTTCCAAATTGTGTGAAGTACTAGTTCCCCTCTAGTCAGCACTGGTTAGGCCCCCTCTTGAGTACTGTGTCCAGTTCTGGACACCACACTTTAAGAAGGATGCAGACAAACAGGGATAGATTCAGAAGAAGGGCAACAAGGATGATCAGGGGACTGGAAACAAAGCCCTATGAGGAGAGACTGAAAGAACTGGGCATGTTTAGCCTTGAGAAGAGAAGACTGAGGGGAGATATGATAGCACTCTTCAAGCACATGAAAGGTTGTCACACAGAGGGGGGCTGGGATCTCTTCTCGGTCATCCCAGAGTGCAGGACACGGAATAATGGACTCAAGTTGCAGGAAGCCAGATTTCTACTGGACATCAGGAAAAACTTCCTAACTGTTAGAGCGGTACAACAATGGAACTATTAACCTAGGGAGATGGTGGGCTCTCCAACACTTGAGGAATTCAAGAGGCAGCTGGACAGCCACCTGTTGGGTATGCTTTAATTTGGATTCCTGCATTGAGCAGGTGTTGGACTTCATGGCCATATAGCCCCCTTCCAACTCTACTGTTCTATGATTCAATGAATCTTCAGCCCTCCAGATATTGCCACATTCCAATTTTCGTCAGCCCCAGCCATCATGGTCAATAACCAGGTATGAGAAGAGTTGTCATCCAACAATATCTGGAGGGCTACAGGTTCCCCATCCCTGGCTTTTATCTAGCTTCATGCTCTTTTATATTATATGTATCCAGTATGCTTTATATACCACATTCCTTGTATCATGAGAGTTCAGGAGGTGCTTATGGGATAGCTTGGGATTCAAGGCCACACCTTTATTGTAACCAAGGATCTACAGGGGAAACAAGCTAGCAAAATATGCAAAAAATCATAACTTGGTGAAGGGACCAGAAATGTGTCCTAACCCTTTACCTGGATAATGTTACCCCAGCTCAGAACATCAGGTCAGACATTTCTCTGATCAGTGATGTTCCTTGCCACTCAGTGCTCAAGGTCTGTTCTCCCTTTTCCCTCAAGACAGTTGACAATAAGGGTAGATTGGATGAACATAAGAAGATCCCTCCTGGATCAGAACAGTGGCCCATTTAGCCGAGCATCTCACATCCAGATACCTATGGGAAGGTCGCAAGCCAGACCTGAGTGCAAGAGCACTTTCCCTCCCTGCAGTTTCCAGCAACAGGTATTCAGAAGCATACCATTTCCAACTATGGAGGCAGAACCATAGCCATCAGGGCTAGTATCCGCTGATAGCCTTATCCCCCATGTATTTGTCTAATCCTCTTTTAAATCCATCCAAGTTGGCGGCCATCCTAGTCACACATTCCTCCAAAGAATTCTAGGAATTGTAGTTTGTCCAGATCAACCACTCACTGATGAAAGAAATCCACTTTATAGCATCCCTGACAAGTGGACAAGAGTTCCCTGGGGAGAGGGATTCATTGTTAAACCACTATGAAATGTAGCTCAAGAGGGGAATAGGGGTCTCCTTTAACAACTCTCAGCATTCTTAACAAACTACAGATCCCAGGATTTTTTGGGGAAACTATGACTATCTAAAGTGGTATAATAGTGCTTTCAATGTAAAGTGCAGATGTGACCCTAAATGTGCCCCTTGGCCCAAAAACGCAAGTCCTGACATGGATGATGAAGCAAATTTCTTTTCTGGTTCTGCAGAGGATAGGACTGAACCAACAGGTTGAAATTACAAAGGAATTTCAACTAAAGATTAGAAATAAATTCCTGATGGTATGAGCGCAACAGGTGTCTGCCTTGGAAGGTGGTAGAATCTCCTTTATTACTGGTTTTTAAGGAGAAGTTGGATTGGCACTTATCAGGGATGCTGTAAAGTAGATTTCCTGCATCAGTGAGGTGTTGGTCTGGATGATCTTTGAGGTTCCTTCCAACTCAATGATTTTAAGCTGACATCTGGAGTACCAGCCTAACATTACAGAAATTCTAGAAACACATATTCCACTTCCAATCACTTGCCCCTTCGACATCGTGCTCACTGCTTTTATTAATGGCATCTTAATTACTTCAGTCACCAGCTTTCAATAGTTACAGAGGCAAGGTTTCAATTACTGGCAGGGATTTCAAATTGACATTCTCAGTAAACACACCCGAGCTATAAACACCAGGACCCATATTTAAAATCAAAAGCATTATAAAACTCATTTTAATTCAAATACATTTTAGGTTCTCATTAATCTGAGTTACAGAGGTAATTTGTAACATAATGACAGTTTTAAACAGGAAGGCTTTAAAGTTAATTCTAATTGCTGCAAGAGGATAGCAATTCTTCATCACCTTGTTTGTTAGGCAACACAAGTGAAGAACACAAAGATGAAACAGAGGGAAATATGATTTGGTTAGTATTAATAACTGAAGGGGAGTCCCTCAGAATTTCAAAAGTCTGCAAGACAAAATATTGTCTCTGGAGGAGCTGAAACAAATGTATTTGTTAAACAAAACAAGGTAGTCATGTTAATTGTATATTTTAATTATGGATGCTTTTAATGTTTTGATGGGATTGTTTCACTGTATATTTTAATTATGTATGGTTTTTATAATTGATTATATACTTGTAAACCACTTGGAAGCCAGGTTGGCATGTCAGTGGTATATTTAATCATCATCATCAACATCATCAACATCATCCATAAGAAGAAACTCCAAAATCCATGGTTGGGCAATACTGTTATTGGGACCATCCAAACTGTGGCAGAAGAGTTCTCCAGAACTTTACATCAGGCAATTTGGGTGTCAAATAACTCAATAAGGATTGTGAGATGGAGGAAGAACCTGAACCAACACCCTTTTGTTTCAGGGATGCAACCCCAGCTCAGATACCACCCTCTGGGTACCCAAGCCCCTATATTTATTTATTTATTTTGTTTATTACATTTATATACCGTCCCATAGCTGAAGCTCTCTGGGTGGTTTATATGCTTTTCTTCCAGTTCTGGTGTCCGTTTCCTACACCCTTTATCCCTCACAACTCTTGCAGTCCTTTCTGGAAGGTGTGTGGGTCTAATGGAGTCAGTGGTGTGTGGCAATAGCTCATTTCCTGCCTCGATCTCCTAATTAGTCAGCTGCACTCTTCTCTTACTCTCAGACACCTCCTGATCTGCTACTCATTCTGAGATACCTCTGGGCAGGGCTTCTAGGTCAGCCACCTGCTAAGGGAGTGTTTATAGCCACATAGCCTTAAGATATAAAATAGGCTTGGACTTTCTCTCCAGGGACATCAGTGTAGGCCGTTACAGGAGTCTGTCCATCCATTGCCATTCTGATGGGGTTCCTGGTGACTAAAGGGGCATAAGCATTGCTTAGTTTGTCTGTAATCAAGCTATAATATCCTTCACTCATTGGTTTGCCCATTGCTTTCAGATCCAGTAAAATAACTGTTGTAGTGGGTCCCTACAGAAGGCCCATTGTAATTTTGAGGAGTTAGTGTGGTGTAATACAGTTATTTTCCTTCAGTGCCTATATCTCTGAGTGTCCTGCCCGAACCGGTTGAAGTCAGACCCAGACAGGAAGATATGCTTTTCTTTAATAGATTTAATGGCAAGTTTCAGTTCAGAGCCCTTCATGAATCAGCTTACAGGTTATGCAGGATTCAGCATCTTTACCAGGAATAGCTAGGCCTGATTACACTACACTAAGAGATTGTTGCAGCAATTAGACACACCTCCTTCCCAGCCTTAAGTAAGGATGGTCGGGCTCCCTACTTGCGTGAGAAAAGTGTCACAGTTGGGAGCACACATGCAAGCAGGCACTCCTCCTCAGAGGGACAGTGGGAACCCTTTGAGCCTGCCAGCTCCACAGCCTATGCGTCTGAGGTGAGGACAGCTGGACCACTTCAGCTGGACCTTCTTCCTCAGGAGAAGGGCTGCATGGGGGCAGCAGCCAGGTGAGCAAGGAAGGGGGTGAAGGGAAGGTGAAGAGGCAACTTCCTGATTGGGCAGCACCTCGTCAGTGGTAATTGGATCTACAGGGACGGGGCTGTCACTGTCAGCGGCATTGGAGCCTTCAAGCTCAATTGTGTCTGAATGCAAGTCATTAGAGCCTTCTCCCCAGTACAAGTCTGTCTCTTTCTCATCGCCCTCATCGCTCTATGACCTTTCCATGGGGCTCATGACACCGAGTGTCCTTCATGCCTAATCTTTCTCAGGGCTTCCATGTGCAACTTTAGGGAGTGCAGGACAGCCAGCTGCAATGGATGAACTAATCAAAGAAGGTCAGCCAAATCTGGGAGCATGTAGCCAAAAGCCAAGGCATAGCTGACAGTTAATTAGTAAGCATGAGCTGGCAAATGTATTGAAACCTATGAGAGAAAAATAATATAGAAAGTCCCAAGGGAGCTCAGGATGTTGAACCTGCCTGTGGGCAAGGATTGCAACATGCTCCATGGTTGACTGGCCCTGGAGCCCATCTGTTACTGCAGCAGGGTTCCCAGTAATTGAAGGGGCATACAATTCCTGTGCCTACCTTTTTCCTTTGCTGTTAATATCTTGCCTCACCCTCTAAATAAACTCTGGGAAAGGAGCAAGCCTGGCGTGATCATTGCCTCATCTGAATCATAAAGAACCTTTGCCCCAGCAGAACAACTGCTGCTGTTGGCCACACAGCGGGAGTGTTCGTTCTCTTCCTCCCCTTCTGCTGCTGTTATGATTACTGCCCCAATCACACCGTTGATGCTGTTGCTACCGCAGTTGCAGCTGTGGCTTTCACTCTCGCCACCATGACACAGATGTTCTTGCCCCTAGGGCTAAGGAGGGGACAATTTGTCCATTTCAGTTTCTCTCAGTTTCTCATTCCCCCCCCCCCGATTTTAAGTTCTGTTCTCCACTTTTCCACAGCAGTTTGCATATATATATTTTAAAGAGTCCTTGTGAAAATACATCAGCATTTTAGCGCAAAATTGTCTTAATATACACATTTCTATGCAATTTTGCCTAATATATTCACTTTCGCAAAGCACTGTTCCTTTATATATAGATTCAGGTTTGTTCTTTGCCCACTGGTCACTGCTTTTGCCAATCCATTTTCCCCCTCACAAAGATACTGATATTAGTATTAATATTTTGAAAGGAAATATTGATAAAGGAAAGGAAATATCAACAAAATTATCATTCTTACTATCAATATTTTAGAGGCAGATTTATTTATTTTTGTTAAAAAAAATCCCATTTTCAAAAATAGCCACAGAAAATTGCTACATCAAAATCTGGTCCACAATGATAGAAAATAAAGTGAATTAATGGAAAATTTGGTACCAAATCTGAATTGGGCAGAATTCCAGCACATCCCTACTGATGTCACAAGTACTGCTATTTTCCAGGCTTCTCCAGTATAAATGGCTTCTTCCACACACCTGCTTGACTGTTAGGAAACCTTTGTGACCCCCAGGGTTGTGTGCTGGGGTACCTGTCATCAATACCAGTACATTTATACCACTTTCACTGTGTTGAGACTACACATGAGCAGAACACAATTATCCTGCAAGATTTGTACTTCTCCAAATATTGTGATGCAGCTCTCCACCCAAAAAAATATAAATATATTAGGGGAAAGCATGCATAACATGCAATGTACATTAATAAAAAAAACATGCAAAAATACATGATAGCATGGGAAGTTTGTGGGCTTCTCATAAGCATCCGGTTGACCACTGTGAAAACAGGATGCTGAGCTAGATGTCCCTTTGTCTTGATTCAGCAGCCAGGCTCTTATGACAGACTGTGACTGGTGTGCATGTTCAGTTGCTAGCTGTTGATAGGCAACTCTCATCTAATAGTCCTTCATCTTTAAATCTGGCTTGGGCTAGCCTCTCCTTCAAATTAGGGATAGAAAGTTCTATAAATTTTAGTTCTCCCAGTTTCTCATTTTTCCAGTCAGTGAATTTTTCTCCATATTTCTGCAGCAATTTATTATTTTTTTTAAAAAAAATCTTCATGAATATTCTCCAGCATTTTAGTGCAAATTTCTCCTAATAAACACATTTTTGTAGGCAATTTTGACTAATATACATATTCTTGCACCCAATTCCTTCTAATATAATGCATTTTTTATGTTATTTTCACTCATATGTTCATTTTCATGCATACTTTCTCCTAATGCACGCATCTTGGTAAACATTTTTTTTAATGGCAAACTGTATTGCCAATTTCAAATAAGTGCAAATTTCAAAGGCTGGCTGTGTTTCGACTCTCATATTGTTTTGGAAAGTATGAATTTGATAAATTTGGCTTCAAATGTGAACTGATTCCTCACCCATCCTTATGTCAAAGACAGGACTGTCTTCTGTAAAGCAGGGACTGGTATGGTATGGTATGGTATGGTATGGTATGGTATGGTATGGTATGGTATGGTACACTCAGGGACTGGTACAGCCAACTCGTAGAGAGGGAAAGGTAGTAGCAGTGACAGCATGGGAACCCCATTTCAAGGTGGGCCCAGCTCTTTGCGCGTGGAAGATTCCTGAGAAATTTATCTTGTCTTCTCAAAACGTTTTGCTTAAAATTCACCTTTCCTTTAAAAACAACTTGGCAGCAACTCCAAAGGGCTGTACCTTGTTTCTCCTGGATCATCACCCCATTGCATACATTACCAGGGCACCAAGGGAAGCCCAGGCCATAACTATATACCAGAATCCAGCCTCCCCCAATCTGGTGTCCTCACGGTGTTTTGGACTACAACTCCTATCAGCCCCAGCCAGCTGGTGGGCACCAGGTTAAGGAAGGCTGAGGTTAATGCAAAAAGATTATTGAACCCTTGAGCAATTGCAGAGGAGAGACTTTGCATTCAAATTATGTTGGGAAATTAGGGTAAAAATGAGAGGAAAATCCAGCTAGGACAAAATCAGAGGTATTCCTTATGGTGGAGAATATAGCAAGTCTTCTAAAATGAAATGAGAGGATAGCTGTCCAGGCAGTAGTGCTAAAAGGATGAGATAATGAATTGGTCATGAGGTTTCCCTTGGTTCCTGGGACTAGCAGAGATACCTAATCCATTTTATGTTTTTTAACAGCCTCAGGATAAACCATCTTTAACCTTATATTTTATTCCTGATGTAGCACGTACTTGCTTAGTCCCTTGGCAGTCAAATTATAGCTCTGGTTAGATCCTGAAGTCTCATGAAAATGACATTTTCTTCAAGTCATCCAGCATAAAAACATGTCATAAAATCAGAATTTAGGAGATATGTGAATGGTGTGCATTTACATGAAGAAGGCAAGCTGCAGGTCTCTGGGGCACTTTTGGAAAATAATTATGAGCATTGCAAAAAGGAAAAAAATGTCAGCTACGTCCAAATGAAAGGGACTTAGAGCTGCAGAGATTCTGGAAAAAGGTCACAAAGCTTTTATGAAAGAAATGCTCAAAATGTGCGTTTGCTGAACCTGTTTAATATATCATACAAAATACTTGCCCAGAAGGAATGCAACTATTTATTTATTCTTAGAAAATGTATACTCCACCCAATTAATTAGAAAATGCCATTAAAAAGTCATTAAAGGAATCCAGATTTTAGCACAGGGATGGATAACTTGTGGCTCTCCAGAAGTCATGGTACAATTCCCAGAGTGGTTTAATCAGTCTCTCTGCCTGGAGAACTCTAGGAATTGTCACTCTGTGAGGGGAATAGGGGTCTGTTCACAACTCTCAGCAGCCTTCACAAACTACACTTCCCAGGATTCTTTGTGGGAAGCCATGCCTGTTTCAAGTGGAATAAATGTATGCTGTGCATATGGTCTATGCCTTGTGAAAGTGATTGTGCTACCTGTGGAGGAAGTGCATGTTACCAAAAGACTCTATGAAATGGCTGGTGGGGCCCCTCTGAGCAAGGGCATTCCTCACACTTGGCAGGCTTTCTCCAACTTTCCGTGCACTTCCTTTGCTTCCGCTGGGGAAGTGGTGCTATTTCAATCACTTCCAAGTTGATAGACATAATTAATTCCACTAATGTGATTGATGTAAATGTGATAATTACTTATTACACTATAATCTTTTCAATAAGGCATTTGATAGACTGCCAGGGTTTTGTTTTTTTAAGTTTGTTTGCTTGCTTTAAATAGCTTTTATTATTTTTAAGCAGCACATACATGCACACATCCTGGAGAACATGACAATTAACTGAAACTTCTTAATTAAAATGGCAACAATTAATGCTTGTGATCCTGCATAGTATTGTTGAATAGAACACTGAATGTGGCCCACTGACTGCTCAGTTGAAATCCTGATGGAGCCTTGAACAAGTGGGAATGTTAATGGCTTTACTATTACTATTACTATTATTATTATTAATAATATTATTATTTTGTTAATAATAATTAATTAGTTAATTAAATTTATATCTTGCTGTTCCTACCCGAGAAGCAATCCAGGACAGCCCAAACCCCACACACACACTAAAAGCACTCTTAAAAACAAAATACTTTAAAATGTATTAAAACAAAACATCTTTAAAAACATCTTTTATAAAAAGCTTTAAAAATATCTTACAAAGCAATTCTAGCACAGACACAGATTAGGATAAGGTCTCTACTTAAAAGGCTTGTTGGAAGAGGAAAGTCTTCAGTAGGCACCAAAAAGGTAACAGAGATGGTGCCTGTCTACTCTTTAAGGGGAGAGAATTCCAAAGTGTAGGTGCCACACCACTTAAGGTCTGTTTCCTCTGTTGTGCAGAACGGACCTCCTGATAAGTTGTTATCTGCAGGAGACCCTCAGCTGCAGAGTGCAGCAATCGTCTGGGTATATAAGGGGTAAGAAGGTGGTCCCAAGCTGCATAGGCCTTTGTACGCTAGAACCTTGAACTTGGCCCGGTAGCTAATGAGCAGCCAGTGCAATTCTTCCAGCAGTGGGGGAACATGTTGGCAATACCTTGTCCCAGTGAACAGTCACACCACTGCAGTTTGTACTAGCTGCAGCTTCCGGATCAACCTCAAGGGCAGCCCCACATAGAGCGCATTATAGTAATCCAGCCTGGAGGTTACCAGTGCATGGACAACAGTGGTCAGGCTATCCCGGTCCAGAAACTGTCGCAGCTGTCTTACCAGCGAAGCTGGAAAAAGGCACTCCTAGCCATGGAGGTCTCCTGGGCATCTAGTGACAAAGATGGATCAAGGAACACCCCCAGACTACGGACCTGCTCTTTCAGAGGGAGTACGACCCCATCCAAAGCAGGCAACTGACCAATTATCCAAACTTGGGAACCACCAACCCACAGGGCTTCCATCTTGCTAGGATTCAGACTCAGTTTATTGGCCCTCATCCAGCCCACCATCGAGTCCAGGCACCGGTCCAGGGCTTTTACACCCTCTCCTGATTCAGATGTTATGGAGAAATAGAGATGGGTATCATCAGCATACTGCTGACACCTCACCCCAAAGCTCCTGACGACCGCTCCCAAGGGCTTCATATAGACGTTAAACAGCATGGGGGACAAGATGGTACTCTGCGACACCCCACAGCACAACTGCCAGGGGGCCAAAAGACAGTCACCCAATGCTATTCTCTGAGAATGACCTTGGAGATAGGATCAAACCACCGTAAAACAGTGCCTCCAATACCCATCTCACCAAGTGAACCCAGAAGGATACCATGGTCAATGGTATCAAAAGCCACTGGGAGATCAAGTAAGAATAACAGGGCCATACTCTTCCTGTCCTTCTCCTGATAAAGGTCATTCATCAGGGCAACCAAGGCCGATTCAGTCCCATAACCAGGCCTGAAACCAGACTGAAATGGGTCAAGATAATCTGTTTCATCCAAGAGTACATGCAATTGCTGCACCACAACTCTCTCAATCACCTTCCCCCCAAAAGAGGTATTTGCAACCGGTCGGTAGTTGTCACAAACTAATGGGTCCAGGGTGGGCTTTTTCAGGAGTGGCCGGATCACTGTCTCTTTCAAGGCACACCTTTGATGATACTAAGCACACCTCTGTTGGGACGATGTTCCATAGTTTTGGGAAATCTCTCTTTTATGAAATCTTTCTCCTGGGACGGTAAGCCGCATACCTTCTGAGGGTGGCGGAACTACCAAGAGACTGCTGATCCTGAGAGGGGCTGTAGGGAAGGAAAGAGGTGGGTCTTTCAGATATTTGGAGCCTTCAGAGAGCTTTAAACACCAATGGGAGCACCTTGAATTGGGCTTAGAAATAAACTGGAAGCCAGAGCAGCCGCTTTGGAACAGGAGTTACTTGTGTTCTAGACATCATTCTGGACCTGTTAAAGATTTTGAGCCATCTTCATATGGTCCTTGGATGGTGGGGGAAAAGGTCTCCATGCATCGGCTCAAGTTGATAAAGCTGCTCGTACTGCCAACAAAATTCACCTACAAAAAAATTCCAAAGCAATCTCTGATGAATTCCGAGGCAATCCACAACAGTTTTGATTAGACCAGCAAAATGTTTCAGGGAATCTCCAAATTCCTATCGACATGCCATCTTCCCACACATATTGCATCATACGTTTCTCGACCCTCAGTCTTCCTTTGCTTCTTAACAGCACATGGTATCAGAGCTTGGAAAAGTTACTTTTTTGAACTACAACTCCCATCAGCCCCAGCCAGCACGTCCACTGGATTGGGCTGATGGGAGTTGTAGTTCAAAAAAGTAACTTTTCCAAGCTCAGCATATTATATAGCAGGGATGGGGAGCCTGTATGTTGCTGGACTCCAAGTCCCATCCTCCCTGACCACTGGCCATTGTAGCAGGGCTGCTGGGAACTGGAGTCCAACAGCATTTGCAGGACCACAGGTTACCCACCCCCTATATTACAGAGATGAGCAGATTTGCCCTCTTCCATTGCGTTGTTGTTCTCTGAACTTGTGAAGAAGGAAACAAAAGTGTTCAGATATGTAGCTGCAGGATGGGTGCCTTTGAACATGTGCAGAGTGCCTCTTTTGCCACTATTCTCTAGGGATGAGAGAGAACAGTGCTTCCAGGCAAGTCTGAGACACAGAACCTAATTTTCATCCATTCATTAAAGCAGGGATGGGGGGACTTCGGGCCGAGGAGCTGAATGTAGCCCTCACTCTCTGTCTGGCCCTTGGGACTGTCAGCAAACTACAGCCTCAGGCCACACTCCTCACTGGCCCTGCTCCATGACATCCTCAATTGTTTTTGCCTGGCTGTAATGTGCCTTTGAACCGTGATGGTGCCCCTTGCTAACCTAGATGGAGAGATGTGGGGCATGGGGTGTGTATGTGTATGTTATAGAAACTTCTGGCTTTTGCAGGGCTGGAATGTAGCCAGGGGTATAGTCATCTGGGGTCTTTGGAGGTCTTAGACCCCTTACTTTTTTGGAACCAGGGTTCTAGCAGGGTCCCTATGTCTCCAGCATCCTATGAGCCAATTAGGATGACAGGGGAGTATGTTAGCCACTGAGAAGAATCTTCTAACAAATTTCCTTGTCCTTTCCTGCTGATTGGAGCCAATTAGAGTGAAAGGAGGTGAGTCAGCCAATTAAAAAACCCTTTTAAGTAGCTAACACTCCCCCTTTTCAGGCTTATTGACTCCTAGGGACGCCCGTTGTTGTGGGAGAAGGCG